>NC_140485.1:42753042-42983042 GCF_964271855.1 Acomys minous
GATCCCCTGAAGCTGGAGTTACAGGCAGATGTGAAATGCCTGTTTTAGATACTGGACCCAGATCTTTTCCAAAAGTAGTAATAGCTCTTATCCACTTAACCATCTTTCTAGTCCCAAAATAATTGTTTTTAAAGGTATTATAAAGCTCTTTTAAAATCCTAAAAAAGGAACTACATGACAATTATACAATAAAGGATATGAAAGAGTATCTACAGAGAGATTTTCTTTTATTTGTGAAGATAAGCCCATACTGTATTATATAGGCTGGTCCTGAAGTCCTGGGCTCTAGTGATTACCCTGTCTCTACTTCTCAAGTAGTTAAACCTACAGGCCACATACTACCATGCCTGCTTAGATTGTTTTGCTGATGATGACTGTGATAACAGTGCTAGAGACTAAACCCAGTGTTTCATACATGTAGGCAGATATTCTACAACTACACTTCTAGCCTTGTGTCTAAATAAATAAATAAATAAATAAATAAATAAAATAAATCAGGCTCAGTGGCCCACACCTGCTGGCCCAGTACTCTAGAAGGCAGAGGCAGGTCTCTGTGAGTTCGAGGCTGGCCTGGTCTAAAAAGCGAGCCCAGGACAGCCAAGGCTACAGAGAAACCCTGTCTCAAAAAATACTCCCCAAAATTTTTTTGTTTGTTTGTTTTTTGTTTTTCAAGACAGAGTTTCTCTGTTATCTTGGCCATACTGGACTCACTTTGTAGACCAAGCTGGTCTCGAACTAACAGCGACCCTCCTGCCTCTGCCTCCGAGTGCTGTGATTAAAGGCATTGCGCCACCATGCCTGGCTTTTAAAAAATTAAAAATTAATGTTACAGTTATTTTTATTTATGGTTGTGAGCCTAGCCACGGCTGAGCCATATCTCCAGCCCACAGCTATTTTTATAAAACTGTGTTTGAGCCGGACAGTGGTGGCACATGCCTTTAATCCCAGCACTTGGAGGCAGAGGCAGAAGGATCTCTTTGAGGCAGAGACAGGAGGATCTCTTTAAGTTCAAGGCCAGCCTGGTCTACAAGGCGAGTCCAGGACGGCTGCCAAGGCTATCACAGAGAAACCTTGTCTCGAAAAAAACAAAAAACTGTGTTTGTTTTTCTTAGCTTCTCTCTTTACCCGGCTACCACACAAATAATTGAGACTCTTTTATATTTGTTTATAAGGCCTTACAACACAATCTTTGAGCAGGTTAAGTCTGTTCTTAACCCTCTATGCTATCCTGACTCCATCTTTGCCAAAATCCCCAAGTTACTTGCTTTTTAGTTCTTTGCTTCATGTGAATCTTCTTCATCTCTCTTGGACCTCTGCCTGTGGCTGAATCCTCTAGCTGAATCCCCTACTTCCTCCTCTAACTCCTCCCCTGGCTGGCAGGAAGTCCAGCCCTATTCTCTCCCCAGCTCAGTGATTGGCTATAAGCTGCTTTATTGGCATACCAGGGAACAACTGAGGAGCAGTTTACACATTGAGACAGAAATCAGAATTTAAACGACACAATAACCTTATGCCTACATTCCCCCTTTTAGTCTAATAAAAGACTCCTTTTCTTACAATAACAAACTATATGTAATATAATAATTATGAAAATTAGTGAGGGAGGCAGAAAAAAAGCCACTCTCTGGATCCTGACCCCTCCCCCACTCTGGGAAGTTATTTGGTCCACAAGTGTTTGCTCTGGCCAACAAGAGTCAGGCCAGCAAGAGCCTCATCTCAAAGCGGCTTAGCTTCCTGCCTTGGCTACAAAAGTCTAGCTTTGAGAAGCCTTTTTGTTTTAAAGAGCCACTTTTTTTTTCTTTTGCTTTGCCTCTCTTGGGTTTGTATGTATCAATTTTTGTTTTTCTGCAGCTGGCTGAAAGCCTTGCTTTGCCGGAGGTCTGTCTAATCAAAAAGCTGTGAGCTCCTGCCTTAGAAACTGCAGTTCCTCTCTTTTTTAACAGAGCTAAGAAACTGCTCTGTAGTTTTATTTTCTACATAAGTTCTTGGTAGGTTACTATAAATTCCGCCCCACAGTAGGCGCCACTTGTCACAGTTATTTTTATAAAACTGTGTTTGTTTTTCTTAGCTTCTCTCTTAATCCAGCTATCACAGAAATCATTGAGACTTTTATATTTGTTTATAAGGCCTTACAACACAATCTTGAATAGTTTAAGTCTGTTCTTAACCCTCTGTGCTTCTATGCTGTCCTGAATCCATCCTTACCAAAATCCCTAAGTTTCTTGCTTTTTAGTTCTTTCTTTGTTCTAGCTGAATCTTCTTCAGGTCTCCTGCACCTCTGCCTGTGGCTGAATCCTCTGGCTGAATCCCCTATTTTCTCCTCTAACTCCTCCTCCCCTGGCTGGCAGGAAGTCTAGCCCTATTCTCTCCCCTGGTCAGTGATTGGCTGTAAACTGCTTTATTGGCATACCAGTATGCCAATTGGAATACTTGGAGAGCAGTGGTTACACAACATTGAGAGAGAAACCAGAATTTAAACTACACAGTAACCTTATGCCTACCAAAACAACAATAAAAAAATCAAACAAACAAAAACCCACAGCCAGGCACACCTTTGATTCCAGCACTCAGGAGGCAGAAGCAGGTGGATCTCTGTGAGTTCAAAGCCAGCTTGGTCTACAAAGAAAATCCAGGAGATCCAGGGCTCTGTTACATAGAGAAACTCTATCTTGAAAAATAAACAAACAAAAAACCCACACTTCATATATACAGATATTAGAGGAAAATAGCATAATTCTCTAAATGTTTCTGCTTTAGAAACAGTAACACAAATTTAAGTTATGGACTTTATCAGAAAGATATTTACAATCTAGAAATGGTCATGGATATATTCAATTAAGTATAACCCAAGACATGACAGATATAACACCAGACATAATATAAAAGACTTGGTGACATAAACTTTAATCCCAGCATGTGGGAGGCAGAGAGAGATGGGTCTCTGTGAGTTTGAGACTTTCAAGACAGCCAGAGCTATGTAGAAAGACCCTACCTTATATAAATTAAATAATAATAATAAAAAAGACAACCAAGGTAGTGGTGGCACCCTTTAATCCCAGCACAGAGGCACGGGCAGGTAGATCTCTGTAAATTCAAGCCCTGCCTACTCTACAGAGATACTTCCAGGACACCAAGACTACACAGAGAAATTCTGTCTCAAAAACCTGAAAGAAGAAAGAGAAGAGGAGAAGAAGAAGAAACAGAAAAAGAAAACCACACAAGCAAAAACAGAGTATGTAAGCAAAAGAAGGGTACTCTAAGCATCTAAAGTCCCAGTGCCCATCCACCCCACCTCAATCAGCTCATCTATAAAATAAAGGTGGCCCACTAAGTTTAAATTTTTATCATCTGTCTGTGCACATACTGTCTTACTGTGAAAACTAGTTAGAAATATGACAGCAAATTAGATTAGATGGTGACTGTCATTTGAGATACAGAGTTCTGGTTTTACTAACCTATGGAAAAGAGACTTTAAACTATTGAGAATTTCATGAAATAGTTCTTACAGAAAGATTAATACAGACATTAAGGAGAAGGGAACCAAATCTGTCTGAAGGATAAAAATTACTGTTAACTAACACAAATGTATTTGGAGAATCTAAGGCCATTGGTAATTATTTTTACAAAATGAGACATGAAGTAAGATACAAGGAAGAGGTTTAACATCATAAGCAACAAAGAGAAGATAGAGGATAAAACATAAACTCTACCATTTACATCGTATAGAAATAGCCAGGAAACATCACACAACTAAAAAACAAAAGGAGAATAATCAAAGCAAGACCTAGCAATCATTTAGATGAATATCAACAAATGCTGAGCTTTGTGAGCAAAGGGGGAAATCTACTTTTCCCTTACTTAGCCTACAAGTAGGGTAAATAAGGTAGAGGCCAAAATTCCAATATCACTGAATTCCAAAAAAAAACAGATTATAAAACTCAGTGTAAACCTAGTGAGGCCCAGCAATGTGCATCTATAATCCCGCTGCTTGGGAAGCTGGAAGGCTGTGAGCTTGAGGCCAGCCATGACAACAAAGGTGGAAGGGGTGGGGAGGAACGGGGTATAAACCTGATCTAAAAATTTCAAAACTTTAACTAAGGAAAACCTTAAAGCCTAAAGTGTTAACATGGGCAAATAATGGAAGCAGAAAAAATAATCCATTCAGGGACAGAGATGGCCCAGAGCTTCAGAGCACAGGCTGCTCTTCCAGAGGAACCAGGTTCAGTTCCCACACCCACATGTCAGGTCACAAGCATGTGTATTTCCAGTTCTAGGGAATCCAACACCTCCATCTGGCTCTGAAGGCACTGGGCATACACATGGCACACATGCATACATAGAGACACACACAGAGGAAAACAACCTTAAACATAAAATAAAATACTAAAAATAAAAATAAGTAAAAGAAGAGAAGGAAGTCTGTAATTCTAGAACCTGCCATTCAGGAAACTGAAGCAGGGGGACTCTGAGTTCAAAACTAGCCTGAGCTACATGCAGAATTTGAGGCCTTAGCTAAATAGCAAAACTTAATCTTTAAATAAATAAGCAAGCAGACAGGCAGGCAGACTTAACTTTTCTTCAAGAAATTCTAATAAAGAAATATATATGTGAGTGTGTGTGTGTGTGTGTGTGTGTGTGTGTGTGTGTGTGTGTGTGTGTAACAAGAGCTGGGCTGTGGTAGCACACATCTTTAATCCCAGCAGCACTCAGAAGGCAAGAGATAGGTGGATCTCTGTGAGTTTGAGGCCAGCCTAGTCTTCAGAACAAGTTCCAAGGCACCAGAGCTACACATAGAAATCCTGTCCCCAAAACAAAATAATAATAATAGTAGTAGTAGTACTAGTAGTACTGGTAACAAATTGATCGTGTATGATGGCAAAGATCTGTAGAAAATATTATGGCAGTAAAAAGAAGGACCATCAAATCCAGCCCTGGGAAATGAAGATATCTTGAGAAGGAGGTGACATCTAGGCTGAGGCTTAAAATCTTCAAAGTCATAACATTATGAAGTAAGAACTCAGGCAAGGTTATTTTATATGAGAAAGGAGACACTCGGGAGGCAGAGGCAGGTGGGCTGCTGTAAGCTGAAGGACAGCCTGGTCTACAAAGCGAGTCCAGGACAGCCAAGGCTGCACAGAGAAATCCTGTCTCGAAAAACCAAAAAGAGAAGGGGGAGGGTGGAGAGGAGATAAGGAAAAATAAAAGAAATATTTTAAATAGGGAAATAAACAAGATTTTCTCAGAAAATAAGTTTGACATTCATTTTTATTTATGTGTACATACCCACACGTGCATGGTTGTGTGGGTGCCTTTACAGGGTAGGAGAATCATTGGATCCTCTGGAGCTGCAGTTATAGGAAATTTTGAGCCTCCTAACATGAGTGCTGGGAACCAAACCCTGGACCTCTAAAAGAGCAGTAAGTGCTTTTAATGGCTGACCAAGCACCCTTTGTAAAGTTTTTCTTATAAAGGCATCACATACCACCCTCTTCTTTTCTGAGATACACTTATAGTCCATATCACCTTACATATATATGCACATTTTCTTAGTGCCTATTCTATATAATTCTGTTCTTTATTATATTAATTCATAATGTCATAATGCTATCTTTCACTGGCTATTTTTAAAAGGTTTATTCAGATCTAAGTGGAAAACAAATGTTGAAAACACAGTAAATATTTGATAAATGTTTAAATTACTATGTTACAAAAAAATATAAAAAGATATTTTGAGTTTCTTGAAAAATTACACTTGTAAGTTAGAAGAGACAGAGATTTAACATGAATTTTAGAAATTTAAAAATAAACTAAACATGAAGTCTGAGATGGCCAGGGGTGGTGACGCACGCCTTTGATCCCAGCACTCGGGAAGGCAGAGGCAGGCGGATCTCTGTGAGTTCGAGGCCAGAACTGAAAGCTTTTCCATATAAGGATCATATGAACCATAATGATGTGAGCTAAACTACTAAAGGTACCATCAAGTTCCTGAGAAGACACTGTGAGAATTCTACTCTATAAAATTGTTCAATTTCTTCATTTCACTATTGGTCTAAGTTGATTATACAGAATAATTTCCCAATAAATACCATTGTTCTGTACCACAACTGACATAAAGTTTGTCAAAAAAGGTATCAACTGTAACATCATTCACTTCCTTCAACTATAGTCCTTTACACATTTTCCAATGTGTGTTCCATAACAAATCTTCACAAAAAAATAGAACCCTACAGTGTAATAAAACTACAAGATATCATCCAATCAGGAAATCAATGCAGCTGGGTGCATGCCTGTAATCCCAGCACTCAGGGAGGCAGAGGCAGGTGGATCTCTGTGAGTTCGAGGCCAGCCTGGTCTACAAAGTGAGTCCAGGACAGCCAAGGCTACACAGAGAAACCCTGTCTCCAAAAACAAAAAAGAAAAAAAGGAAGGAAGGAAGAAAAAAGAAAAAGAGATACCAGGTGTGGTGGCGCATGCCTTTAATCCCAGCACTCAGGAGGCAGAGGTAGGCAATCTCTGTGAGTTTGAGGCCAGCCTGGTCTACAAAGCGAGTCCAGGACAGCCAAGGCTAACACAGAGAGACCCTGTTTTGAAAAACCCAAAAAAAGAAAGAAAGAAAAAGAAAAGAGAAAAATCGATGCGGGGCTTAGTGTTTACAAGCACTTGCTACTCCTTCCAGAGGACCAGGGTTCAGTTCCCAGCACCCTCATGGTAACTTACAAAGTATGGAATTACAGTTCCAAGAGGATCTTACACCTTCTTCTGGCCTCTGTAGGTACTCATGGACGTGGTACACAAACACACATGGACCAAAAACACCCACATCGAAAATAAAAATAAATGCAAAATATTAATAAAAATAAATCAGTGTAATAGGCCTTGATCAGATTTCTTTCTTTCTTTCTTTCTTTCTTTCTTTCTTTTTTTTTAGTCTTGACTGGCCTGGAATGTGCTAGATAAACCAGGCTGGTTTTCTTTTTTCTATTTTTTTTTAAAGATTTATTTATTTAATTTATTGTATATGAGTGCTTTATCTGCTGAAGAGGGCATCACATCACATTATAGATGGTTGTGAGCCACCATGTGGCTGCTGGGAATTGAACTCAGGACCTCTGGAAGAGCAGGTGGTGTTCTTAACCACTGAGCCATCTCTCCAGCCCCAGATTTCTTTTAATGAAGCTCTAGACTACAAAAACTAAGACAGACAAGTATATTGTTCATGTATTTTGGATGTGTATATAGATACTTAAGGTGGCCTATATGTAAAGTGGCTTTTTTGGTGTTTCGGTGCTAAGGATATAAGCTCTACTACTGAGCTGACTACTCAGCTCCTGATGGTTCTTCTTTTTAGACAAGGTCTAATACAGGATACCCTCAAACTCCCAGTCCTCCTGCCTCAGAGTGCTAACACAACAGTCATATGTTACCAAGCCTGGCTCTCAAGTACATTCATTCATTCATTCATTCAATGAGACAGAGTCTCTCTACATCCTGGTTGCCCTAGAACTCACTACGTAGAAATCCACCTGCTTCTGCCCTCTTGAGTGCTAGAATTAAAGGTATGTGCCACCACGCCCAGTCCTAAAATATATTTCTTAATATGAGCAGTAATCTACAAAATTTAGGAAAACTGTGAGTTTAATAAAAAGTTGGGGTTGTTATGTCCCTTTACTGGAGAACATCTTAGGGCCCTCAGTGACTCCCAAGAACCTTTTATGAAACATCTCACAGGACTAATGCGCCTTAGAACAAACTGTCTTGGGGCACATTAAACAATGCCTATTAACTCACACCTAGTTAAAACATAAGATAATTGCCAGAAGAGTAAAGAAAAGCATCTAGAACTTTAGCTGGATATTTATATACTTCTATGACTCAGAAGACCAAGCTAAAAGAATTTTTGCGATCCACATAAAATATTCTGCAAAATGACATTTATACAAATGAGTTAAAATATTTGTACAAATGAAGTTTCTCGTCTTAACTGTGGGCCCCTCAGAATTTGGTTACACTTAACAATTTTAGTTAGGTTGGCATGAACAGTGTTTAAGCGAATGGTTCAACTCTGGCTCTATCGCTGGCTACGTAGTGGGTGGCTGGTCTTGTTATTCACTCTTTGTCCTTGTGTGGTATAAGGAGAATAAAAAACAAACAGCAATATCCTAGGGCCTAGGACTTTTTTTATGATTGAGAGATGAAGATAAATCGTTCAGTCAGGTCATGGCACAGCAAGAGGCACTCAGCATATGATATTCATTACTGTCAGATTAACACCAGCAGGGCATCAGTCCGCCTATGGTTTGCAGAGCTCCAGAAACTGAAAACACCATGCTGCCGCCTAGTGGGCACTGTGATTTACAAACCGACTAGCTCCACAAGGAGACTACCAAGGCTGGAGGACCTGGACCAATGGGCTCTCCCTCCCCCCCCCCGCCGCCCCCGCATAAACTGATGCACCAGCCAAGGATATTGCAAGCAGAGAGCCTGGACCCCCTGCTCGGATGTAGCCGATGG
Organism: Acomys minous; assembly: GCF_964271855.1. NCBI lineage: Eukaryota > Metazoa > Chordata > Mammalia > Rodentia > Muridae > Acomys > Acomys minous. Next base: position 42,761,554 of record NC_140485.1, read on the forward strand.
ACAACTAATTCTCCACATGGGGAAGGGATGTGAGCGCGGAGGGACTGGGGGGTGGGGAGGAACACACGGAGGGGGTCGGGGTGGAGGATGCAGACAACCCAGATGGGAGCAGAGAAGGGCCCCACCCCACTGGTCTAGGGGAGGGAAATGGGGTAGGGGAGGGAGGGAGGGAAGGTGGGAGCACGAAGAGCAAGGGTATTACAATCGAGATGTAATGTAAATAAATTACAGTAATACAAAATTAAAAAAAAAAAACAGACATAGTCATTGGGCATTGCTTCAAACCACGAAAACACTTCATAACTCATCAAAGTATAATATAATTTTTTCAAACTCCATTAATAACCTCCATTAACTCCATAAACCAAGGAGTGTTGTCAATACTTGGCTGAAGACCTGTAAAAGATTAAAGAGTATGTTCCACCATACAGTGTTTGCTCCTTAAGGTACAAACAATGATAGTCATAGACATTTGTCACAACTAAGGCAAAAGAGAAAGTAATCAAATACTATCGAAGTTCAATTCCTCTTCTAAACGGTTGACTCTCGTGGACTCCACATAGTCCCCATAAACTCTTGGAGAGTTCACACTCACTTTTTCTAAAACTTAACATGAGGTAGAAGATCGAGACAATTTGTGAACAATTGAAACCCATAATTCAATTCGGCATTATAGGATTAAGAAGATAGTAATTTTATTCCCAGAAAATTCCCAGTTAAACCTGTCTGTAAAAAGCACACCTAAAGAATAAATAATATCCCAGCACTCTGGAAGCAGAGGCAGGCGAATCGATGTGAGTTCGAGGCCAGCCTGGGCTACAAAGCGAGTCCAGGACAGCCAAGACTACACAGAGAAACCCTGTCTCGAAAAACAAACAAACAAACAAAAAGAATAAATAATATTGTCAAACACTGAGGCTGACATAGGATAAAGAGTTGGACGTCATCCTGCACCACAAATCAAGGCCTTGTCTGAAAACTCAAAATCAAACAGAATAAAGGAAAACCTAAAAAACTTCTTGGATATTTACATACTTCCATGATTTGAAGAGTTAGATTTTTTTTTGCCCTATGCTTGAACTACTCTGCAAATACCCACCAACTCACCAAGTCATTAAAATGTGACATAACTTTGAGCAGCAGACATCGTTAAAACTTTTCACAAGAGTTGAGCCGGGCTTGGTGGCGCACGCCTGTCTGCACGCGGGGGAGGAGGGTCAGGGGTGGGGGCGACGACGACGACTTTTCACAAGAATGTCCAACATTATAACACTGTATTTATAACGTAAAAACGGGTTCAAACAAAAAGCAAACACCCTACAGCACACAACACACTTTCCCATGAAGAAAACCCAAGAATCACAGTACCGACCTGCAGGCCTGACGGGGAGCGGAGGATTGTGGTGGGAGATTCTAGACGCATCTGACAGGAGCCTCGAGGGCGTCGAGCCCCCGGAAGGCCTGCGCGAGGATTGGTGGGCCACCTGAGTACAGAGCAACCTTTCTAAGAACCCTGAGAGAAAATACTAGAGCGGAAAGCCGCGCGCGTGGAGCTCTGAGGTTAAAAAAAAAACGCGGGTTCCCACGGAGCTCTGAGGTCAAAACGCGGGCTCCGACTCAGCGATCGCTCGATACTCAGCACTTCCGGTTCTTCTTTTCCTGCCGAAAGGCGCTTCCGGGTTTTCGGTCCACACTTGAGGTCAACTGACACCTTTAAGGACTTGGAGCAGACTATATTAGACTCCTTTTGTTGTTGTTGTTGTTTAAATACAAGCGCCTAGGAAGATATTTATAAGATGTTTAGATATCCTTTCCCTTTTGGGTTTTTGTTTGTTTGTTTGTTTGTTTTGGTTTTGGGGTTTTTGTCCCGGTTCTTCGAGACAGGGTTTCTCTTTGTAGCCCTTGCTATCCTTGAACTCACGATGTAGACCAGGCTGGCCTGGAACACGAAGATCCAACTGTCTGGCTCCTGAGTGCTGTGATTAAAGCATGTGCAAGCACCACCCGACTTATCTTCTCTTTTGGTGGGTGCGTGGGGAAGTTCTCTGAGGGAGGAGTTGAGGCAGTGTCTTATTATGTAGCCTTGGCTGACCTGGAATTCACAGAAATCCACCTGCCTCGGCATCCAAAGTGCTGGAATTAAAGGCGTTTGCCACCATGCCCTGGTTATATTCATTTTAAACCGTGTTTGGAACGATTTTAAAACAAACCAACAAACAGCAGCGTGATTTGTTGGGAACAAAGAGAAATGGAAGAGCTGGAAAGGGGAGGTGACTTTCCATTTAATACCTCATGATTTGGGGTGTTTGATGTGCATGAATGTGTTATCCACTCAAGAAGACAGTGTTGCTGTTTGTTTGTTTAAGTGAAATATTAAATAGGAAAGGAAAGGTAGGGCCCAACATGATGGCTCCACAGTTGAAGTCACCTGCTGTCAGACCTGAGGACCTTTTAGTTCTATCACAAGTTGTCCTCTTATCTCTACCTGTGACAAGAAACATGGGGGCAGGAAACAGGGAAGAGAGGTAGAAGAGAAGGGATGGAGGAGAGAGAGAGACAGGGAGAGAGAGAGAGAGAGAGAGAGAGAGAAAGGGTGGATGGAGACAAGAGGAAAAAATTTTTGTAATTTTAAAGAAAAAGAAATTCAAATCACACGGATGCTTGTACATGTCCTCTGTTCTGACCCCAACAGCATGGCTCACTGTTGAGAATTCATGGAATATATCTATGAGTACAGTATGTCCCAGGCCTACAGACTTTGTCCATGCTACCAAAAGTTGAAAGATGTGGCCTCTGGCCTTAAATTTCTAACCATACTATCAATAAAAACATGTTTAGGAGCTGGAAAAATTGCTCAGTTGTTCAAAGCACATACTGTTCTTGCAGAATACCTGAATTCAGGTCCCAGCATTCCCATTTGAGCATTCCATTCCCTCACAATCAGCTCTCATTTCAGTGCCAGGGAGATGCGATGCTTCTGGCCTTCTCAAGCACCTGCACTCATGCACACCTATATATGCACACATTACTAAAAACAAGACAAATCTTGAGGCTGGTGAGCTGGCTCAGTGGTTAAGAGCACTGTTGCTCTGGCAGAGAACCAAGAGCTCGGTTCCCAGCACCCACATGGCAGCTCAGAGTTATCTGTTAACTCCTCCAATCCCGGGGGGGCCACTCTTCCTCTGACTTCAGTGGGCATCTGTTGAAGTTATATATATAAAACTGTTTATGTCTCTTACCTTATTTCTTTCTTTCTTTCTTTTTTCGTTTTTTTGAGACAGGGTTTCTCTGTGTAGCCTTGGCTGTCCTGGACTCACTTTGTAGACCAGGCTGGCCTCAAACTCACAGCGATCCACCATCCTCTGCCTCCCAAGTGCTGGGAGTAAAGGTGTGCGCCACCACACCCAGCTCTTACCTTATTTCTTAACCTGGCTATCACGGGAGTAATCTAAAGGTGGAAGGAGATAACTTACTCAAAACAGTGTTCTCTGGCCTCCGTACATGTGACCAAGGAGGAGGAGATAGCTTCAAAAAGCTGTTCTCTGACCTCTATATATGTGCTCACATACACACATCACTTACACACACACACACACACACACACACACACACACACTCAAGTGCACACACACCACTAAAATCTTCAAGACATAGTCTCACTGTGTGTCCTGACTGATGTGGCACTCACTATGTACAACAGGCTGGCCTCAAACTCACAGAGCTCCACCTCCGTCTACCTCCTGAGTATTGGAAATAAAGGCATATGTCGCTATGCCCAGCTAATAAATACAAAATATTTCTAACTCCATGTAATTCAATGTCTAGCTGATGGGAGGGTCTTCATCTTTTGAGTGCTCTTTCTTCCTTCTTGTTTCCTGTCCTGTTTTACCTAATCAATCAATTTAATGTAGTTCTACATATATGCAACTAAGAGCTTTCCTGATTACAAAACCTATGGGCTTTAAAAAAAAAAAAACAAATACAGAGTGCATGCTGGTTATAATGCAGAATTATTTTTGCACTTGATATAGATTAAAGCCTCACACTGTCTTAATCTAGTTCTTTCCATAACTGTCAAAGGGTGAAAACATGTTGTTTTTTCCTTGATGTAATAAAGGGAGTGATCATATTTACATGTCTCCCAAACTAATCTCTCTCATATCACGGTTTTCACATCCTACATATCTAGAGTGTGTTGTGAATAAACACAATGACTCCCTAAGAGAATAACAAGAGATGATATCTATACAAAGCAAATGAACAGGTTTCTACAGCCTACCTACACATGGCAGTGAAGCCATGTACTGAAGCTCGTTACAATTACACAACTATAACACCCTTCATTATAGTTATTTACGTTTATGCTTGTGGACAAAGTTCAATTCCCCCCCCCGCCCCTTTTTGAGGGAGGGGACGGTCCTTGCTGTGCTGTCAATAATAGAACAGAATGCATAATGCCAGTTAGTCATCCCAACTCAGCCTCCCAAACTGTAGCAACTATAGGCACACACCACAGAGTCTGGCAAGCAGATTGTGACTCTTTAGTCATTCTGTGCCTATAGTCTCAGCCCAGTGCTCTCTGTAGAACACAGGGTTAGTAAGTACTTACAACTTACAACCTTTCATTTAACAGTTGGTAGTATCAGCTGTGGCTCAAATCTCAAAAAAAAAAAAAAATTGCTGCATTTGTTGACTTTTCACTCTGGTGCATTTAACATGTCAATCATCTATAAAATTTAAGATATCACGGGGGAATCTATTATAAGACAGCATCTATATTATCTGCTCTGGATGAAAGAGGTTCTACTGTGAATTTATGGTTTATTGATTATACACACACACACACACACACACACACACACACACACAAATGTTACATATGGAAAGAAAAATGAAAAGTGGGACTAGAGAGATGTTTCAGCATGTGAGAGCACCCATACCAGGTGTATACCTACCACCTGTAACTCCAACATGCCTCTGACCTCCTCAGAAATCTGCACTTGTCTACACACACAGACACATGAACATACACATAATTAACATTTTTTTGAGACAGGGTTTCTCTTATGTCCTGGCTATCCTGGACTCACTTTGTAGACCTGGCTAGCCTTGAACTCACAGAGATCTGCCTGCCTCTGCCTCCCAAGTGCTGGGGTTACAGGCATGAGCTACCACAGCTGGCTCATTTTTAATTCTTTAACTTTTAAGACTATCAAAATGTGAGTCAGGTGTGGTGACACACACTTTTAATCCAAGCACTGAGAGGCAGGAGGGTCTCTGTGAGTTCGAGGCCAGCCTGGTCTGCAAAGAGAGTCCAGGACAGCCAAGGCTACACAGAGAGACCCTGTGGTGGTCGGGGAGGGAGAATAGCAATGTGAAGAGAATGTAATCTTGCCTTAGTCTGGGCCCAACCATCTTGGGATGCTTGACCCCACTGAGACTTTGTCTCTACAAACAGATAAGCATCTTAGTATAGACTCAGAGAGAGGAAGTATTAGCCCGAGACAAAAGCGAGGGGCTGGCAATTCCATCCGATTTGGGGGAGGAGGGGAGAAGATGGAGGAACCGGAGAAGCAGATCAGAGGTTCCTGCCCGCAGCGCCTAGAGTTTTCATGATTTGCGGTCTCGGTCAATACCTCCAAGTTCAGTCCGTGGACGGTGTGGCTTCTTCTGAGGGATAGATGATCTGGTAGACTCCTGAGAATTAGGCCAGGGGAATTGCCCCCACAGAACTGATATCCAGAAGGTTTCGTTCTTGTTCTCCTTAATCTCCTTTCCCTCCTATTTAGGGTAGTTGGGTTGTAAGGGAGGCATATGCCTTTAATGAATCCCTAATAAAGTAGAATCGTTAAGGAATAGGAGCCAACATAGCAAAATGTTGTGGTTTGGCTAAGAATGTGAAGGAGGGATAAACAAGTGGGGGATGAGAAAAAGACTTGTGAGAGAGCAGGTGATGCTCATCCCCTTAGAAGTCAAACCACCGTGTGGGGGAGGTTGGTTGTTAACCAGCTGAAAAACATCCTTGAACAAATTCTGAGATATAAAAGTGAGCCAAAAACAGGAGGTGGGGCCTTTGGAGACTTGGGATAGTTTTTGGCTGTTCATTGCTTCACTTCCAGACGCTCCTAGAGAGAACCACTCGAAGGAAGGCTTCTTGAGATTCCGGGTTCTGGTTGTTCCAGGTTCCATCAGAAGAAATCCTGATGATTACACCAGGAGAATCGCTTCTCGGAACTGATACAGTTTCATCATTGTATTCTTTAATCTTCTTTTCCTATTGTTTAGGTTATAAGTGAGGTACTCTTGGTTAATAAGTTCATAATAACATATATTTGTTAAGAAAATTGAGCCTACAAGAATGGGCCCCATAGGCTCATGTATTTGAATGCTTAGTGACCAGGAAGTGGAACTGGTTTGAAAGGATTAGAAAAATTAGGGGTGTGGCCTTATTGGAGTAGGTGTGGACTTGTTGGAGGAAGTATGTCACTGGGTTGGGATTTGAGGTTTCAAAAGCCTATACCAGGTTCAGGCTTGCTCTCTTTGCTTGTGGATCAGGATGTAGTACTCAGCTACTTCTGCAGCATGATATCTGCATACTATCATGCTCCCAGCTATGATGATAATGAAGTAAGCCTCTGAAACTATAAGCAAGCCTCCAGTTAAATGCTTTCTTTTATAAGAGTTGCCTTGGAGCTGGGCATGATGGTTCATGCCTTTAATCCCAGCACTCAAGGAGGCATAGGCAGGCAGAACTCTGAGTTCCAGGCCAGCCTGGTCTACAGAGCAACTTCCAGTACAGCCAGGGCCATACAGAGAAACCCTGTCTCAGGAAAAATCGACAATGACAAAAACGAGTTGCCTTCGTCATAGTGCTTCCTCACAGCAATAGAACAGTGACTTAGACAGAACTGTTTCATATTACTTTACTCTTCTAGAACCCTCCCCAGACTTTGGCTTCCCACACATAATGATCCATCTTTATTGGTATTCTGTTTGTTTGAACTTCTAAATCAAACTTAATGAAGGGCCAGCAAGAACACTCAATATATCAAGTGCCAGCCACCAAGGTTAATAACATGTTTGATCCCAGGGGCCTACCTGGTAGAAGGAGGGAACTGACTCATACACACACACACACACACACACACACACACACACACACACACGAGAGAGAGAGAGACAGAGAGACAGACAGAGACAGAGAGAGAGAGAGAGAGAGAGAGAGAGAGAGAGAGAGAGAGAGAGGAGAAAGGAAGAAAGGGAAGGAGGCAGGGAAAAAAGAATAAAATGTAATGAAAAATTAATAAAGATATAAAATAGTAACTTGACTATTTTATAAGATGTACCTTCTTAGCACTCTGAACTAAATCCTCATTCTGGCTTCCTTACTGATGCTTTAATAACAATGTCTTTCTCCTTTTAGTCCTCTCCTTCAAGATCAAGTCTTCCTCATAGATTTTTGGATAGAATAAGTAAAAGAAAATAAAAGAATGAGTTTTAAAATGGGTTGACAGGGTTTCCATTAGATGAAATGATTTTTTTTTTTTTTTTTTGGTTTTTCAAGGCAGGGCTTCTCTGTGTAGCCTTGCCTGTCCTGGACTCACTTTATAGATCAGGCTGGCCTCAAACTCACAGAGATCCACCTGCCTCTGCCTCCCAAGTGCTGGGTTAGAAGCATGTACCACCATGCCCGCTTGTAGGACTGGCTCTCTTTAATTCTAATATATGACCCTAAAGCTTGTGGTCTTGTCAGATTAAAGGCTGTAATCTCCAGTCACCTTTTTCTTCACGGTCAGGAGTTTTATTTACTAACTAAAACTAGTTACAATACCAGGGAGGGGCTGGAGAGAGGGCTCAGTGGTTAAGAGTACTGGCTGCTCTTCCAGAGAGCCCTGGTTCTATTCCCAGCATTCATATGTCAGTTTTCACCCATCTGTTATTCCAGCTCCAGGGGAATTTTACACCCTCTTCTGGCCTCCAACGTTACCAGGCACACATGTGGCCCACAGACATATGACCTGGCCAGCAGGTCAGTCAACAGGAGTACCTGGAAGGGGGAGTGGAAACGGGTGGGACAGGAGATGTGAGAAATGGAGACAAGACGGTAGTCTGATCAAATCTCCATTTATCATGCAGCAGAGCAACAGTATATATAGTCAGCAGAAGGAAGGGCCAGAGGTGGGGGTGGGGGAGGGGAGCGGGGGCACGGCGGGGTGGAGCGAGGGAAGCAGGTGTTCGGGTTCCACAAAATCACTGTGTATATCTAATCTAAACAGGATATAGGAAAAAACACCAAATGTAACCAGTGGAAAGGTACGCTCAGTACAAACTCTGAGTGTGTGGCCTTACGAAAAACAACATGCCCGAGCAGGGCTCCCTACAGACATATATTCAAGCAAAATGCTCATATACCTGAAAAATAAAACAACAACAACAAAATAATAGTTAAAATAAAGCACTAGGGAGAGCTAGGGGTTTGGGATGAGCTTTATCTACGTTCACAGCCCTATTGACCATCCCTACCTTATGCCCAGACATTCAAATACTGCACTGTCATTCTGTTTAATTAATTAGGGGTTTTTCCCAGAAAGTGCACAGGTTGTGCGGAACCTCCCGGATTCCTTTTCTTCTTCTCTCTAGTACACCTCGATTGAAGAGGTAGATCACAACCTCAAGACAAAGGCTTATTGAGCCCTGTCTGCACACCTTTGATGAATAGAGTAGGGATATTCATCTTTTACTGGGTTTTTGCTCTCTGATTAAAAAGAGACTCCGCTTAGGCCAAAGCATGCGACGCATGTTTATCCCTGTCCAACTGATGCCCCCTTCTTCCTTGAATATAAGTTACATGGTGTAGAAAAAGCACATGATTGATTGAGGAGTTCCCCCCCCATTACTCCAACTGCTGAAGAGAGGAGTGGATACAGGAACAAAGCATCAAAGAACAAAATTTTATATGCTTGGATGTTTTGCCCACATGTGTGTATGTGCACCACATGTGTGTCTCCTACCCAGGAAGGCCAGTAGAGGGCACTGGATCTCTTATGACTGGAGTTAGAGGAATTAAGCTGTCATGTGGATGCTGGTAGTAGAACCCAGGTCCTCAAGGAGAACAGCCAGTGCCCTTAACCACTGAGTCAGCCATCTCTCCAGCCCCATAAAGAGCCTTTTATGGGGGATAAAAAGTGATCCCTTCCTCCCCCTGAATAGTGAGTCTCAGCCTTACAGGAAACAATGAAGCAGCTACCCAGATAGTTAACTCATTTGCCCTCCAATTCTGTTCAGTTGCTTAACTAAATATATCCCCAACATCTTATTTGTCTATCTTTATATGACTCAAAGCTCTATGTGATATTCATAAACATGCAGGACCATTTTTATGATGAAGCACTGCTCACCAACTTTTCAAGGACACAGACTCCTCTCAATCACAGTAAATCCCTGTGACATTAATAGAAATTTTACACGAGAAGGAAAAGGATGAAAGAGCTCTTAAAATTTATACACTGCTATAAAGTGCCCAGAATATTTGCCGGGCTCCTCTGTCAAATCAAGTGTAAGAAACCGTATCGGAAATGTGAGTTCAACTTAAGCAAAGCACATAAACACAAGGCCAATTTGAGGTAGTTTATCAAGAAAATTTTTCGGACCTCATTTCTCTAACATGCAAATTCAAATTCAATTGGATGGAATCTTGCTTGAAACATCCAATGGGGACCAGCAAGATGTTGGGTCAGGGAGTAAAGACACTTGCTGTTTCAAGCCTGGAAACCTAACTTCAATCTTCAGAACACATGGAAAGGTGGAAAAAGAGAACCGCCTCCACAGAGTTGGCCTCTGACCATCACGAGCACACTGTGGCACACACACACTCACACATCCGTATCATGCACACACGCAGACAATTATAATAATTTGAAGCATCCATCTGGAGCAGAAAGTGAGAGCTAGAGCAAGCACTGTTGAGAAAAACCATCACTTCTCATCTCATCTCCCATCTTCATATACCGTCCTCCTGTTCCTGGGCTGCCCTCTGTGCCACCAAGTGCCAATCTGTCAATCACTGGGCCTGACCAGAGGCACTCAACTGTGCTCAAGATCTGTACTCAACTGTAACACTAAAAATTTTAGGGCCAGAAGGAAACAAATTTCTGACACCAACTTTTTTGGGAGGTTTTGTTTTTTTGTTGTTGTTGTTGTTTTGGTTTGGTTTGGTTTGGTTTTTCAGACAGGGTTTCTCTGTGTATCCTTGGCTGTCCTGGACTCACTTTGTAGACCAGGCTAGCCTCGAACACACATCAATCCGCCTGCCTCTGCCTCCTGGGATTAAAGGCATGCACCACCACGCCCAGCCCACACCAACTTTTTTTTAAAAAGTCAGAAGGCCAGAGTATTCAAACTCTTCCCAAAGTCAAATAAGCCCCTTCCAAATGTATGTTCATCTGTGCTTTGTCAGTGCCGAAGACTCACTGATTAGATCTAACATAATAAATGGCTATATCATTTTGCCCTATATAAATTTCCTGGCTACTGTGTATATTATCTATACCATGAGCAGGAGACGAAGGAAAGTTTTAAAATGCAAGCTTACTTCCATTGCTAATTGTAGGTATTTCTATCAAACTAAAACCTCTTGAAATGATGCTTTGGTTCTTCTCAGCTGTTAACATACAGGAGAAACAGGATTATGTAAGAAGAAAAATCTTTAGTCTTCTAAGAATACTTTTCCAACATAATCAGCTTCCCAAAGTCCAAGTCACAGAACAGCCCAGAAAGCCGGAAAGGCGAAGGAATCTTGGGGACCTCATGGACACGACAAGCAGAGCCCATGAGGAAGACAGCTGGCAGGGTTGGGAATTCTCATTCCTCATTCTGTAGGTCTATGAGGGGAGGGTCCAGAGAGGCAAAATTCTAAACAGCCACCATTCAGTTCTGCTACTCATCCCTGTTAATAAACAATGACGTGCAAAGAGAGAAAGTCTCCACGGAGCTGGGGAGATGACCGTCATTAAAAGCATACACTACTCTTGCACAGGACCCGAATTTGGTTCCCAACATCCGTGTTGGTCAGCTCACAACCCCAGCTCCAGGGAATCTAATGTTCTCTTCCTGCCTCTGCCGGAACCTGCACTCACATGCACATACCCACACAGATACACACATACACGTATTATGTAAAGTAGAAATCCAACATTTCTAAAGGAAAAATTCTTGAGCTGAAGATGCAGTTCAGATGGCAGACTTCTTGTCTAGAATGCACAAGGCCCCGGGTTCAACTCCCAACACTTCATAAAGCCAGGTGTGATGGTGCCTGTCTACAATCCTAACACTTAGGAGGGGGAAGCAAGACAATCCAGAGTTTAAGGTCATCCTCAGCTAAGATGTATGAAGACATTCTGAAATTCAAGAAGGCTAGGAGATAGTTAACTGGCTAAGCACTGCAGGGCAGTCCACGGCCAGAAGCAGGAAATGACAGTACTTCTCTGGCCAGGAATATCAGAAGAAGCTGTCGTTTCTTTCTTCCTCCTAAATGAGTCCTCCTGCCTGGAAACTATAAACGAGGATGGGACTGAAGCTCAGTCCAGACACTGATCTCTGGCCCAGGAATCAGCATTAGGATGGTACCACTGGATGCTCACGGAGGAAATGGGTTCTATCTATTCCTTAGTTTCTCTCCATCTCCCAACAACTTTTGCATCTCCACTCTTAGGGGGAAATGTCAGTCGTCTTACAGGGCGTCGAGGTTATCAGGACTCTGAGGAGGTTCCTAGGAGGAAAGTTATTTCCTCTTGGTCAACAGAATGGAATCTACCTCTGGCCCTGGGCGGAGACAAGACATTCTGATCAGCCCTAAAGATTAGCACATTTCATACTATTGTCTCCTCCCTGAAGAATTAATCCAGCTGGGACCGTCAATCACCTGATCAAGAGACCACAGCCTTAGGAAGGCTGATTAATCTTAAACCATATGAAAGAATGGGAGGAATAATTATTCCCTTAATGAGATAATATACTTTCCTTTGCAGAAACCCAAACTTTGCTTACAGAACCTTTGCTACACAGGTCTGCTAAGCCTTCTGGACTTTTTTACTTTCTTTTAGAAACTGGCCAGAGCCAGTTCTTCAATCTTTCTCTGAAGCTTCTCCCAGCACCCTACTATGTGTGGCTGCTTGCTGACCCCCATGTTTATCTTAAAAGATATGACTTTTTTTTTCCTCCTCTCCATCTTTCTCCTGATGGCTGCCAACTGTTGTAACTTGCCTGTCCTGTTGTTTTTCTTTTAACTCTAATAAAATTGTCCTTGAGCTTCCTTCCAGGTCTACTCTTAAGCTCTTTTATTAAAAAGACTTTGAACCCACAGAGGGACCTTCAGTTTCCCCTGTAACATGTGGAATCCCAAGTGGCATTCCCCAAAGTTTTTAGTAACAAACTCACATAGAAAAGGAGGAAATAATGTTTTGGATTTGGTTTTGATTTGCTTTTGTGAGTTTTTTTGTTGTTCTTATTGTTGTTTGTTTTTTCTTTTTGTTTTTTGGGTTTCTGTTTGCTTGGTTGGTTTTGAGTTGGTTTCTTTTCTGGAAAAGAGCCAGAGAGTAAATATCTCAGGTTTGTAAGCCATACTGTTCTGCCACAACTGCTCAGGTGCAAAACTTGGCACACACACATTTGAATGCTTTACAACTCAAACACAACGATCACAGACACACACAAATTAAAATTGCATTGGAAAGCAGTGTGCAAATTGGAAGTGGAATTAATCAGGAGTTGAACTCATAAACTTAACTAAAATAATGAAATCCAAGAGAAAAGAAAGAAAAGTATGAGAACAAGAAGTGCATACACAGAAGGAAAAGATTTCAAATAAGAATTCCTAAGTGGAACCAGACACAGCTGTGTGTGTAGATCGTCCCAGCAACTTACTTGGCTTCTGTGTTTGTTTATTTGTTTGTTCATTTATTATATACAGAGAGGCTGCATGTATGTCGGAGCCACGTGTGAAAGTCAGAGAACAACTTGTGAGTATTGTTTTTCTCTTTCCACCATGTGATTCCTAGGAATCAGGTTGTCAGGCATGGTGGTGTTTACATCCATGTTGCCGCCTGACCTGGAATGTGCCAGCTACTTGAAGGAAAAGAATTGCTTGTGCCCAGGAGTTCCAAATCAGCCTAAATAACACAGAGAGATGTTGTTTAAAAAAAAAAATCCAAATACTGTCTGACTAACTTTCACGCCATGGATCTTACCTGGGACCAAATGAGTTCCATGGTCAAAAAGTGGTGGTCACGACTGAAGCTCGTGTTGCTGTCAAGACAATTGAAGGTTGTTTGCTCTGTCTGTCCTGTGTTGGTTTCACTAAGAACAAACAAACAAACAACTAGAGCCAGAAGACTCCTGTGCGTAGCACCAGCAGATCTGCCAGATCTGGAAGATGATGATGGAAGTCATGACCCGAGAAGGCAGAAATCTGACTCAAAGGAAGACATGAGTAAACTGATCCCAGACAGTGTGGGGAAAGACAGGAAATGTGTTATCCTCTTCACGCTATCATCCTTAGGAAAGTAAAGAAATGGTGAAGAAACCCAGGTTTGGGTTGGAGCGTCATGGTGAAAATCGTAGTTCTGGAAAAACTGCTGGTGATGAGACAGATGCTAAAGTTGAACGAGCTGATGGATAGGAACCAGCAGTGCAAGAACCTGCTTAAAATCTGATTTTAAGCAGTAATTTTTAACAGTGACAAATAAAAAGTCCTTTTTGAGAAAAAATCCTAAAAGAAAAAGTAACACATACATGTATATAGAACACATATGTATTAGTTAACTATTTAGTAATTAAACAAACAAAAAACTTTCTGAGCTGATATGTTAGCATGAATAGAGAGCAAAACCCAAGTATAAGATGGATACTATTGCTCTGTTTTTGTAAATGTTCTGTAAGAAACTATTTTAAATTATTATTAGCATCTCTTAATTATGGAAATAATATACTTTAGCTTTTAAAAGATATCTTAAAAGTTTACGCACTTTAGGTGAGTGGGTGTTTTGCCTGCATGTGTGTACGAGCATCACATGTGTGCATGGTGCCTGAAGATGCCAGAAGAGGGCATGGAATCCCCTAGGACCGGAGTTACAGAGGTTGTGAGCCACCATGGAGTGCTAGGAATCAAATCTCAGTCCTCTGGAAGAGCGCCAGTGCTCTTATCTGAGAGCCTTCTCTACATCCATCCACTTTAATGTTTGAGATGGGGTCTTTGACTGAACCAGGAGCTCGTCATCTCAGACTTCCTAGCCAGGCAGCCCCCAGGATCTGCCTGTGTCCGCGTTCCCACCCCAGCACTTGGCGTTGCAGAAGCACACCCCCATCTCCAGCTTGTTTGTGAGTGCTGTGGATCAGAGCTCAAGTCTTCACGCTTGTGTAACAAGCATTTTACCCACACAGCCTCCTCTGAAGACCTCAGGTACATTTTTATAAACGTGTATAAGTCTATGCCGTTAAAATCTTCTTATGTGTACTTCTTGTATCTTGTTTTCCTTGTTTTATATAATATTAATGTATTATAGAAACTGTACTAGTTTGCATCTATAGCGCTATGATGAAAACATGACCAATTGGGGGGAGGAACAAGTTTATCCGGCTTATGGTTTACAATCCATCGTCCAAGGAAGCTAGAACAAAAGCTCAAGACAGGAAGCTGGAGGCAGAAACCAAACCAGACATCATGGAGGAGCTCTGCTCACTGGCTTACTCTCCATAACTAGCTCAGCTTCCTTTTTTATACAACCCAGGATCTCCAGTCCAGGGATGGCATAGCCCACAGTAGGCTGAGCTCTTCCACATCAATCATTAATCAAGAAAGTGCCCCCTACAGTCTTGCCTACAGATTAATTGAGAGAAGAATTTTCTCAGTAAAGTTTCCCTCGCTCAGATGACCCTAGCTTGTTGAAACCAGCCAGCAGAGAAACGTTTTCAATCTGTAATTCCATTTCAAATCCACTAGTTAAACCCACATTTAAAAAAAAAAAATGTGTTAGGAGGCAGAGGCAAGTGGATCACTGTGAGTTCAAGGCCAGCCTGGTCAGGTCTACAAAGTGAGTCTAGGAAATCCAAGGGTATACAGAGAAACCCTATCTCGAAAATAAAAAATAAAAATAAATAAATAAATAAATTGAGCTGGGCGTGGTGGTGCATGCCTTTAATCCCAGCACTCGGGAGGCAGAGGCAGGTGGATCTTTGTGGGTTTGAGGCCAGCCTGGTCTACAAAGGGAGTCCAGGACAGCCAAGGCTATACAGAGAAAAACAGTGTTAGGCATTCTCTAGACAGCATACTGAAATGTGGTGAACATCTAGACTTTGATTAATATGGTAGAAAAGTGTTTTATTTTAGTACAAAATTTAATGTTAAAACTATACACAGAACAGTTTAGGGAATCAAATCTTATGCTTTGGAAAGTAGTAAGATTAAGGGATTCTAAGTGCTTGTGTGTTAGCAATTGAAACCAAATTTGACTCAGAAAAGCAGAAAAGGAATTTGTTAAAAGACTATTGGGAAATACACAAAAATGGCATGAAATCTGGAGGAAATTTAGGAAAAGGCATAATCCAAAGCAGCTCAAGAATCAGGGTTAAAATTCAAATTGGAAAGGGGTGGGGGTAGAGAGCGGGGTGAAGGGGTGGGGTCGTGCTGGGACATATGACTGACAGCACACATCCCACGCCACTGTGTGCTCTTGATGCCTTTACCATTACAAATAATGTATCCAGCTCTTAGCACCTAAATAAGGTGCCTGTGCTTTGGCTGTCTAAATCTGGGAGAGGAAACACCATCCCTCTTTGGTTTTTGAGACAGGGTTTCTCTGTGTAGCTTTGACTGTCCTGGACTCGCTTTGTAGACCAGGCTAGCCTCAAACTCACAGAGATCCACTTGCCTCTGCCTCCCGAGTGCTGGGATAAAAGGCCTGCGCCACCACGCCCAGCTTTACGCTTACTTTTAAACTGTTGTTTATACTATAGAAAAAGCTCAGAGCCTTAGATTGGAGAGAGGAAGACGGATGCACCAATGCTTCAGTTGCTCTGTCTGTTACATTAATTTCCCAGCCTGTGAAGGGGTGGGTTGCTCCTTGAATGGTAATGGGAAATTAGTTTCTTTATTTCTTCATTAAGGCCGTGGGAGGAAAATTAATACTCTGCTCAGCTTTTCCAAATTAATAGAATATATCTTTATTAAAATGATGGATGTGTATGCCTACTTTTTTTTTTTTTTTTGGTTGAGGGGCTTTTTACACAAGGGATGACTCAACTTAAGCCTGAGGCTTGTCTGAAAACTCGAGTTCAACAAGGCCTAGTGATTTATTCAAAGTCACACAAATAATAGAGAGCACAGTAAAATAGGAGGCTGGGCCTGTCTTTTCTCCATTTTTTTTTCTTTTGGGATGTGTGTGTGTGTGTGTGTGTGTGTGTGTGTGTGTGTGTGTGTGTGTGTGTATGTATGTGCATGTGTGTGTGCATGTGTGTGAGTGTATGTGTGCATGTGTGCATGCATGTATGTGTGCGTGTGTGTGTGTGTGTGCATGTGTATGTGTGCATGTGTGTGCGTGTGTGTGTGAGTGTGTGTGTGGTATTTACACATGTTTGTGTATGAGTACATGGGTAGGAACAGGCCAGAGGAGGATGCTGAGTGTCCTGCTCCACCATTCTCTACCTTATTCCCTTGAGGAAGGATCTCTCACTGAACCTGGAGCTAGGCTGGCAGCCAGAAAAGCCCAGCCAGCCATCCTCCTGCCTCCGCCTCCCAGCCAGGGTGTTACAGGCACGTGCAGCCATATCCTGCTTTTCACACAAATGCTAAATACTCAAGGTCAGGTCCTGGTACTTGTGCAGCAAGTACTCTTACTCCTCCCCTTGCACACGAAAATTAGATTTGAATTAGTCCTTTTTTTTTTTTTTTGGTAAGATTTATTTTCTCTTGTGTAAATAAGTGTTTTGTGGGCTGGAGAAATGGCTCAGAGATTAAGAGCACTGCCTGCTCTTCCAAAGGTCCTGAGTTCAATTCCCAGCAACCACATGGTGGCTCACAACCATCTACAGTGAAATCTGGTGCCCTCTTCTGGCCAGCTTGCCTACATGCAGGCAGAACACTGTATATATAATAAATAAATGTTTTAAAAAATGTTTTGCCTGCATATATGTATGTACACCATGAGTGTGCAATGCTCACAAAAGCCAGAAAAATAATTGGAGCTGAAGTTACAGGTGACTGTGCCTTCAGTGGCCTGATGCATGGCTGTAAGTGTATATGGCAAAATGTCTTTATTTATTCTTCTTTCCATCATAAGCCATACTAGTGAGAATGTTCCTGTGCCCACCTCCTGTTGCGGGGGTGGGGGCAACAGCATCCCAGTTGGACTTGCTGGACAGTCTAGCAGGGCAACTTCAGCTTTTCAGCCATGTCAAATTACTTTCTGGAGGTGTTTTTGCCAGTTTCCCTCCACTTCACAGTCATTGTTAGTTACTTTTTATTTACATCTCTCTAAACACTGAAGCATGTCAGTGTTTCAATTATTCCAGAAGTTTTATTTTATATTATCTGATTAATACTGACTGATTGTGTTGTCATATCCCTCATTAGCTGTTCTAATTTGTCTGGTGGCCTTTTTTTTTTTTTAGATTTATTTACTTACTATATATATACAGTGCTCTGCCTGCATATACACCTGCAGGCCAGAGAAGGGCATCAGATCTCATAATAGATGGTTGTGAGCCACCATGTGGTTGCTGGGAATTGAACTCCTGACCTCTGGAGGAGCAGTCAGCTCGTAACCTCTAACCCATCTTTCCAGTAGTCAGCTCTTAACCTCTAACCCATCTGTGGTGGCCATTTTTTAAAATTTATTTATTTATTCACTTTACATCCTGGTCCTATCCCCCTCCCTCGGCTCCTCCCAGTCCCATCCTCCCTCCCTCTTCCCCCATCTTTCCTCTCCTATTCCTCAGAAAAGGGAGGCCTACACACACACACACACACACACACACACACACACACACACACACACACACACACCCAGCTCATCAAGTCCTATTAGGACTAAGTGCACCCTCTTCTCCTGTGGCCTGGCAAGGCAGCCCCTACAGGGGGAAATGATCAAAAAGCAGGCAACAGAGTCCATGTTAGAGACAGCCCCTGCTCCCCTTACTAGGGGGCCCACATGACATCTGAGCTGTTCATCGGCTACATCTGAGTATGGGGCCTAGGCCCAGTCCATGCATGGTCTTTGGTTTGTGCTTCAGTCTCCACAAGACCCTCTGGGCCATGGTTGGTTGGCTCTGTTGGTCTTCTTGAGGAGCTCCTGTCCCTTCTAGATCCTTTTATCCTTCTCCCAATTTTTCCACAAGACTCCCTAAGCTTCCCACAATGTTTGGCTGTGAGTCTCAATTTGGACTGCTGCTGAGTGGAGCCTCTCAGAGGACAACACTGCTAGGTTCCTGTCTGCAAGCATAACAGAGTATCATTTAACAGCGTCAGGGGTTGGGTCTCTCCCATAGGAGTGGGTCTCAGGTTGGACCAGGCGTTGGTTGGACATTCCCTCAATCTCTCCTCTAGCTAGTCTATCTTTGTTCCTGCCCATCTTGTAGGCAGGGTGAGTTTTGGGTTGAAGTTTTTGTGGGTGGGTTGGTGTTCCCCTCCCTCTGCTAGGAGTCCTGTCTAGTTAGAGGGTGTCGTCCTCAGTCTCCATGGCCCCTGCTACTTAAAGTCTCAGCTAAAGTCTCCCTCATAGCCTTCCAGAGGCCTATTCTGACTTAGGTCTCCAGCTTGTCACAGAGATGCCGTCACCCAGTTTATCTTCTCTCCGCAGGCCTTCTGTTCTCCCACTCCCGCTCTTTCCAGGTCTGATCTCCACCCTCACTTCTCTCCTCGCTCCCCCTCCTACCTTGTTTCCTCTCTCTAACCACTACCTCTGTCTATTCTATTTCCCCTTCTCAGTGAGATGTAAGCATCTTCCCTTGGGTTCTCTTTGTTACTTATCTTCTTTGGGTCTGTGTGTTGTAGTATGTTTATCCTGTACTACATGGTCAAAGTCGACTTATACATGGAATACATATCATGTGGGTCACTTCACTCGGGATGATCTCTTCTAGTTGCACCCATTTGCCTGAAAATTGCATGATTTCCTTATGTTTCACAGCTGAGTAGTATTCCATTGTATAAATGTACACCAGCTTCTTTATTCATTCTTCAGTTGAGAGACATATAGGTTGTTTCCAGCTTCTGGCTCTTATGAGTAAAGATGCTATGAACATAGTTGAGCAATGTCCTTGTATATGGTAGAGCATCTTTTTGGTATATTCCCAGGAGTAGTACAGCTGGGTCTTGAGGTAGAACTATTCTCAATTTTCTGAGAAAGCACCAGATTAATTTCCAAAGTGGTTGTACAAGTTTGCACTTCCACCAGCAATGGGAGAGTGTTCCTCTTTTTCCATATCCTCGCCAGCATGTGCTGTCACTTGAGTTTTCTATCTTAGCCATTCTGAAAGATGTAAGATGGAATCTCGGAGTCCCACAGCTTAGGCACCAAGATCAACAATTAATAAATGTCACCTCTTGAAACTGAAAATCTTCTGCAAGACAAAGGAAACTGTCAATAGAATGAAACAGCAGTCTACAGATTAGGAAAAGATCTTCACCAACCCTACATCCATAAAGGGCGAATATCCAAAATATATTTTTTAAAAAACTAAAAAATAAAATAAAATAAAATAAACACCAACAAACAAAATAACCCAATTTAAAAATGGGGCACAGAGCTAAAGAGAGAATTCTCAACAGAGGAATCTCAAATGGCCAAGGAACACTTAAAGAAATGCTGTGTCATCAGAGAAATGCAAATCAAAATGACTCAGACCATTTTTATTGAATTACCTTTTTCTTGGCAATTTGTAAGAGTTCTTTATACATTTTAAATGCTGTTTCTCAGTTATCTGTTTTGAGGTTTGTGTGTGTGTGTGTGTGTGTGTGTGTGTGTGTGTGACTTATTTTAATTTTTTTCACATTTATTTTGCTGGAAATAATTTTTTTTGAGAGTCTCACTATGTAGCCCTGACTGTCCTGGAACTTGATATGTAGACCAAGCTGGCCTCAATCTCAAGAGATCTTCCTGCCTCCACAGCCAGACCACTGGGATTGAAGGCATGTTCCAGCATGCCCAGCTATTTTCAATTATTTTTTATTTTTATTGTTCACATATAAGTCTTTAAACAGCCCAAAATATATTTTCATATATTGTATAAGAACTGAACTTTTCCCATGTGAAAAATTAATTATCTGGTATATCTGAAGCAGCCCTTTAAATCTTTATGATGTCAGCTGGGCAGTGGTGGTACACACCTTTAATGCCAGCACTCAGGAGGCACAAGCAGGTGGGTCAATGTGAGTTCAAGGCCAGCCTGGTCTACAAAGCAAGTCCAGGACAGCCAAGGCTACACAGAGAAACACTATCTCAATAAACCAAAAACAACAACAACAACAAAAGTCTTTATGATGTCAATGCCAAATCTGTTGAGATGTGGGGTTTTTTTGTGGGGAGAGGGGTTCAAGACAGGGTCTTTCTGTGTAGCTTGGCTGTCCTGAACTCACTGTGTAGACCAGGCTGGCCTCGAACTCACAATGATCCACCTGCCTCTGCCTCCCAAATGCTGGAATTAAAGGCGTGCGCCACCATGCCAGGCGAGATGTGGTTTAAAGCCATGAATTCTCCCTGTGTCTGTTGCCAGTCGTATATTCAGTTCCATTAATTATGTCAGTCTGATATCATACTGTCTTAGTCACTGTAGCTTTGTAAGTCACACTATTATCTGATCAGGGAATTTTCCTCCCACCATATTTTCCTTTAACAGAGCCTTGTTTGTTTGTTTTTTAATCTTTTTTCTTTTTAAGATTATTTTATGTATATGAGTGTTCTGTCTGCATGTATACCTGCATGCCAGAAGAGGGCATCAGATCTCATTATAGATGGTTGTGAGCCTCCATGTGCTTGCTGGGAATTAAACTCAGGACCTCTGGAAGAGCAGACAGTGTTCTTAACCTCTGAGCCATCTCTCCAGCCCCTTGGTTTATTTTGTTTTTTTAAGATTTATTTATTTATTATGTATACAGTGCTCTGCCAGCACATAAACCTGCAGGCCAGAAGAGGGCATCAGATCACAGCAACCCTGTGGTTGCTGGGAATTGAACTCGGGACTTCTAGAGGAGCACCTGAGCCATCTCTCCAGCCTCATCCTTGACTATTCTTAACCTTCTCTTTTTCCAGATGAATTTTAAAATTGCTGATGTCAACTTTTCACAAATGACTCAGTTGGATGCTCATTCTATTAGATTGCATCGGACTACCTTAGGAAGAGTCCAACCTTTCTGTGCTCGGGCGTGGTATTTCCCTTCATTCCCAGTGCTCTTTCACTCCTTTCAGTGAAGTTTTCTAGTTTTCCTCATAGAGTTTACGTTATGTCCAACTCTGGTTAAGTTTATTTCTAGGGTGAATTCAAGACTTCTCAATCAAGTTACACCAAATAATTTTAATCAGGAGCCTTGAGCACAATTATCTGTGGGGTCAGTATAAAGATACATGTAGAACTGGCCAGAAGGCTTACCAAGTAGAGGTGCCCGCAGCCAAACTTGACAGCCCGAGTTCAATCCCTGAGCACCATGGACCCACATGGGAGGAGGAGAAAATACAACTACAAGTTTTACTCTGACTTCCACATGCACGCTGTGGCACACATACACACATACAAATCTTAAAAATAGGAGACTGGAGAGATGGCTCAGTGGTTAAGAGCTCTGGCTGCTTGTCCAAAGGTCCTGAGTTTAATTCCCTGCAACCACATGGTGGCTCACAACCATCTATAATGTGATCTGATAACCTCTTCTGGACTGCAGGCTCTATATGCAGATAGAGTATACATGAAATAAATTTTTTAAAAAAAATCTTAAAGATAGCCAGGTGGTAGTGGCACACACCTTTAATCCCAGCAATCCGGAGACAGAGGCAGGTGGATCACTGTGAGTTCAAGGCCAGCCTGGTCTACAAATTGAGTCCAAGACAGCCAAGGCTACACAGAGAAACCCTGTCTTGAAAAAAAAATCTTAAAAATAAATACAAAAGAAAGCTGTGTTGGTTATTTTGCTGTTTGCTGCTGCAGTTGTTGTTGTTGTTGTTGTTATTGTTGCTGTTGAATTGACACAAGCTAGACTTGTAAGACTGAATTTGCCTCCATCAGACTGGGCTTTAGGATCCCTTAGGCCAGTCTGTGAATACCTTCTTGGTAATTGATGACATAAAAGGGCCCAGCCCAGCGTTGGCAGTGCCACCTCTGGGCAGGTGGTCTGGATTGTATAAGAAAGCAAACTGAATGAGCCACGGGGAAAAAGCTGGGAAGCGGCATTCTCTCCTGGCCTCTGCCTTGCTTGAGTTTCTGCCCTGAATTCTCATCACGACGGACTGTACACTGTACAATGAAACAAACCCTTTCCTTCCCAAGTTGCTTTGGGTCATAGTGTTTATCACAGCAACCTAACACAGCAGCCCAGGAGTAAGACAGAAGCAAACGAGTGTTGAAGGCCTCTGCCTATCACTAAGCAATTATTATTGTTTCAAGCGCCTCCAATATGTCAGGCTAATTAGAAATGTTCTGACTTTTAAAACATTGTGTAGGTTGCTAGTTTCAATCACCTACAGATGATCTGAAATAAACAATGGAAAATGAAATACAACTTGCCTAGTGGCACAACCTGTAATACCAGTGACTCATTACCTGAGATACGGAGGCTAGGGAATTACATGTTCAAGGCCTGCTTAAGCTACAAAGTGATTTCAAGGCTAGCCTGGGTAACTCCCAGGGCTGTCTTTCAAAATAAAAAATAAAAAAGAAGGCTGTAGGCAGACTTGGTGAGAGTAATTGCCTATTGTGTGGGAGTTCCTAGGTCCAGTTGCCAGAAAAAAAAAAAAAAAAAAAGCAGAAAGGAGGAAAGAAGGGAGAAATTGGAGGGAAGGAAGAAAAACAACAGGTTATGGCCAGCAAGTGAGGTAGGAGGACAGATATCAGAGAAGGAAGAAGACATTGCTTTGTCAGCAACTGCAAAGAATAGATAACTGTGCAGACAAGTGTATGGAGAAGTTTCGGGTGGGAATATACATTGGTTCTGTCACTTTGGAAAATAGTTTGGCAGGTTTTTTTGTTTGTCTGGTTGGTTGGTTTTTCAAGACAGGGTTTCTCTGTGCAGTCTTGGCCGTCCTGGACTCGCTCTCCGAACTCACAGAGATCTGCCTGCCTCTTGCCTCCCTAGGGCTGAGATTACGGGCGTGGGCCACCACACGTGGCTAGGTTGACAGTTCTGTGCAGTTAGGCTAGCTGTAGGATCCCAGTTACACAGCAAATCCAGAGCACGTGCATAATAGAGACAGGAAGTCGGTTAGTAGTCCGTGGGAACTGGAGAGAGTTGTGGCTAAAAGAGGGGTTCATCTGAGAGAGCTAAAAATACCCTGGAAAGAGATAGTTCAGTAGTTTCAAAACTCTGTGAAAATACCAAGACCGCTGAGTTGTAAATACTAAAAAGTTTAGTTTTGTGATGTGTAAATGCTATCTTAATTAAAAATTTTAAATTATATTTGCGTGTGCATTTGTGTGTAAGTGCCAGCATGCCGTGGTGCACATAGGGTCAGAGTGCAACTTGGAAGAGTCTGTTTTCTCCTTCCACTGTCTAAGTCTTAGAACCTGAACTCAAGTTGTCAGGTACAGCAGCAAGTGCCTTTACTCACTGATCATCTCGACTACAAAGGTTCACATAGAAGCAAATATGCACTGATATATTATAATAGGTGTCCTCTCGAAGTTTAATTCTGCCGGTGTAATCTACTTTTAACTTGAACATAAAATACATTCTCCTATGCCTCAAAGTGACCATCTGTGACTGGATTCTTGCTTTTCTTCCTTTGAAGATTTTCTTTATTATTTAATTGTGTGTATATATGTGCCTTTGAGTGGTTTGGAACATAAGAGTCCAATGTCTCCAGAAGCTTCCTGCTGAGTGGATTTACAGGCCATTATGAGTCACCCAACTTGAATGTTCGGAACTGAACTCTAGTCCTGTGAAAGAGTAGGAAGTGTTTTTGACTGCTGAGCCATCTCTCCAGCCCAAGAGTTTCTGCTTCTCTAATAAAGTGCTTTTAACAGAAACACCTTGAGTCATGTAAATTTAGCAAGACCCATGTTCTCAAAAGATATGGAAACAAGGGCTGGAGAGATGGCTCAGAGGTTAAGAGCACTGACTGCTCTTCCAGAGGTCCTGAGTTCAATTCCCAGCAACCATGTGGTGGCTCACAACCATCTATAACGTAACCTGATGCCCTCTTCTGGCCTGCAGATGTACACGTAAACCACTCTATAAATAATAAAAAGTCTTTAAAAAAAAAAAAAAGATATGGAAACAACCAGTCATCTTTTCACTTCACAAAAGTCTGGCACTGAGGGACCTGGACAGATAGCCAAGCAGTTAAGAGCACTTGCTGTGCAGTTTCGAGAACTGGAGTTCAGACCCTGGAGCATGTACGAAGGCATCCCTCACATGCTTGGAGCCACAGCTTGAAGGAAGATGGAGACAGGACTGAGAGATGTTTTGGCTTCCAGCGCAGCCAAGAAAAACATAAGCTCCAGGGTCAGAGAGAGACCCTGCCTCAAAGGAATAGGAAGAAAATGATCGAGGAGGGTACAGGCACCTTCTTCCTATCACCCGTGTACACATAGGTGTACATGTCTGCACATACATGTGAACATTAACCCACTGAGACACATACACAAATAAATTAAGTTAATGAGTCTTTTAAAAAATCTTAATTTGATCTATTCATTTTATGTTATGTGTGAGTGTTTTGCCTGCATATATGTACACATACCGCACGTGTGCTTGGTACCTTTGGAGGTCAGAAGATGGTATCAGATCCCTTGGAACTGGAGTTACAGATGATTGTGAACCTCCATGTGGGTGCTAAGAATTGAACCCACATCAATGCTTTTAGCCACTGAGGCTTCTCTCTAGCCTATCTTTAATTTTTAATTTTTAAAATGTATTTTATGGGCTGGAGAGATGGCTCAGTGGTTAAGAGAATTGGCTGTTCTTCCAGAGGTCCTAAGTTCAATCCCCAGCAACCGCATGGTGGCTCACAAGCATCTGTAATAGGATCTGACGCCCCTCTTCTGGTGTGCATGAAGTCAGTGTACTCATATACATAAAAATATATAAATCTTTAAAAAAATAAATAAAATCTATTTTATGTGTATTGGTATTTTACCTGAATGCAGTGAGTGTGTGTGTGTGTGTGTGTCAGTCCTGAGGAGACCAGAAGATAGTGTCAGATCCCCTAGAACTTCAATTACAGATGATTGTGACGTGCTATGTGGGTGCTGGGAACCAAACCTAGGTCCTTCCCCTTTTCCTTCTCTGTTCCTCTCTCTCCCTCTCTCTCCTTCTCCCCTCTATGTGTGTGTGTGTGTGTGTGTGTGTGTGTGTGTGTGTGTGTGTATGAAACTGAACATAATAGGGTATGTCTATAATCTAAGCATCCTGAGACAGGAGAATTGAAAGTGAGAGGCTAGCTTGCCCTTGTCACAAACAACGAAAAGTCTGTGCCTGTGGTGAGAATTTTGGGTTTGTTTTTTGGTTTAGGTTTTGTTTGGTTTTTTTTTTTTGTTTGTTCATTTGTTTGTTTGGGGGGTTGGTTTTTCGAGACAGGGTTTCTCTGTGTAACCTTGGCTGTTCTGGACTTACTTTATAGACCAGGCTGGCCTCAAACTCACAGTGGTCCACCTGCCTCTGCCTCCTGAGTGCTGGGATTAAAGGCATGTGCCAACATCACCCAGCTGAGAATTTTGGGTTTTTTTAAAACACAAAAATGTTATGTAAATATGTTTTTGTTTTAATCCCAGGTGAGGCATATAGGGTTGCTTCAGAGCAGCTGACTATGATTTGCCTCATGCTCTAGTAGGGGTGTGATTTTGCCATCTGAGGATAGTTTATGTTTCAAAATCTGGGGACTCTTCAGAAGGCAGAAAAATGTCAGAGCTCCAAGAGAGGCAACAGCAGCAGGAGCAGCTTTATATAGCTCCTGCTGCTGCTGCTGCTGCTGCTCCTGCTGCTGTTGCTGCTGTTCTTGCTGTTCTTGCTGCTCCTGCTGCTGCTCCTGCTGCTGCTCCTGCTGCTGCTGCTGCTGCTGCTGTTCTTGCTGCTCCTGCTGCTGCTCCTAGTTGCTGTTTTCTGGATTTCTAGGGTAGTTGGACATATTCTGACAGTGAAAATCAAATTTGCCCCAAAAGAACTTGACACTTCCAATCTGTAGGAAGTGTGTAATGATATTGATGCTCCCTTTCCCCTCTAACCTTCCTTCTCTCCTATCTAATGTTGGGGGTTTGGAAGAGATAAGAATGCTGTAGGGAGGTAGGAAAAATAACCCAATAAGGTAGCCTCCAGTCTGGCTATATGTGCCTTGCATTTCCTCAAATCCATATGCTCTCTCCTTTACTGCAATTTTTGTTTGTTTGTTTTGTTTTTTGTTTTTCAAAAACAAAAAACTGCCCTGGCTTTGAACTCACAGAGATCTGCCTGCCTCTGTCTCCCAAGTGCTGGGATTAAAGGCATCTGCCATACTTGACTCACTGAAATTTCTATGAAGAGACCTGTTTTTTCTTCCTCATTTCACCCAAGCCTGCTACCTTTTATCTTCAACACCATCCTCTCCAGCCTCCCTGGGTACCTTCTTTCTACTCTCATCTCCTCAAAACTACATCTACTGCTCTTATCCACTGGCTGTTCCTCAGACAACCTGACCATCTTAGGTCTTTGTGCCTTTGTGCCTGATCATCTCTGATCATCCAGATGAACCCTTCTGGACTGGGGATGCAGGGAGAAATTGAAAAGTATATTTGGGGGACACTAATAGGCTTGTTAGTAGATTGATAGAGAAAGAGTTAAGGAGGGTTACTAAGTTTCTGATCATAGTTATTTTGTAGATGGTACTGTCATTTTCTGAGTGTTGGAACACAGGGTTGGAGAAGACCAGGTACAATGCCATGGGTCTAAGACGTCAATATCCAGCATTGACAGACAAACTTGGTGACACAGGAAAGACATGCACTAGAAGACTAAAGCTAGGAGTTGTCAGTACAGAAGACATATTTAAAACTATGGAAAGTGGGGCAGTAGCTATAGCTTACTGGTTAAGAGCACTAGCTGATCTTCCAGAGGACTGAGGTTCAATCTTCAGCACCCACATTACTGGTAATTGTCTGTAACTCCAGTTCCAGGGGATCCAATTGTTGCCAGCTGAAAAGATCCCATGAACAGACTCTGGGAGGAGCTATATAAATGAGCCCAGAACTGGAGGAGGGGCTTTGTGGAGATGTGGAATAGTTTTGGTTGTTCATGGCTGCACTTCAAGACGCTCCTAGAGAGAACCGCTCAAGGAAAGGCTTTGGGGCTCCGGTTCCTGCTGAGGTTCTGGGTTTTAGTTACTTCCAATACTCTCTTATGGCCTCTGGAGGTGCCAGACAAGCATGAGGTGCACAGACATACATGCAGACAAAACACCCATACACATATAACCCATGAAAATTGGCCAGGCATGGTGGTACATGCCTTTAATCCCAGCACTCAGGAGGCAGAGACAGGCAGATATCTGTCAGTTTGAGGCAGCCTGGTCTACAAAGTGAGTCCAGGAGAGTCAGGGCTACATAGAGAAAACCTGTCTAGAAAAGAACAAAACAACTCCCCCCCCCCAAAAAAAAAACATGAAAATGAAGCTAGGCCTAGTAATTCTAGCATTTAAGAGGCTGAGGCAGGAGGATGGAAAGTTTAAGGTCAATTTGAGGAAGAGTGGGACCCTGCCTCAAATTTAACAAGATAGAAGATAGGGGGAGAGAGAGAGAGAGAGAGAGAGAGAGAGAGAGAGAGAGAGAGAGAGAGTGACTAGAAAGGAAAACTTGTCCATGAAACCTCAGTAAGTACAAGCTGTAACAAATTCCTTTGGATTTTGCTTAACAAATCTCTCATTTCATTATTTCTCCATTCAGTTTTAGATTATTTGAGACAGGATCTCATTACCACTAACACCCTCTTTTTTTCCTCTTTCTTTCTTCCTTCCTCTTTCTTTCTTTCTTTTTCTTAACAGAGCCTTATGAATTCCAGGATGGCCTCAAACTCCAGACTGAACTTTTTTTGAACTTGCATTATAGCCAAGAATGGCCTTGAATTTTAACTTCCTGTGTGTGTGTGTGTGTGTGTGTGTGTGTGTGTGTGTGTGTGTGTGTGTGCTCACGCTATATATGTATGCATAACTGTATACAAATACATGTGTATGTATGAATGAATTTGCATATGTGTAAATATGTGGAGGGGAATCAGGGGTTGACAGTGAGTGCTTTTTTTCTTTCTTTGAGCCAGAGTCTTTCATTGTGAATCCAAAGTTTGCCAACTCAGCTACACTAGCTGGCCACCAGGACTCTGCCTCCTCAGTGCTGAGATGGCAGGTGTAAGTTGCTGCTCCTGGCTTTTTCACAAGTGCTGGGGGTTGAACCTGGGTCTTCATGCTCACAGGACAACTGACCCATGGCATTGCTCCTGACTTTGCATTTCTGATCCTCCTGCCTTCCCCTCTCAAATTTAGGAATTACAAGCATGCACCACTATTCCCAGTACAATTGTTTTGCTTTGTTTTGTTAAGCTTGTAGATGTTCCAAGGTTTTATACAACTCCTCTTATTTCCACCACTCCTTTGTTTTACTTGAGACAGTTTTACTACATGACTTATGTCAGCCTTAAACTTCTAAAACTTCTGCTTCAAACACCCAAATTCAAAGGTAATAGCTGTATGCGCCAATCCACTGTCCTTGTGTCTTTTTTGATTACTTTTTACATATTGTACAAATATTTATAACAGTTTTCTCAAGAGGAACCAACATTTTGTTCATTTGTTTCAAGAGAGGGTTTCTCTGTATAGCCTTGGTTGTCCTGAAACTCACTCTGCAGACCAGACTGGCCTTGAACCTCCTGCCTCTGTCTCTCGAGTGCTGAGATAAAAGGCATGCATTACCACCTGAAACCAACTTTTTAAAGAGTCCTGCTAAGACTAGACTTTATATCCAAACTCAAATGGAAAAAATGAAAATCCTTAAACTAAAAGAAATAATGAATGCCAGGCGTGGTGGTGCATGCCTTTAATCCTAGCGCTAGGGAGACAGAAGCAGGGAAATTGCTGTGAGTTCAAGGCCAGTGTGGTCTACAAAGAGAGTCCAGAACAGCTAAGGCTAACATAGAGAGGCCCTGTCTTGGAAAAATAGAGAAAGATAATGAGCCGGGTGGTGATGTCACACGCCTTTAATCCCAGAAGTTGGGAGGCAGAGGCAGGCAGATCTCTGAGACTCTGAGGCCAGCCTGGTTTACAGGGCTACACAGAGAAACCAGAGAGAGAGAGAGAGAGAGAGAGAGAGAGAGAGAGAGACTAGAAGCCAGTGGGTGTACAGAACAGAGTCACAGGAATGTTGATTCCAGCACAGAAGGATGGACAAAGAGAAAACCTCAAGCTGCATATTAGCTTTTTCATATTTATTCTTCCATTTGCTCCTTGTAGTACTGAGATTTCATCTATATACTAAACTTTCACTCTACAACTAAGCAGCATGTGTAGCCCCAACATTTTGAAAAAAGTTTTTCTTCCATCTCCCCTATAAAATTCTGCAATGTGAGTTGGTTTTGAACTTACTATGTAGAAGCCAAACTGGTTGGATTTGTGGCTGTAATTCCATCAGCCTCCCAGATGATGGAATTACAAGCATGCGCCACCACATAACAGGCATGGGTCACCACCCCTAACAGGACTAGATAGTTTTAAAGGCTTTGTATACGTGTTTCTAAGTTTCCCTTGGGAAAAGTTAAACCAATGTATTACTAGGAGAATACTCACTATTCATTTCTCATATCTATATTTTAACCTCTATCAAACCTATCAGGTAAATGGTAGTTCCCTCTTTTCATGGGGCTTTATTCCCAACTGCTAAGTTTGTTTAATGTTGCCCTACATAGCATTTTCCCCTTGTTTTTACTCTTTCTCCATATCACTTTATCTTGCATGCCCCCCATCAGTTCTACATCAGGGCTCCTGTGGTCTTAGATCCTGCTCAGAAAGTTTCAGTTCACTGTCTGTGAACCGAGTATGAACACGTTAGCCTGTTATGTAATGCCCCGCAGCGTGTCCTCGTTGCCAATTCCTCACCTCAGCTTCCACCTTCCTACACATACTGTAGGGCTTAGTCCAGGTCACAGGCTCATCATTCTCTCCTAAAGCATGATCCATCCTTTCTCACCTCTTTGCCATCAGCCAGTGATGAAAACTCCCGTCACCTGCATGACACACCTCCCCTCCCTCACTGCCAATTAATCATCCGGGCCTTTCCCACTGAGCAGGGATACAATGTCTTACGGTAAAGGCACAGGCGGTGGCTACTGATGAACTGAAAGGAGCACTTGAAGTGAAACTAACTTCCCAGGTATTTGGCATTCGCCCTGGCTCCTCTTCTGGAATGTGTTGATGGAGAGTCATTTCAAACGCTCCCTCCTCTTCATTCTCCGCTCTCCACCTCCAATTCTCTAAACACCACAATCCAGCTCCTGTACTTCTGATATTACTGCGCCTTTGAACAAATTAAAAACTGTGCTATCTCATGTGTATCTTAAAACAGTAAGAATGGTAGCATTCTCGGATTCTGGAGCCAGATTACATGAGGCT
Source organism: Acomys minous (assembly GCF_964271855.1). Lineage (NCBI taxonomy): Eukaryota > Metazoa > Chordata > Mammalia > Rodentia > Muridae > Acomys > Acomys minous. The sequence goes on from NC_140485.1 coordinate 42,792,372, forward strand.
GACGCTGGATCTGTCAACCAGCTGAGGGCTCCTGAACAAGTAAGTAGCTTAACGTCTGTGAACATCAGAATCTTCCTATGTACAATGACGGAAGAATGAGACTTACTGCACAAAGTCGTGAGGATTTGGTTGTAGGCTCAATTTTCTTAACAAATATATTTTATTACGAACTTATTAACTGAGAGTACCTCACTTATAACCCAACTAACCTAAACAATAGGAAAAGAAGATTAAAGAATACAATAATGAAACCATAAGGATATCTATCAGTTCAGAGGAATGATTCTCCTGGTGTAATCAGCAGGATTTATTCTGATGGAACCCGGAGCCCCAAGGCCCAAAGCCTTCCCTTGAGCGGTTCTCTCTAGGACCATCCCAAAGTGGAGCAATGAACAGCTAAAACTATCCCAAGTCTCCCAAGGCCCCGCCTCTTGTTTTTGGCTCACATTTATACCTTGTCTCAGAATTTGTTTAAGGATGTGTTTCAGTTAGTTAACAACCAATCTCCCTCACATGGTGGTTCGACTTCTAAGGGGATAAACATCACCTGCTCTCTCACAAGTCTTTTTCTCATCCCCCATTTATGATCTAAACAAAAAACAGGTTTCTCTCTCCTTCATTTGGTGAAAAAAAAAATGCAGGTCAAATGATTACCCAAGTAAAACACACACACACACACACACACACACACACACACACACACACACACACATACACACACACAGAGTCAAGAATGTTACCTAGAGAAGCAGAGGCAGGCAGGTCTCTATGAGTTCAAAGACCAGGCTAGTCTCCACAGCAAGTTTCAGGTCATCCAGGATTACATAGTAAAACCTATCCCAGAAAAAAAAAGTTACATATTTGGAGATGGAAAGCTGGCTCAGGGTTTATAAGTGTGAACTACACTTGCAGAGGACCCTAGTTTGGTTGCTAGCACCTGAATCAATCAGCTCACAACCACTTGTAACTCCAGCTCCAGGGATCTGACACCCTCTTCTGGCCACTGCAAGCACCTATACTCGTGTATGTGTACACACACACACACACATACAGAAACACACACACTTAAAAATAAAAATAGGGGCCCACCATGGTGGCAAACACCTTTATTCCCAGCACTTGGGAGGAAGAAGCAGGTGGATCGCTGTGAGTTTGACATCAGCCTGGCCTACATAGCAAGTTCCAGGGTAGCCAGAGCTATATAACATAGGGATAGATAAATAGATAGATAGATAGATAGATAGATAGATAGATAGATAGATGATAGGCAGGCCAACTGACAGACAGATACAAATTAAAATAGGGCCTGGAAAAAGGCTCTGAGGTTGAGCACTAGCTGCCTCACACAGGAGCTGAGTTCAGTTCCCAACAGCCATGAATTCAGCACCACATATTTCTCAAGAACTTAATCATAAGACTACCATACAACCCAGCAATTCAGTTCTAAATGTATACCAAGAAAAATTAAAACACATGTTCACACAAGAACTTGTACATGAGTATTTATACTCACATTATTGATTTTTTTTTTTAAAGGCCCAAATGTCCATCAGGTGGTTAACAGATAAAGTATGACAATTCATGTAAGAAAACTCCCCTGTGAGCATATACAGGGGGAGGAGGTTCCCCTCAGTCACGGTCATAGGGGAGGGGAGTAGGGCGAAAGTGGGAGGGAGGGAAGAATGGGAGGATAGAAGGGGTGGAATAACAATTGAGATGTGATATGAATGAATTAATAAATTAAAAATGGTGGGAAAAAAAGAGAAAACTGGAGCATAACAAGGAATATGTGGTCTGGGGTGTAGCTCAGTGGTAGGGCGCCTGCCTCACATGCTCAAGGCCCTCAGTTCTGTCCCCAGTACTTAAAAAGAAAGTACCGACACATGCTAGAGCACATGTGAACTTTGCAATGAACGTCAAGCAAAATAAGTTATTAAGACCACATATTACAGTGGGGCGAGGTGGCACACAGCTGTAATCCCCGAGCATTCAGGGAGGCAGAGGCAGAAGAATCTCTGTGAATTCAAAGCCAGCTTGGTCTATAGGACAGCCAAGGCTACACAGAGAAACCCTGTCTCAAAAAATAAAAAATAAACAAACAAAAAAGACCACATATTACATGATTCCATTCAAATGAAATATGCAGAAAAGGCAAATCCTTATAGAAAGTAAATCAGTAGTTAGGAGCTGTCAAGATGAGTAGTGGGGCTTGGCTGAGTAATGGCTATGGGCCTTCTCCTTAGGGAAAGTAAAATGCTCCAGATCATGGAGATAGTATTGTGAACAGACCAAACGCTTGTGAACTGTACATTTAAAATGATAAAATGGTCGGGCGTGATGGCACATGCCTTTAATCCCAGCACTTCGGGAGGCAGAGGCAGGCAGATCACTGTGAGTTTGAGGCCAGCCTGGTCTACAAAGCAAGTCCAGGACAGCCAAGACTAACAGAGAGACCTTGTCTCGAAAAACAAAACAAAAAAATAATAGTAATAAAATAATGTTTTTCAATATGTAAATTTTATATAAATTAAACATCCTAGTATGAACTCTGAGAGGAGATAAATATATATGAGCCCAAAACAAAAGACTGGGGGTTTTTTGGACTTGGCATCATTTCCTATTACTTGGCTGTTCATTGCTCCCCTTTGAGATGCTCCCAGAGAGAACCATTGCGGCGAACGCTATGAAGTTCTGGCTGCTGCTCCAGGTTCCGGCTGCCACGGTTGCAGTCTCCTTTGCTGAATTGTTGGTTTGCTGGTTAACAGGTCTGCTGGAGTCCGGCAAACTACGCCAGTGGAATCGATCCAAGGAACTGAGTCTAAAGAGGTCTACTTCTCCTGTTCCCACAAACCTCTTTTCTCTCCTAGTCCTCATAAAGGGAGCCTTCCTCCCCTAACACCTGACCTCAGCCTATCAAGCCTCATCTGGACTGCCTGCATCCTCTTCCTCTGTGGCCTGGCAAGGCTGCCCCACCAAGGGGAAGTGATCAACATGTGGGGGCCCCATATTGTGGGACCCACCAAGGAGACTGTGCTGCCTACGTCTGAGCAAAGAGTCTAGGTCCACATCATTCACAGTCCTTGGTTGGTGCATCAGTCTCTGCAGAACCCTCCTCCTCTGCTCGATTTTATGCCTAGAAAATAAAGATGTAAAATACAGAACGAAGCGATGAGGCACTGGGTCTGTAATTAAACAATGACTCATGAGCTGCCCAAGGAAATCATCACAAAACTGCAGTGGTTGTTCACGGGAACGGGTGAGGCAATGCTGAGGTGTCTAAGAGCAAAATCGCTACAGCTGCTGAAGTGCACAGCTGCCTCTGAAGTGGTTACACCAGAGTGAACTGAGAGTGCCCTCTAGCCACACCCTCCCCTGCTCACTCTTTTCAGTGCCAATCAAAGCGGCAAAAATGGGTCTTAATGTTTAGCTCCTTTGTTACTACAAAAGATTATAATTTTCTAATAAATTCCTAAGCTTCCCAGGCCTACTTGAATGAGCGTGAATGAGGGCATTTACCTAAACGTGTACATAAACTTCCACCGAAGTTTGCTCTGAGAAACTTAGGAAATAAACTTATATAATTATAAAAATATTTCCTAATGATTCCCTAAGATTATTGACCGTTTCTATTTATTCTTTTATGAGTTGTCTATTTGTTTGTAAGCCTGGAACTTGAAATGTAGACCAGACTGACCTCAAACTCACAGAGACCCCTCTACCTGTACCTCCTAAATGCTGGGATTAAGGGCATCTGTCACAATGCCTGGCTTGTTATTTGTTTTGAGATTTATTTTATAATTTAATTATTTGTATGTATATGACATGTGTGTATGGGTGCCCATAGAGGCCAGAAAAGACCCTGCCCTGGAGTTAGAGCTCCAGGCTGTGGTGAGGTGCTAGGATGTGCTGGGGATGGAAATCTTGGTCCTCGGCAGGAGTAGCAAGCTCTCTTAACCACTTGTTGGTTCTGGACTTTAAGAGTAACGGGCTTAACCCTCCATTTCTCATATACGATGCTAATAGTTTTCTACTTGTCATTTGTTTTAGTGGCTTATTATAAAACCTAAGTATATTTGACTCTCTTTTTTAGATTTATTTATTTATTTATTTATTACATATTATACATACAGTGTTCTGCCTGCATTTATGCCTGCACACCAGAAGAAGGCACCAGATCTCATTATAGATGGTTATGAGCCACCACATGGTTCCTGGAAATTGAACTCAGGACCTCTGGAAGAACAGGCAGTGCTCTTAACCTCTGAGCCATCTCTCCATCCCGCATATTTGACTCTCATGAGGTAAAACCCATTATTACTTTCCTTGATAATTTTCTTACGATTTTTATTATCAGAGTTTTTCTTCTCTGTACATGAATAATATTCATGACTTGCATTTTTGCTGCTGAAATTCTTTCCTTGGGAGAGATGTAACAACATCTACCCCTTTCCCCAGGGTCCCGAACCCAAGCACAATTGCACCAAAGTTTACTTGGGAAACCCGATGAGTTTATTGGGCTTACCTGCAGAGCTTAGAAGGATGACTTATAAAGGTATGGGTGCTCCTCCTCCAAGAGGCCACACCTGGAAAGCCCTTTACACAGGAGAGATGAGAGCTTCTGTGTAACTGCCCAGACAGACCCTGTCCCCTAGCCCCTCGGGCCTATCTACTGCAGTCCCTCCCTGAGGCCTCATGCAATTATAGCAAAGTTACACACAACAGATGGTAGGGAGTGGCTAGATACTCAGACAAGAGTCTTGTGACCCTCCCCACCACCACCACTCTATAAGGGAATAGAAATAGTCAAAAAGGCCAGGTGGGATCATCCTTTTATAAGCACACTCAGAGGATAGTCATAGATACGTTTCTCCTAGTGTTTCATTTACTCTCCAATTTTTAAAAATTTCATTTATTTGTTCAATTCTTAAAACCATCTGGAATTAATTTATTTTGGAGTAGCCACTAAAAATGTGTCTTAAAACACATTGAGAAGGGCTGGAGAGACAGTTCAGTAGGTAAGAAGAGGCTTTTTTTAATTTTCCAAAGGACCTGAGTTCAAGTCCCAGCACTTACATGGCAGCTCACAACCATCTGTACCTCCAGTTCCAGGGGATCCAACACCATTTCTGGCCCCAGCACCAGGCACAAAGAGGTACGCAGACAACATGAAGGCAAAACATCTATTCACATAAAATTGAATGGGAAAAAAAAAAAAGATAAAAGGAAAGGAAAGGACAGGATTTCTTCTAGGTATGGTGGGGAAAGTTTATTACAGATAGAAGGGAGAACATAGCCAGAATCAGAGATATCTGGGAGATCCCAGAGTGGACGTGACCAAGCCGAGCTGGGCCCTGTGGGGAGAGGGGGGAGGGGAAGAGTAGAGAGGGAAACCAGGGGCAGCAGCCAGGAGGCCAAGGGCACAAAAGGGCTGGATGCTATAGGGAAGAGCCTCTGGGGAAAAAGCAGCCACCCCTTAGGCTAGAGAGTTCAGTGCAGAGGGTGGGGTGTGCAAGCCATACCCTGTAATAAATAAGGACTGAAGGATGCTGGGAGAACCTGGTGGCCAGGTCTTCTTTGGTATGTTAAATAGGCACCTCAGCCATTTGTCCCAGGTTTGAAATGTAACAAAAATGAAATATTTTTAAAAATAAACAAACCTATAGACACTTAGAGCCTTTTGCATCACAACAGATGCTATACAAAGAAAATAATTACAATATGAAGTCTGTCCAAGAGATCACAGAGCAAATTTTCCTATAATATAGCCATTTTAACCCTTCCTCAGCCAGGCCTGGCAATGCAAGCCTTTAAAGCCAGCACTTCAGGAAGCAGAGGCTGGTAGATCTCTGAGTTGGAGGCCAGCCTGGTCTGCATAGGAAATTCCAGGCCAGCCAGAGCTACATAGTGAGTCCCTGTCTCAAAAACCCAACAAAACAAAACATACTAGTTTTTCAGAGTTTGTTTTAAAAGGTGTGAGCTTTGCACATTTTTTTCCTTTAGGGCTGGAGAGATGGTTCAGCCATTAAGAGCACTTGTTCCAAGGTATAGATACCTCGGGTCCAGTTCCCAGCGCTCACATGGATGGCTCACAATTCCATCTGTTCAGACTTCCGGTTCATGGGGATCCAGCACCCTCTGTGGGCATTAGACATGCTTGTGGTACATACACACATGCAGGCAAAACAACCGCAGACCTAAAATAAATAAATCTAAACAGAAGTATGTTTTACAAAACTTACTTTAATAGTTTCATTTTAGGAAAAGTATCCTTTTAACAGTCCTTCTATATTATTTCATATCTCTTGAAATGTACAGTGGCTTTGATATCAAATACTTGGGATTTTCTTTTTAAAATGAAAATATAAAGTATGCCCTTCATTGCATGAGAGGGTGATGCCCATGTCAGAGCTAAGCTTAAATTTCACCTTTTTGTGACTGACAGGGAACAAAAGCCTCTCTTCATGATTCATAGGGCATGAATCACAAGAGCAATTACTGACTGATTAAGTAGAATTCAAATGCCAAGGGGGTGAAGTCGAAATCCTGCTGGGGTAGAAACCAGAAACCCTGGTTTCATTGTCCCTCTGAACTCACTTGCCCAGTTTCCTTAAACTAATCGCTCACAATTTCTGCACCTGTTGCCAGTGCGTTAAACAAAGCTCTCATTCGGTTCGTTAGAAGCCTTGAGTTTATGAGTAACCATCTTAGACTACTAAAAGCATCTTGTAGTCAAAATCTCCACAGACAGGGTCGGCAACCCTCACCAACACGGGTGACTTCGATGTTTTCCCTAATTAGGAAGTCTCCTTTTCAAGCCACCGCCGCTGTTATTTCGATGCTCTGAGGCCCGCTGAGGATAGCAGAATGCCGGAGGGAATGGTTTGCGAAGCTCAGATATGCCAAATTACTGCTAATGAGACTGGAGCGATAATTCGTTTTTAGAACCCGAATTCCTTCCTTCCACCGCCTGTGATATATAAGCAAGCCTTTTTTTTTTAATCCCTTCTCTAATAGTTCAGCTTTTGTGAGATGCTAGTCTGTGTATGTGTGCATTTATAGATGCGCACGAGAGGATGTATGTGTGTAACTTTGTTCACCACCATTCAAATATGCAGAGAATAATCCTGATGCAGGAAACCGCAAGGCGATCCTGAGCCTTTCCTGCAGCTCACTAATGTAACGGTGATGAGACGAAGGAATCAGAAAATGTATTATAGTCGGGCGTGGTGGAGCCTTTAATCCCAGCACTCAGGAGGCAGGAGGATCGATGTGAGTTCGAGGACAGCCTGGTCTACAAAGCGAGTCTAGGACAGCCAAGGCTACACAGAGAAACCCTGTCTTGAAAAAACGAAGAAGAAGAAGAAGAAGAAGAAGAAGAAGAAGAAGAAGAAGAAGAAGAAGAAGAAGAAGAAGAAGAAGAAGGAGAAAGAAAATGTATTTTAACTGTCTGTGGTTGCAGACTCTGCATCCAGCTGTGGTGGCACATGCTTACAACCCCAGAATTCTGTTTGTTTGGGGTTGTTGTTGTTGTTGTTGTTGTTGTTGTTGTTGTTGTTTTAACCCCAGAATTCTGGAGGTAAAAGCAGAATGATCACAAGTTTGAGGAGAGCCTGTAATACTTGATGAAAACAAAAAACAAAAACACAACTCTGAGTTCACAGTCGATACAAAATTCTCTAATTTAATCTAGAGACCCTCAGGCTCTGAAATACAAATTTCCTAGAACAGAGAAGGCTTTGCTGAGTCATCACTCAGCGAATACTGAGTGCTGAGGAAAACTCTTAGGCTAAACTGTGTGAAATTACAAACATTTGACTGTCGTGTTCGGGTTTTTACGTTGAATGTACAAAAAGCAGTAATTTCAGAGAGTTCAACCTAAGAAAGTTACACAGATCCTTAGAAAGGGAAAGAATGAAAGAAAAAGGATTCAGATGCTGGGGTGCAGATTTGTGGTAGAGCATAGTAGCATGCATGGAGCCCTGGAGTGAACCCCAACATCAAAACCAACAAGCAGCCAGGCAAGCAAGCAGAGAGGAAAAAATTACAATCATAAAAGTGTTTACAAGGAGCTGGGCATGGTGGTGCAGGCCTATAATCCCAGCACTCAGGAGGCAGGGGCAGGTGGATTGCTGTGAGTTTCAGGCCAGCCTGGTCTACAAGGTGGGTCCAGGACAGCCAAGGCTACACAGAGAAACCTTGTCTCGAAAAACCAAAAAAAAAAAAAAAAAAAAAAGTTTACAAGGGCAACCTTAAAGAGATTCAAAGGAAAAAAGAAAGAAAAAGATAAAATTGGGAAGAGAGGAAAAGGAATAACAAAAAACAAAAAGAGAAGGGGATATTAAGTAAGTAAAATGGAGCGATGGCACAATGGTTAAAAGCACACTGGCTGTAGGCCAGGCAGTGGTGACGCACGCCTTTAATCCCAGCACTCGGAAGGCAGAGGTAGGCGCATCTCTGTGAGTTCGAGGCCAGCCTGGTCTACAAAGCAAGTCTAGGACAGCCAAGACTACACAGAAAAACTCTGTCTCGGAAAAAAAAAAAAAAAGAAAAGAAAGAAAAGAAAAAAGAAAAAAAAGCACCGACTGTTTTTCCAGAGGACCTGTGTGTTTGATTCCCAGTACTCACATGGCAGCTTATAACTGTCTACCTCCAGTTCAGGGCATCCAGACACCCTCTTCCAGTATCTCAAACACCAGGCACGTGTGCGGTGCAAAGACATATACACAGGCAAACCATTCATACACATAACTTTTTTTTTCTTTTTCTTCTTCTTTTTTTTTTTTTTCCCCAATGGTTTTTTGAGACAGGGTTTCTCTGTGTAATAGCCCTGGCTGTCCTGGACTCTCTTTGTAGATCAGGCTGGACTCGAACTCACAGCGATCTGTCTGCCTCTGCCTCCCAAGTGCTGGGATTAAAGACATGCACCAACCACACCCAGCTTTTTTCTTTTTCTTTCTTTCTTTCTTTCTTTCTTTCTTTCTTTCCTTCCTTTTCTTTTTTGAGGTAGGATTTCTCTGAGTAGTCTTGGCTGTCCTAGACTTGCTTTGTAGACCAGGCTGGCCACGATTTCACAGTGATCCACCTGCGTCTGCCTCCCTGAGTGCTGGGCTTAAAGGCCTGCACTATACCATGTCTGGCACCACATAAAAGTCTTAAATTTAAACCAGGTGGTGGTGGCACAGGCCTTTAAGCACAGCACTCAGGAGGCAGAGGCAGGCCAATCTCTGTGAGTTGGAGGCCAACCTGGTCCACAGAGTGAGTTCCAGGATAGGCAGAGTTACACAGAGAAACCCTGTCTTGAAAAATAAAACAAACAAAAATTTAAAGCCTGTTTTGAAAAATAAAACAAAACTAAAATTTAAATTTTAAAAATTGGGTTTATACCCTGTCTTGAAAAAAAAAGAGGAATTCAACCAGCTAAAAATAGTAGAAATTCTTAATGATGCCTCGTGTGGTGGTGCCTGCCTATAATCCCAGTGTTCATCTCCTTTAGCATTCAAGGCTAGTTTAGGGTTTGAAGTAAAATCTTGTCAAAAGCAAAAACCAACCACCAAAAAAATCCCAAAATTACACACACACACACAAAGTTGGTAATTCTAGAGTATGTAGACTGAGAAAAATAATTAACAAATTACTTTTTAAAAATCTCTACTCTATATTTCAACATTTGAGAGCTTAGAAGCAAGATGTTAGGTGAAATAACATAGGACTAAGTCAAAGAGAACAAAGGGAATCCTGTTTGTGTATTTCCTGGAAGCACTGCCACATTACATGTGCTTTCTATTCTGTGTGTGTGTGTGTGTGTCTGTGTGTATGACTGTGTCTGTGTATGTGTGTTTGTGTATATGTATGTATGTCTGTGTGTCTGTCTGTGTATGTGTGTGTTTCTATTTTGGTTTGTTTTTTGTTTTTTGAGACAGGGTTTCTCTGTGTAGCCTTGGCTGTCCTGGACTCACTTTATAGACCAGGCTGGCCTCGAACTCACATCGATCTGCCTGCCTCTGCCTTCCGAGTGCTGGGATTAAAGGCGTGTGCCACCACTCCTGGCTATGTGTATGTTTCTGTGTATATGTGTGTCTGTGTGTATATGTGTATGTGTCTATCTGTGTGTATGTGTGGGGTGTGTGTGTGTATCAGTAGCAGCTCCATGGCCACTGCATTATTGTGTTGTGCAGCTATGTTGCCCAGGACGACTTAAAGCTCATGATCTTCCTGCCTCAGCTTCCAGATCGACTGAGATTGTAGGTGCTTGCTATGTTCTTTCTTCCTCACCCTATTGGTGCTAAAAATAGAACTCAGCACATTTCAGAAGGAAGAGACATGATCTCCTAGTGAGCTGCCTTTCTCTCCCACGCTAACTCATCAGTGCTATGAGTTATAGGTAGAAATGTGTGGTTTATTTCATTTCCTATACCAGTCATATATGGAAGTATGGTTTTGCAAGTTATCCTGCATAGATCTGCATGGGAAGAAAATCATCTCATGTGGAATACTACGATTACTTGGATATGAGTTTACAAAAGAGGCCAGAATAGTTGTGTGGCAGCAGCAGTGAGTGGTAAACACCTGTAATCAATTTGAGAGGTTAAGGGAGGAGGAACAAGATTGGAACAGAAGGCCAGCCAGGGCTACACAGTGAGACACAGTAAAAAAAAAAAAAAAAAAAAAAACAAGCACACAACAAACAACAAACAGAAAGAAAAATCTTTTGTAGTCAGTAAGGTTATGGTAACAAATGTGTGATGAGCAATGAACAGATTACAGCTGTAAAAATGCAAGGTCCACACACACATAACAGCTCTATGACAAACTGTGACAAAAGTCCTTGTCACAGGGCCCTAGGGGCAGCTCAGAACCACACCTTTTTTTTTTTTTTTTGTCAGAACATATTGTTCTCATCTTGGCCCATGAGAGGAAACAAATGACATTTCCCAGGGTTCTTGATTTTATTGAATTATTTTGCTATGAATAATCACTGTTCATCAACAATGAAATTAAATCTAAACTTTGTCAAAAGTTTCTCAAGAGGCTCCCCACAAATGTTTAAGACAGAGAGTCTAGCCAGGTGTGGTGGCTCATGCTTTTAATCCCAGCACTTGGGAGGCAGAGGCAGGTGGACCATTGTGAGTTCGAGGCCAGCCTGGTCTACAAAATGAGTCCAGGACAGCCAAGTTTACACAGAGCAATCCCGTCTTGGGGAAAAAAAAAAAACAACAACAACAACAGAGGGTCTTTAACCTCTATGCAATATGCAATAACGGAAAAATACCTGCACACGGATACATAATTAACATCGAGGAGTAGGAGTCATTTTGTTTCTGCTTCCTGATTTTACAGGGATAAATTAAAACAGCAGCCAATTGCTATTGAAATGTCAAGGCTAAATGTCACAGAAACATTAGTGCAGTTCCTCTCCTGTTCCAAGCACTGCAGTGCTACAACCAGCCGTGTGTCTCTAAGGACAAGAATGTGACCTTACACAGAAGAGCTTCATGGCTATGACTTAACCATTTTCTGTCACAGACCTTGAGTCCATCCTCATGCCCACACAGGAACTAGTTTCCATTTCATTCTTGAATTCACATAGGTAAGTGGGTGGGTACGGATGTGCTCAAACCCGGAGACGCGTTAACACATCTTCCAACTCCAGCATCTCATTGCTCTGATTTTTTTTTCTTCTTATTCACTTTGAAATTAAATAATTCTTTACCCATTGCCCTTCATTGCTTAATAATTCAAAGACAGCACTGGACGGGGTCAAGAGCCTGGCTCCTTTGCGTTCGCTTTGCCGTGCTTCAGTATCCATCCCTCTGTGTGAAATGAGACTCAGAGGATCTGGCCCAACTCCACAGATGACCAGAGAAATGCTATCTAGGAGAGAGCTTAAAATACTTTAGGGGGGGGAAAAAGTGTATGAATGTTGTCATTATAAAACAAGAAATCAAATACAGAAAGTAAACAACAGAAGAAAATAAGAGTCAGTTAGTATCTCTCTCTCTCTCTCTCTCTCTCTCTCTCTCTCTCTCTCTCTCTCTCTCTCTCTCCTAACCTCAGAATATCTTTCCGTTCCATAGTGGTTGAGCCCATATCACGAAGGAAACATGTAGCCTGTAACTCACCACTGAGAAACAGTCCTTTCTGGCTCCCCTCACAGCCAGTCCATAAGTGCTGGTGTTTGATGTGAGTGAGCACAAAGCCTCATTTGTTTGAGCCCAAATTTTCAGCTGACGTGGGTGGACTCACTCTCCCACCACCGAGCACTCTCAGATTCCCATCCGCTGACCTCACAGCAGGAAGCTTCTCACTGGTTGCCTCTCCCTAAAATAGTGTGAAGCTGACAGCAAGCACAAGCCCTTCCTTCCAAAACCCAACACTGGCTGAGAAGCAAAGGGGCATTTGTCAGCTCTCTTTAATGACTTGTGACTCCTGATAGGGCAGGAAAACGCTACTTCCAGGAGTAGTTGGACAGCATAAACTGGATTAGACTTGGGGTGGTAGCTCAAAGTTGGGTGGGTAGAAAGGTGAGGGTAGATGTGGGAGGGGGTTGGGGGTCCCCATATGTGCATATGATCAAAATGCACTGTATGAAATTCTCAAAGAATTAATAAAATATGTGAAAATAGCATGAAAAAAATTTAAAGGCAAGGGTAGCTAGCGAGATGGCGTAGGGGTTAAGAGCTCTTCCAGAGGACCTGGGTTCAGTTCCTACCACCTACATGGCAGCTCACGACTGTCTGTAGCTCCAGTTCCAGGGGATCTGATCCTCTGACACCAGTGTACAAATATATTTTTTTAAATAGTCAAATTTTTTAAAAATCAAAAAAAATAATGTGTGGCCAGGTGGTGGTAGTGCACGCCTTTAATCCCAGCACTCAGGAGGCAGAGAGGCAGGCAGGTCTCTGAGTTCCAGGATAACCTGGTCTACAAAGTGAGGTCCAGGACAGGCAGGACTATACAGTGAAACCCTGTCTTAAACACCCTCCCCCTGCCAAAGTAAATAAGGAAATAATAAAAACAATGTGAGGCACTTGTTCCTGACAATAAATGCCTGACACCTATGGAGATACACTCGAGGGCCCTTTTCTGAGCACGGTGACAGGAGAAGTCTGCATTCTTAGATACAGATCTCAGAAGACCCAGTTCGCCCAGAAGGAAACTTGTGTTTAGCCCTCTATTCCCAGGGCTTCCAGCAGTAACTTGACTAAATGTGTGAGCAGAAGAATGGGTGTTCTGGATATTTCTGGTTCCCGTGCTCCACAGGAAGGTATTTCTAGCTTCCCCACCATCTCATCTCGAAGACTAGATAAGGGGCTGGAGCAGACTCTATTATCCAAAAGGCTTAACCCTCAAGATGGAAAGGGCAAGGGTGTGGGGCATGGTTACTGTTTAAAGGGAAACAAAAACAATGTCTGCAGGATAATCTGGAAAATTTTACTTTACCCTGTTAATCACAATAAAACAGATAATAGACTTGTAGGGAAGGAAAATGAATTTGGTGAAAAGTGAATTAACTGAAGACTAGAAAGGAGTCAAAAAATGGTATTTAATTTTGTTGATCCAACTGTACTAAGTTCCAGGCTACTCTGTCCAAAGAACAGAACTTAAAATATCATTGCCAAGAGACAGAGAGCATATTGTTTGGACATAAAGGATGTGGGAATACACTGTTTTCCTATCTTCATTCTCAAACTGTGAGCTCAGGGCCTTTTGAATTATTCCTAATTATATCTCTCACATAACATTTTTAAATAGAGACATTTCCAAAACTTTATTTCGTCTCATGAAAATGAAGTTTGCTTATTGTTCTTTCTGTTTCTAGGGGGGAAAAAACTCAACGAAAAGTTCAAGATCTAAGATTATGAAGTTATCATGAAGTTATTAGCTGTCCAGGTAGTTATGACCAAAGATAACCTAATAAAAGCAGAAATATACTGAGAACAAGTACAATTTCTTAAATTCTGTTTAAATTTACATACCGACTACTCTAGTAGTGTGGAAGATACTTTTAAACATCACAAGTGTTCATCCATTGGTGTTTTATTAGTTAGCAGAGTGATGATCTCATTACATGTCATAGCATGTACATTACATAGCTTCTGGAAATTTCCACTATAAACTCGAGGGGAAAATGAAAGTAAAAGAGGTGAAACCCTACATCGTTATTGTGAAAACACTTTTAACTCGAGACATCTTGAAAGGATTTTGTAGACATCCCAGATCTGTTATAAAAACACATCTGAGAACTAAAGTAATTGATTAATTTTTGGTCACGTGTGACAGTGCAACTCACGAACAAAGTTTGTTTTCCCCAGATGAATACTGTGTTCTCACCCCGGGACCCCCCTGTGAGAGCAGCTGACCGAAGGTAACCTCAGGATCCCAAGCTTCCCTTCTAAATTAGCAAAACTGCCTGTTGTGCCTAGGGCGATCTATTTAGCCGCCAAACTGAGAGCGTCCTGGTCGCTAAGGGGGGGTGGCGGGGGTGGAGAAGGTTGGGGAGGAGGACGCGGCCAGGTGACCGCCGAAGGCCCGCCTCTCCTCCCTGTCCCGCAGCGGTGGGCGCGGCCCCAGGGACACAAGCTGGGCCCCGTGAGGCGCACGTTCCCCGAGCGCCCCTACGCGGATCCTAGGCGCCTCCTCTGCGCACTGGTGTCACCCGGGCGCAGCGAAGGGCCAGGCTCCGACTGTCGCCGAGATCCAGACGCGTCACCAAGGCAGGGCCGGGCTGCCTCGGGGACAAACAGACATCTCGGCTCCCGCCCAGGGGCTGCTGGAACATGTGCCGGGAGACTCAGGTGTAGCACAGAGAGGCGAGGCGGAGCGGGGAGGAAGGACGGGAGTTCACTGGGAGATTAGACCTCGGAGGTGGCATTCCAGCACCTAGCTGCCCGCCTGCGCGGGCGAGAGTCGCCTCTGCCAGGGCCAGTGTCCTACCTCTCCTCCGCAGATTCCGGGGAGCAGCTTTTGTTCCCAGGCGCTCCGGGGGTGCCACCTGTCCGGAGCGCCTTGGGTCCGATAGATTAAAACCCGCGCGTGGGGCTCAGTGGCACGGTGGCTTTGAGTACAACAGGTAGTTGACTCAGTTTCGACTCAAAAGCATCCGGATGAGACAGGGGCTTCTTTTTCTTCTTCTTTTGATGTGTCTTTGTTACTTTTGTTTTAGTTCGTTTGACAGTTGCTAGACTATGTTTCTACTCCTGCTCCTCCTACTCAGCCAGCTGCCCACACTTACTCTCGCGGTTCCTCATTGTTCAAGAAGCCTAAAGGATTCCGAACATGCCCCAGAAGAAGGTAAGTCGGTACGGCTGCCTATTGGGAGAACAACCCTTCTGGAAACCAGAAGCGGTCTACTGTATAGATCTCAAGGCAAAGTATAGTAGGGGGACCTACACGCCTCGGTGAACCGCCGAGCAACAGCATATCCTTTGTTTTAACTTGTGGCTTTCTGGTTTAGGCCCGTGGGTTTTTAACTACAGTAAGTACAAACGCGTCTCGGAGTTAACCTTGGTAAACATGGTTAACCCCTAGTTTGTGGTTAACTAAAATGAAAGCCTATTTCGAAGTCCGAAATTCAATGAGTTGCCTTTTCCTAGATGAAACTGTGTGTTTGTTAGTTGTAATGAGCCGGGCTGCTTCTTGAAAAGACTGACAGGGAGGCCAAATTCTTGTCAGGACTTGTTTGTGGCACCGCTGGGAATCGGCGGCCCTCCCCCAACCCCAGCGCCGCTGCCGCCACCACCACCTCAACTGACAAGTGCTCTGCCACTGATCGACATCCTGTCCGCTAGTCTGGACTTGTGAGACCCTGAGCCAGGAACTCTACCCTGGTAGTCTTGACCTGCTTCCTCTGTAGAATGATGGGATAAGGCGGCCTAGTGTCCCTTCTGGTGAGTTTTCCAAAGGTCAAGATAAAAGCAGATGGGTAGGAGATTAAGCGTGTGGCTTGCTAGCCCAGAATTTTCGGTTACAGGTCACAAACAGATTGGTTCCTGCTTCCATTTTAAAAGCCCAACCTAGCAAAACCGGAAAGGGAGGAAAGGGCCCTAGGCTCTCCCCGTCCTTCCCCCTACTTAGCTGTGGTGTTTTGCCACCAGCAACAGCACTTTTGAATTTACTCACACATTCCTGTCCCTTATCCCTTTTTGTTGTTGTTGTTGTTGTTGTTTTGTTTTTCAAGACAGAGTTTCTCTGTGTAGCCTTAGCTGTCCTAAACTCGCTTTGTAGACCAGGCTGGCCTCAAACTCACAGCGATCCTCCTGCCTCTGCCTCCCGAGCGCTGGGATTAAAGGTGTGCGCCACCACGCCTGGCTGTCTTATCCCTTTTTATCAGATCCAGTTCTCTGTTCATTTTCACTTGTGTAGGATCTGTTATAATACTCTTAATAGGCTTATTAATGATTAATGAAGTGTACCCCCTACACCATGTGTGTGTGTGTGTGTGTGTGTGTGTGTGTGTGTGTGTGTGTGTTAGGTAAGGACAGTACTTTAGCCTAAAGAAATCAAATTCTGGTTATTCCAGTACTCAAATTCTAGGCAATTGGATAGACAGATTTGAAAGAGATAGAGGTTATGTGCTTTCCAGGCCACCCACTATCCCTAAGACCACCTGTGGTGATGGTCCGAGCTCAGTAAGACACAGACACTACCCTCTGGGATGAGGGTGACTGCTTTCATCCACACAGCAGGCACTGGGGTTACTGCCACAAACACCAAAGTCAGACCCAAGTGCAGAAGGCTACAGATGTTTGCCGGGAATGAAAATGAGTCAGGAGCCACTGTGTGTTGGGCTGCTAGAGATGGAGAGAGGGCTGTCATCATTCTTGTCTCAGAGGAACTCTTGCTGTGCTGGCTGAGGCGGGGTAAACAGACACTCTGCAGAAAACTCAGTAACAGAGGTAGAGGCTCGCACTGGGAGAGCAATGAGACACGGGCAAAGCTTCCCATCTGCAAGTGACACAAAATAAGTGGAGCTGTTAAAGGCACAGTATCCCTCCCTCCATCTTCAGTGGGTCCATTCCAAAAGCCCCAGTGGATGCCTGAAACCTGTGGCTAGGTCTGGGCATATTAGCACACTGTTCCAATGGCTACTAGCTGACTAATGGGCAGGTAGTGCATATACCGTGGATACTGTGAACAAAGAGATGATTCATATTCTGGGCAAAACTAAATGAAAGGACAGGAGATTTCATCAGAATGCCGAGCAGTTTTTCCATTCCATATTTTTTTTTTAGACATTGGTTGAGCTGAAACTATAGAAAGTGAGATTATGAATTTGGAAGTAAGTACTACTGAAACTGGGGGTGGGGAAGGGGACACTGTCGAAACGGACGGATCTTATTTAGGAAACAGAAGAGAAGAAAAGGATGGAATGGAGTATCTGAGTGGCAGAACTGTAACAGTGGACTGCATGGACAGCCAACCTCTTCAGAGGATTCAGGACAAGAAAAGCACAGGCTCAAAAGCCAGTCCCTGCCCCCCACCCCCATACACACACAGTAGTCCAGGGAAAGGAAGGTAGCAGCTCCCACTGGAAGCCCTGGGTGCACCAGGGACATTTTCTGCTTTCTAAATAGAAGAAAACTCAACAGTGTTTCTCCTGAGGTCAGAGAGAGAGGCAGGCTGCAGATCTAGGAAGGCACACTTAAGTGAAGTTCAATTGCAGTGTCATTAATCATAGGTCATATTTATGACATTGTCCTAAGCATCATTTCAGGAAAAGTAAAAATGTTTGTAGCTCTTTTTCTTTTGTCTCTTAATTAAAAGTAGTTTTAATAGCCTGGTATGGTGGCACACACACCTATAATCCCAGCACTTAGGAGGATCTTTGTGGCTTCAAAGCCAGCCTTGGCTACATAGTAAGTTCCAGGCCAGGCTGGGATATATAGAAACATCTTATTCAAAAAAGTAGCTTTATTGGGTCTCAGGGTAAGCTGGACGGGTATTCAGGAATCAGATGATGGGCTATCTATGAGAAAGTTGGCAGTGGTTCTTTTTCTTTGCTTTGGAAAGTAAGCTATGATCTCACTCTATAACCCAGGCTATGTCACATGCATGGTAACCAATCCTGGCCTCAGCCTTTCCAGTGCTGAGATTGAGGTGTGACCCACCATGGCTGCTTGGCACTGTTTCCCTAGCCAGGAAAATGTAAAGATCTGAGCTCATGTGAGAAGCAGCAACACACAACAGGCTCACGCAGCTCAGCTGGGCAGGCTCGGAGCTGCTTCCTCTTTAACACAAGCTTTTCCTATGAATCGCTTCTACCTGGAGAACTTAGGTCCAAGGGTAAAGGCTGGGGAGATGGTGACGAGCACTTGCCGTACAGTCATGTGGACCCAAGTTCAGATCCTAACACCCACAATAACAAGCCAGTAACTCTACACCCCTGCCCTGAGTTGGGCAGGCAGGAGGACAGCTGAAGCCTCTGGCTTTAGGCCCAGCAGAAAAAATATGAATCCCCTGGGTTCAGGGCCAAACCTTGCTTCAAAGAAATAGGCTAAGAGACAGAAAGGACACTAGGTGCCCCCTTCTGGCCTCTACGCATTTGTATTCATACACATATGTGGTGCATTCTGCATTCTATGTCTATCTCTGTCTGTCTGTCTGTCTGTCTCTCTCTCTCTCTCTCTCTCTCTCTCTCTCTCTCTCTCTCTCACATTCACACACACACACACACACACACACACACACACACGATAGATAGGTAGATAGATAGATAGATAGATAGATAGATAGATAGATAGATAGATAGAAAGGCTATACAGAGAAACCCTGTCTCTAAAAAACTAAGAACAACAACAACAACAACAATAATAACAGTAGCCAACCAGAGGTTACAAAACTCACAAATTATACTCCTGCCCCCTCTCTCATTTTTTTGCTATCACATGCTTCACCTTATTATATTTCTCATCGATTTTTTAATAAATGTGGAAGAAATCCCACAATGCAGGGAGGGTAGGATGAATGGGTGAAATGAACTATTCCTTTGGTATGGACTGAATGGCTTTAAGTTCATCATCTTTGTTTGTTTTTGTTGTTGGTTTTTTGGTTTTTTGAGACAAGGTTTCTGTGTTAGCCTTGGCTGTCCTGGAACTAGCTCTGTAGACCAGGCCTGCCTCTGCCTCCCTAGTGCTGGGATTAAAGGCGTATGCTACCACCACCTGGCTCTAAATTAATCTTCTAATTAGCCTATAATTTTATAAACTTAGGAGTTTAGAATTCTTTTAGTATAAGCGTGCATAAAATCTCCAATATAGAAATGTTAATGTGGGGCTGGGAGACAGCTTAGTGGGTAAGAGCTCTTGTTATGCAAGCCTGACAACTTCCCTCACGTAATAGCCAAGAATGGCCATCCTTACACCAGTAAATCCCAGCACTGGAAGTGGAGACACGTGGAGTCTGGGAGTTTGCTGGGCAGCCAGGATAGGCAAAGTTATGCATTTCAGGGTCAGTGAGAGACTCTGCCTCAAAGAATACAATGGAGATTAACATTCTTTTCTGGCCTCCAAATGGGTCGATATACCAACACAGAAGCACACACATTTCACACAAACACACACACACACACACCAAAAAACCCATAGTAACATCATTAAGGTCCTAGGTTGGATCCTAGCGCTATAAAGAAGAAAAGGAAGGAAGGAAAATTAATAAGGAAACATTTTGGAAAAGGATTTTTCCTATCTATTTACAGGAAAAGAAAATCGCCTGGAAGGATAACTGAAACTTTAATAATATTTATTTATGTTAATAATTTGAGGCATAAGCATTTCCAGTATTATCTGAAACTGCCAACATTTCCCCCTAAAGCTGCCACTTGTAAGGGCCAATGTGAAAGTCACTCAGGAGAGGCTGGTACAGTTTACCCGCATCAAGAAAATGGTTTTTTTTCTCTCTCTCCAGTTTGAACAGGAAGTTTCTGCCTTCTCTTTATTGTGTTTGAAATCTTTTTTTTTTAATTTCTTCATTAGTTTTTGCATCAAAAGAAGCAGCAACCATCTTTATGCACCGCCGCCTCCTGTACAATAGGTTCGATTTAGAACTCTTCACTCCCGGGGACCTGGAGAGAGAATGCTACGAGGAGTTCTGTAATTATGAAGAAGCCAGAGAGATTTTCGGGGATGACGAAAAAACGGTAACTTGTTTAGTGAGGTCAATCACCTGGGAAGTTACTTCATTATACTTTGAAAAAGTGGCACTAAATACATTACAGACCTGTGTGCTTTAAAGAAAATCAAGACTGTACGCCTGGTACCTCTTTCCTCTTCTTAAAATGCTAAGTAAGCCTCTTTAAAGTTGGTTCCGTGCTTAATTAACTGGGTTTATAGTGATTATCAAATTATGGGCTATGCTGTGGTTTTGTGTTTAACTTTGTTTGTTTGTTTGTTTGTTGGTTTGTGTTGAGGCGTGGCCTCTTTGTATAAACCTGGGTCTCTTAGAACTTCCTATGTAGACCAGGCTGGACTCAAACTCACAGAGCTCCTCCTGCCTCAGCCTCTCAAGTGCTGTGCTACCATGCCTGACCATGTTTTCAATGTTTATTATATTCAAAAATAGTTTCAGAGCAGGTGGATGTTAAGTCAATGTGTTATTTGGAGGTGGCTCAGAGGCCACAGGACTAGAAAATACAAGCCATTGGGTTCCACCCCCAGCAACACCACTCACAGAGTGTTGCTTTGCCTTGAGCATCAATCATTTAAGGCAGCACAAATTTTCCTCTCAGTGACCTTACCTTTTTTTTTATTGCCTCTATCTATATTTCAGCTATTTATTGACACTCTCCTATGTGCCAGGCACTGAGGATATTATCTGGGGTTTTTTGAAGGATATTTTACTTATTTTTATGTACATATGTGTCTGTATGAGTACGTGTACCCATGCACATATGTACACATGCCTGTGTACACATGGCCAGAAGAAAGTGTCAGATTCCATGGAGGTGGAGTTAAAGGTGTTTAGGGGATGTACTGTTTATTGTCTGAGTACTGGGGTCTGAATTCTGGTCCTCATGATTGCACAGCAAGCTCTCTCAACCACTGAGCCATCTCTCTAGGCTGCTGGCATTGAGGATGTAAAGTGGCCTCTGGTGTTTAAGATCTCATTGATTTGTCTATGTAATTTAAGGGAGGAATTTTTTTGAGTTGAGGGGTCTCAGTGAGTGGAGATCTTCTTGCCTTAGCCTCCTGAGTGCTGGAGTTAAAAGCATGCACCACTATATCTGGCCTAAGGAAGAAAAACTATTATTTCATAAATTACTTCCTTTTTTTGTTTTGTTTTGTTTTGTTGTTTTGTTTTTTGAGTCAGGGTTTCTCTGTGTATCCTTGGCTGTCCTGGACTCCCTCTGTAGACCAGGCTGGCCTCGAACTCACAGAGATCCACCTGCCTCCCCCTCCCTGAGTGCTGGGATTAAAAGAGTGTGCCACCACGCCTGGCTTAGTTCCCTATTTTTTTACAGGTATGAGTGTTTTGTCTGCATGTTTGTCTGTGCATCACATGCTTGCTGGTGCCGGAGGAGGTCAGAGGAAGGCTTCCAGTCCTCCAGAACTGGAGTTACGGATGATCGTGAGCCATGTGGCTGCTGGGAACTGAACCTGGGTCTTCTGCAAGAGCATCCAGTGCTCTTAAGCCACTGAGCCATCTCTCCAGCCCCCAGGGTTTTTAAAATTCTCTATTTAAATATAATTAAATCCTGCCTGTTAACCTAGGAATAGAGAGCACAGACAGGTGTAATATGGGACCTTCTGGGGGAATGCTAGTGCTTCTTTGCTCTGTATGTAAACAGTGTCAGCTCCTGCTGTTTTCTCAAGCATCCTTCTTCACTTTTGCTGAACACGAAGCTCCCCAGGGACCCTTCAGTCCTAGTGAGGAAACCTAGTTATTCATTCTCCCACGGTCCTTCCCAGGCCCTCATTTCTTGCAAATATTTACACCATGTATTAAGGTGGGAAAAGCAAAGAATATACTTTGTAGATGTGCCTGTTGGGATTCGGTCATGTTTCTCATCATTAAAAAATTCTGATTCTTCTATTCATCCAAAGCACATAGAATACCAACTGCAAGTCGGTAACCTCAACTCTCCTAGAGACACCCCCAGGGCAGAAAGCGAGGCTGCTTTTCAAAGATGACCGACCTTAACTTCTCCTTTTGGTACTCTTGCTGCCTCTCAAATGTGGCAGTCCCTACTGTCTCGGCTGGGTAAGGGAGACTAACAGGGCGTGGTATGGAGAGCTGGGGACTGGCAGCAATCCCTTCACCAGCTAGCCAGACAGCAGAAACAGCAAGATGAGTCACTCTCTTGAGCTTGAATGAACTGGTGTCCTACCTGTGTCAAGTGCCAAGAGCTTACCACCTCCAATCTAGGCCACTGGGAACAAGTGAAATGATAATAAATTACATAAACTTGAAATGTTTCATCTTTTTTTTTTTCTTTCTTTTCCTTAGATTACATTTTGGAAGGATTATTCAATTAAAGGACCAACCACAAGATCAGGTGAGGTGGAGACTTGCCGGCATGTGATGCTTTCCTCGCCTCTGGCCGTTGTAGCACCGTTCGGTTTTGATGTCTGAGTTTGGCTATTGCTCAATGAGCATACCAAGGATGGTTTCTCAATTATACGCTGGGCTGTGGGAGACAGAAGGCTCCCTTCACCTGTTTCCATACTGAAAATCAAGTTTGGCAAGATATTAGGGAAATGAGGTAATGGGTCTAAAGGTGTTTTAAGCAGCTCAGCAGAGTGGAAACTTGCACAAAAGTAGGACTTTGTTAGCTCCAACTTATACATTAGCATAACGTTTTTTTCTTTTGCCATTTCAAGTCAGCAGGACACCTATGGTAGGTAAATGAGCTTGCTAGGTAAGGGCTGGAGCTGCAGTTTAAGTTATGGAGTGTTTACCTAGCAAGCTCACACCCCTCGGCTGGATTCCCGGCAACACACACACACACACATACACACACACACACACACACACACACAGCTGAAGGTAGAGTGCTTGCCTGAAGCCTCGGGTTTGAGCCTCAGCATAGCATAAAAACCGAGTATGGTGGTGTACAGCTGTAATCTCATTGGTCACCTTCCACAGCTACATAGTGAATCCCAGGCCAGCTCTCGGAGACCACACAACAGTCTGGGAGCAGGAAGAAGAGAATGACTAAAGATACACAGAATGCATGTACTAAAGTCTGGGTTCAATCTCCAGTGGTGGGGGGAGGAGGAGAGCTGGGTATGGTAGGGCACACCTTTAATCCCAGCACTTGGGAGGCAGAGACAGGTGGACAGCCAAGGCTACACAGAGAAACCCTGTCTCAAGAAACAAAAACAAACAAACAAACAAAAACAAAAAACAAAAAACAAAAAGAGGAGAATATTAGAAATAAGTAACTTCTGGAGAAGGAAAAGCCTTTGTCTTGCCTGTGTTAGTCATCTCAAGCTGCTTTCTTTCCTTTTTAATAATTTGATACATAATAATTGTACCCATTTACAGACTACAGTGTGGTATTTTAACACCTATATTCAATGTGCGGTAATCAAATCAGGGCAATTAGCATATCTATCGCATCAAACCTTTGTCATTTGAGGTGATAATATACAAAATCTTCTATCTTGAAATATCCATTAAAGTATTAGCAATGGCTATCCCAGAGTGCTACAGAACAGTGAACCTACTGGTTCTGATTGTCATTTGGTTCCTGCTCAGCCAATTCCTTTTTAATCCTTTCCACCTGTTTCCCCTTCTAGCTGCATTTTGGTCATTTGTTTAATTAGTCTTGCCCTCCGTTCTTTCATTCAGTCATAGATAGGCTCCTCCCGTAGGAGACTGTTACAAGGTTGCCTGAAAAATGAACCAAAATGTTTCTCACAGTGCAAAGTACATGTCTATTCCACGTCCTGTTAGATACTATTCATAATGGCCTACTTAAATAAATAAGATAATAAACATAGTTAAGTGTCTAAGAAATACTATTTAAGAGCTGGCAAGATGGCTCAGTGAGTAAAGATGCTTGCCATCGAACCTAAGTTCAACTCTCAGGGCTTGCATGGTAGAAGGAGAAAAACCAGCTCTCACAAATGTTCTCAGGGGCTGGAGAGATGGCTCAGAGGTTAAGAGTATCATCTATTCTTCCAAAGGTTCAATTCCTAGGTGTTGAGGGGATGGTCTGATGTATTTTGATGCTAATTACTGCTTGCTGTCTCTGACCCACCTTTTGATTAATAAAAAGCCATTCCACCTAGGCAGGGCAGAGGAGATAGAGGCGTGGCTAAGATTCCCTGGGGGGGGGGGGGAGAGAAGGGAATTCTGGGAAGAAGAAAGCCCGCCACAAGGAAGAAGAGAGAGATCGGGGAGGAGAGAGGAGAAGAAGGCCACTGTGGGTTAGATAGAGGAGGAGCACATGGATGGAGGATGCGGTCCAGATGAAGAACATTAGTAAGTATATGGGATTATGGATGGAGGTAGCTTGATAGAGGTTATTAGAAGCAGATGGCATGCGATTGGGGCAAGGATCCGATACCCACCCCACTATGGGAAGTAGTTTAGAGGATTAATGTCTGCCCTGCCCCAGGTTATCTAAGGCTATTTTAAAATATAACAAGTGTCAGTGTCTTAATTGATTGCTAGCCGGGCATACTGATAAGGCAGATAATACAGATAATTTAAAAACAATACCCAGCAACCACATAGTGGTTCATGACCATCTGCAATGAGACCCAGTGTCCTCTTGTGGCGGGCAGAAAACTACATAAATAATAAATAAATATATTTTTTAAAAAACTGTTCTTAGACTTCCATATATGTGTCTTGGCAACCCCCCCTCACACACACAATAAATAAATAACTTTTCTAAAGAAATACAAATTTTAGGGCTGGAGAGATGATTCAAAGTTCAAGAGCACTGCCTGCTCTTCCAAAGGTCCTGAGTTCAATTCCCAGCAACCACATGGTGGCTCACAACCATCTATAATGAAATCTGGTGCCCTCTTCTGGCTTGCAGGTGTACATTCAGGCAAAACATTGTATACATAATAAATAAATAAAATCTTTTAAAAAATAAAAATTTTTAAAACAAATATCATATTTTTCAGGTAGATTCATTAACACAAAAGAAAAAAGATAAATGATTTAGCAATGATGAGATTTTTGTTTGTTTGTTTGTTTTTTGTTTTTTTGAAACAGGGTTTTCTCTGTGTAGTGTTGGCTGTCCTGAACTCACTTTGTAGAGCAGGCTGGCCCCAAACTCACAAAGATCACCTGCCTCTGCCTCTTTGAATGTTGGGATTAAAGGCATGTGCCACCACGCCCGGCTAATGATGAGATTCTTAATAATGTGTTAAATGTATTGATATTATGGATGATGCTTTTCAGTCATACTAATAATTAATTTTAATTTTTTAAAAGATGTTAACAAAGAGAAAATTGATGTTATGGGCCTTCTGACTGGATTAATTGCTGCTGGAGTACTCTTGGTTGTTTTTGGCTTACTTGGTTACTATCTGTGTATCACCAAGTGTAATAGGCAGCCATACCCGGGGTAAGTCAAAATATTAGCTTCATTAGTGTGCATTCTGTATTGTTATTTTTATGTGGATCAAACTGATACCTTTTTGTTTTTAGGCATTTACAATAATCTTAGATAATCACAAAGATTGCAAACATAGTATACAAAGAATTTTCCTGCACCCTTTACTCAGTTTTTCCCACTACCATGTTGCCATGGCAGCTTTGTCAAAATTAAGAGATGGTGCCAGAGACATGGCTCAGTCAGCAAAGTCCTTTCTGCACAAACCTCCGACCTCAGTTCTGCAATCCAGCTTTGGGGAGGTGGGGACAGAGGCTCCCCAAGCTTGCCAGGCTGGCTTAATCAGCAAGTTCCAGTTCAGTGAGAGGCCCTGTCTCAAAAACTACAGTGTAGAGTACTTGAGAAAAACGCTGGTGTTGACCCCTGACACACACACACACACACACACACACACACACACACACACACACACACACACACAGAGTAATGTCATTTAAAAAAAACAAAAACAAAAACAGTACTCTGCCTGCACATACACCTGCAGGCCAGAAGAGGGCACCAGATCTCACTATAAATGGTTGTGAGACTCTGCCACAAGTAAGTAAATAAATAAAAACTTTTTTTAAAGTCTCAGAATCTTCCTGCTTTAGAAATAACCACTGAGCTGGCGAGATAACTCAGTCAGTAATGTGCTTGTTATACGAGCAAGAGAGTCTGAATTGGACCCCAGCACCCATGCAAAACACCAGGCCGTGGTGTGAGTGTGTGCAGTCCCAGTACCTCGCAGAGACACAGGGGGCTGCTTGGAGCCCTCTGGCCACCCAGCCTAGCCTAACTGGTGAGACGTGATCTCAGTGAGAGATCTGTCTCAAAAGACAAGATGGACCTCTGTCCATGTACATACAGAGTTCTAGGATAGCCAGGGCTACACAGAGAGACCCTGTCTTAAACAAACAAAAACTCCCCCAAATGGACGGCTCCTGAGGAATAACCCCCTAAATTGTCCTCTGCCCTCCATATATACATGTGATGCACATTTGTGTGTGATAGAGAGAGAGAGAGAGAAGACTTTAAAAAGAAAATTACTAGGCAGACACAGATGGATCCCTGTGACTTCGATGCCAGCCTGGTCTAGAGTCCAAGACAGCCAAGGCTAAGAGAGAAACCCTGTCTTAAAAAAAAAAAAAAAGAAAAGAAAAAGAAAAAAAGAAAAAGAAAGAAATTACTACTATGGATTTGGTATGCATACTATATGTTCCATTTGCAACTTAATTTTTGTATTTAAAATATTGTAATTTAAATGCATTTCCAGAATAGTAGTTTACATAAGATAAGATCTATCCTCTTTATTTGTAAGTAGGTTGTACAAGTTCAGAATCCATCTCAGTCCCATGACTTTACAATGGCCTCCTGCTCCATGCCTATGAACTCAGCCACTCCCTGCCTCTCCTCTTCTGCTCAAGTGCCCAGCCCCTGCTCACTGCCATCCTGCCTTTCACCTCTGTGAATTTTACTACTCTGACCTCACACACGTGGAATCACACAGTATCAGTCTGACTGGTTAGTCTGGTGCAGTATCTCCAAAGCACTGAGTACCTCCTTGTAAATTTGCATTCACCTTTATTTACATATTCTGGTGTATTACTCTAAGATGTGAATCCGTCCCAAAATAGCAGTAGTCTTAGACCAGAATTTGTTTCTGAAAGAGACCAAAGTGTACTATTCCCGTCCTAAACAGGAAGTAATACAGCATGGGAGCTGGGATGCCAATGCTCAGATCTTGAGTACACAACTGACTAGGCATTTGTCCTTGGACATGTTACTTACATGTACATCAAAGCCACCATGCTGTAGTCCCATGGGATCAATGTTTACGCAGATACATGTGAATGGTGCCTTTTGGTATTGTTCCATAGGGCGGCCCAGATCACTAAGTGCTCTGCATATATTACGGAATCCATATTAGCTTTTGTTGTGATCATTCATTTGTGAACCTAGGTGGTTCCAAAAGTTTGAGAAAGAGTGTTCCTATTTTCCCATGTGCTGTTTATGCTTTTTAAAACCTAGCCTCCAGACCAAGTGTACACCTCAATGGGAAAAAGAGGGATTCACTCTGCTGGGAGCCTTACAGCAAATGCCCACTCAGTCCACACCAGCAACTCGGTGGAGGCACCTCTATTATCCCCATTTTAGAAAGGAGGAAACTGAGTCAGGGAGCTTGACTTTGATCATGGGATGACAGGGTATAGTTTCAGACCCACATCTGACCCAAGAAAGACTTCAAAGCTGTTATTGTTTCTACTATGCCAAGTAATAGAAAGCTACTTTGGGCCTCCATGTGTAAAGTAAACTTGCTATAATGAAATGGGTTGTACACTTATCAAAAATAGTTGGCGTTTTTGTTTGTTTGTTTTTCAAGATAGCATTTCTCTGTAGCCCTGGCTGTCCTGGAACTCACTACTCTGTAGACCAGGGTGGCCTCAAACTCAGAGATCCTCCTGCCTTCTGAGTGCTGGGATTAAAGGTTTTTATCAAAATGCCAAACTGGAATTTTTTTTTTTTTAAAGACAAGGCCTCATGGATACCAGGTTGGATTGAATTTGCTATGTAGCCAAGGATGGCTTTAAACTCCTGGCCCTCCTGCTTGTACCTCCCAAGTGTATGATTTTATTTTATTTATTTATTTATTGGGGTTTGGGGGGGGTTGTTTTTTGGGTTTTGTTTGTTTGCTTGTTTGGTTTGGTTTGGTTTGGGGGTTTTGTTTGGTTTGGGTTTTTTTTTGGGGGGGGGGGTTGAGACAGGGTCTCTCTGTGTTAGCCTTGGCTGTCCTGGACTCACTTTGTAAACCAGGCTGGACATTTTGATTTTAGAAATGAGCTACTATCTCTAGCTTAGGATTGTTCCTCCTCTCCCATGTGCGTGCATGTATGTGTGTGTGTGTGTGTGTGTGTTACATGGATGTGTGCACATGTGTTGGTTCACTCTCATATATGGGTATGTGTGGAGGCCAGAGGTCAACATCAGATGTTTTTCTCAATTGCTTCTCTGCCTTTTTTTTTTTTTTTTTTTTTTTTGAGACAGGGTCTCTTGCTAAAAATGGGCTTGGTGGAATATGCCTTTGATCCCAGGACTTGGGAGGCAAGGGCAGACGGATATCCTTGAGTTCAGGACCAGCCTGGACCACATTGGGAGTTCCAGGAGAACCAGGGCTCTGTAGAGAGCAAACAAATTATGAGCTGGGCCTGAGAAGACAGTAGATGAGATGCTTGCTATGAGAGCACATGGATTCCAGTGTTGCACATACACATGTGCAAGTTAGACAGTCACACCCATAAAAATATAAATAAATACATTCAAAAAGCTGAGCATGTGCTGATGTTTGTTACTGTGCTGAAGAGATAGAGGCACTTGGATCCTGGCTACAACCTAGCTCAAATGGTGAGCTGCATTTTTTTTTCTTTCTTTTTTTCTTTCTTTTTTTTTTTAAACTTGAGATAGGCTTTCTCTGTGTGGCACTGTTTTCCCTGGAACTCAGTAGACCAAGTTGGCCTTGAACTCACAGAGATATACCTGCCTCTGCCTCCAGAGTGGTTTGCCACCATACCCAGTGGAAGTTTAGAGTTTTTAATTATTTATTTATCCAGACAGGGTTTCTCTGTGTAGTCCTGGCTGTCCTGAACTCACTCTGTAGACCAGACTGGCCTTGAACTCAGATTAAAAGTGTGTGCCACCACAGCCTGGCTTCTAGAATGTTTTAAAAAATAATTTATTTATTTATGAATTCACTTGAGCTTCTAGAATATTTGTTTCTTTTTCCAGATGGGGTTTCTCTGTGTAGACTTGGCTGTCCTGGACTCACTTTGCAGACCAGGCTGGCCTCGAAATCACAGAGATCCACCTGCCTCTGCCTCGCAAGTGCTGAGATTACAGGCTTGCATCACCACTGCCAGACTGTCCTAGAATTTCTCAGAGTCGCTATGTGAACCCAGAAGTTCACCTCTCTTAAACCTAAATGTTTCTCTCTGTTTAGGTCTTCAGCTGCCTACACAAGAAGGGCCAGACACACACCCTCCATCATTTTCAGAACCCATGATGAGGCCGTGTTGTCTCCTCCATCATCATCAGAGGATGCAGGACTGCCTTCCTATGAACAGGCAGTAGCACTGACCAGAAAACACAGTGTCTCGCCACCACCTCCATATCCTGGACCAGCAAAAGGATTTAGGGTATTTAAAAAGTCCATGTCGCTCCCATCTCACTAAGCCCAGTGTGCTGCCTTGCTGTGAGACATTCACTCGTGTGGTTTGGAGAGCTTGTTCTCCCTGAAGCAAAGAAGATTTGACTGCTCACCTTTTTATGACAAACCTCAAGGAATAAAGAGCAATGCCGACGGAATAGACTTCACCGTTGTTCTGCTTCCAGCTCAGACCTGAACTGGATCACTGTCATCTTGGTAAGAAGCTTCAACTCCGTTTCCTTGAAGTTAAGAAGAAAATGCCCTTTTGCCACGTCCTGTTTAAGGCACTGCTTGCCTGAAATCTAGTAGGTTGGTGAGAGCTGGGTTTGCAATGAGTGAACCCACTTATCGAGTTCCATCTCATAATTTACAGAATTATACTTTGGATGAGTAGAGATATAAAAACATGGGAAGAATGGAAAGATTGTTCAGTGGTTAAGAGCATTTGCTGCGCTTCCAGGGGACCCAAGTTTGGATCCAAGCACAACCACCAACACCATCTCCCGGGGATCTAGTTCCCTCTTCTGGTCTTTGACGGTACTGCAGTCTTATGGCATGCACTGACAGACATGCATGCACACATACATATAAATAAAAAATATATTTTTTAATTTTTTATTTTTATTTTTTATTTTAGTTTTTTGAAACAGAGTTTCTCTGTATAGCCTTGACTGTCTTGGAGCTTGCTCTGTAGACCAGACAGGCCTCAAACTCAGAGATCTGCCTGCCTCTGCCTTCTAAGTTCTAACATTTAAGGTGTGTACCACTACACCTGGCTTTAAGATATATCATTTTTTTAAACAATAAATATAATGTATGTCTTGTAAACTTACAGTGCTGGGGACCAGAGCTCACAACCTTGCTCAGGGTAGGGAAAAGTTCTATCCCTGAGCTACACACACCTCCATACCCCATCTCTTTTACTGAATCCTAATTTGAAATGTTCTGTTAACCTCCCTAAGTCTAATCACTTCAGGACCTGTGACAGCCCCTCGTGGTCCTACTAGGAGCCTTTCATTTGTCATCTGCCCTAACTTGGAGGGCATCTCGTATTCACCACTGAAACTGTGAAGTCACGGGTGTTTCTAGAGCATCCAGTGCTGACGTCACGACACTCTGAATACTGAAAGGGAAATGTAGTAGGAGCATCACTACAGGCACCTGGAAGCCGGAGGGGGGCATCTCAGCCTACAGCCCCGACACTGGTTTCTGTCCTACTTGCCTTGTTTTTCTCCTGTGGTGTGTTGGGCACTGAGTTGATTTGTGTCATTACTGTTGGGCTTCTTAGTTCTGTTTGTCGTTGTTTTCCAGACGAGGTTTCTCTGTGTTGTAACAGAGCCCGGCTTGGGCTTTTTAGTTTGTTGTTTTGTTTTTGCTTCTCCTCAAGGGATGGGTGCTGAACATAAATCTGTTTTCATGTAGGTTTTTAAAAAAACGACTAGACCAGTTTTTCTTTCCGTTACAATTAGGAAATGAATAGAATATGGCTCTAATTAGATTTGAAAGAGACAAAGACACAGTTATAAAACTCAGCCTTTGGTGGGGGGGGGCAAAAAAAAAAAAGCACAAGCTCCTTTAATCCCAGCACTTGGGAGGCAGAAGCAAGTGGATGGATATGAGTTCGAGGCCAGCCTGGTCTACAAAGTGAGTCTAGGACAGCCAGCGCAAATAAATAAATAAATAAATAAATAAACAAACAAACAAACCCTGTTTTGAAAATAAAAACCAAAAAAATAAAATAAAATAAAAATAAAGTAAATTTTAAAAAACAAAATAAAGATAAAAATAAAAACCGTTACCTTTTGTAGATATTGTCTGTGATCATCTGGAACATGTATGATATATGTTGATGCCTTTGGTCTGATGGATTGTGTTTCTTCCATGTTTTGCATTTACAAACATTTCCATAACAGTTTGAGGTTAACCAGTACAAATGTGTCAGTATTTGTAATATCTGGAAAAAGCAACCCATTTTCTAATGTATAGCCTTCCTAAAACATAACTGTGTTTTATTTTATGAACCTCTTCTTACAGTGACTTTTTATACATGCAAATAAACTTTATACTAAGTGATATTTATTGCTTATTTTATAATGACTCACATATGATATTAATGCAGGTTAGGCCTAAACAACTAATTGCATGTTTTCAAAATAATGTTTCTAGCATATGTATCTTTCATTTGGCTGGGCCAGCATCCTGTTTAAACAACTGAGCTGTAGTTGTATGAGTGTTATTGTTTAATAAAGTTTTAATGTTTAATATACCGTTTGAGGCAAAGAAACTACTCCTATGTGTGCTGGGATGTGGCCTAGCATGAGCAAAAGCCTGCATTTGACCCTTAACTCAGCCCCAAACCAAACACACTTCTTCCTCTCTCTAGGCTTAAGAGTCAGCTCTCCTTGTGGCTGAATAATACCTCCTTGGTCTGGATGGACACATTAACACTCTGAAGAACATCACACTTGCTTTCAGGTGCGGAAACTGTAAATAAAGACACTATAAATAGCCATTTGTAGAAAATAAGTGTACTCATGACTTAACAACCTGGCCAACAACTGCTGTTGTGCTCTCAAAGTAAAGAGCATTAAATAATAGTCTTTTGTTTGGCCTGCCTGGCCTATATAGTGAGTTCCAGGACAGCCAGAGCAATGTAGAGAGACCTTGTTTAAAATAAATAAATAAAAGTATTGTCTCAGTATACCAGTTTAGTTATCTGTATCCATTACTTTTCTCCCCGTTGAAACAAAATACCCAGCTAAAGCAATTTAAGGAGGGAAATGTTTATTTGCTGCCCCCCCCACCTCCTTTCCCCCCTCCACCCCACCCCGCCTCAGTTCATCCTGGCGGGAAAGACATGGTTGAGAGCTTTAGCAGGACATTTGGACCTGCTAGCCGTGTAAATGACAGAGACCTGATTTTTTTTGTTTGTTTGTTTTTTGTTTTTCAAGACAGGGTTTCTCTGTGTAGCCTCGGTTGTCCTGGGCTCACTTTTTAGACCAAGCTGGCCTCGAACTCACAGCGATCCGCCTGCCTCTGCCTCCCGAGTGCTGGGATTAAAGGCGTGCGCCACCGCGCCCGGCGAAACCTGATATTTAAAGCTTAGGCCTTTTAGCTGGGGCAGTCTCCCAGCCAGCTAACTTGCTTGACTCAACTACCTCCTGCCACGTGGTAACTCCACGTCTCTGCTCCGCGCTGGTCCTTCCGTGCATTCACTCCCATGCCCACTGGCGAATCTCCTGCCTTTACTTTCTTTCTCCCAGCGCCCTTCTCTCTTGGAAGTTCTGTGCTCCACCTCTTGCCCAGCTATTGGCTGTCAGCTCTTTATTACAACCAGTAGACAACCGAGGACGGATAAATACTTACAAAATATAAAAAGAACGGTGATGGGCCAGGCATGATGGCACACGTCTTTAATCCCAGCATTCAGGAGGCAGAGGCAGCCAAGTCGCTGTGAGTTCAAGGCCAGCTTGGTCTACAAAGGGAGTCTAAGACAGCCAAAGCTACACAGTGAAATCTTGTCTTGAAAAACAAAATAAAATAAGAAAAGAAAAAGAAATAACTGTACTAAAATCTGGCTAGTACTTAGCTGTCTGCTGGTTTAGCAACCAACAATTGAATATACAGAGACACACCTTCACTCAATGTGTCCCATCAGAGAGCACATGAGGTGGTTTGTTGTTTTACACAACATGTTTTAAAATAAAGATTTAATTCTTTTATGCCTATGAGTGCTCTATCTGCATGTACACTTGCGTGTCAGAAGAGGGCATCAGATTACAGCACAGATGGATATGAGCCACCATGTGGCTGCTGGAAATTGAACTCAGGACCTCTGGAAGAACAGCCAGTGCTCTTAACCTCTAAGCCATCTCTCCAGCCTATTTTTAACAGAATTTCAATCATTCAATTTTACCAATAAAGACTTGGGATTAAAATACTGGGGTGAAAGCTTGCTAGCTCAGAGAGGCAGAGAAAGAACCAGCTGACCTTCCTCCTCAGCCAACGTCCCCTCAAACTCAATGTCCCTCCTACTTCCTGTGCACCTCTCTGTCTGTCCTCCTGACTTCCTCTTCCGCTCTATGTTTTTTCCAATGTTACTTCCTGTCGACTGGTTGCTTGCCCTGCCTCTTGGCGTATGGTTGACTTGATTTAATGCTATTTACAATATTCAAGCAGAAAGCTCTTGAATTAGTGGTAATGTGCTAGGGTGGAGCCACACCACAACTAGAAACAGGTTTTCCCTGTTAACAACACAACCTTGGGGTTCAAAGTGTGATCGAATATCCTGCAACATTTCCCTCCCTTTTTGTCTAAATAAAAAGGAAAGATTTTGTTTGTTTTGTTTTGTTTTTTCTGAGACAGGATTTCTCTGTGTAGCCATGGCTGTCCTGGACTCACTTTGTAGACCAGACTGGCCTTGAACTCGCTTCGATCCACCTGCCTCTGCCTCCCAAGTTCTGGGATGGAAGGCGTGCGCCGCCACGCCCGGCTCCAAAAGGAAAGATTTTTAACTCTAACACATAATGTCCAGCTTGGTTGTTTGGCAGTTTTTTAAAGTTCAGAATTCTGTAAAATGTTCACATCAGTCTCCTATGAACTCAGCAATTTGAACGTTCTGAGCAGTTTGTAGTCCAAAGCTGATCTTTGGGCAATATTTGTCAGCTTAGTGGCAATCCTATGTAGAATGCAGCAGTCAACCCAAAGGTGTCCACTGTTTACATGGAACCTGGTGGCAGAAGATGCGCTGCTGGCATAGTTAGGGTTATGCCCAAGTGTCTCCCCGAACAGCCCACCCAAGTGCCGAGTCCAAATGCAACGGCAAGGAAATCGTCATTGCAGGTTCGAACCCGGGCCACCCCCCCCCCCCATGCACTGGCACAGCAGATGCAGGGAAGTGGCCTCGTGTCTCAGTTGAGAGGGGTTTTTATAGGTTTTAGACAAAGAAATGAGTTTTACAGTATATGATTGGATGGAATTTGGGCAGAAAAGCTGTAAGCATGGAGTTACAAACCTTGGCGTTTCGTGGTTGGGTAATAGGTGTAGGGGCAAGTTGGTCTACAGAAAAGATTGGTTGAAGCAGTCACAGGGGCGTTAGGAACTTTGGCCTGGCTTCTCCTAATTGGTTGTTGCTATGTGCCAGACCACCTGCTGGTCAGCTTGACCAGCAGAGAGTATATTTGGGCTTTCCCCAGGTGAGCTGATTGTGTTGCTAGGGAATATTTTTCTGTTTAGACTAGTTTGTGTTTTTTCTGGAATCTGGCTTCAGCCCTCCGCTAGGTTTAACACAAAATGGAGTTTCTTTTTCAAAATGGAGTTTGTCTGGTCCTTTCAGTTAGCATTACCACAGTCTAGGAGGATTTGTTATTGCCGGGCCCCATCATCTTCTTGGAGACCTCAAAGGTTACTGTTAGGAACCGCCGTGATTTTCCTTTAACAAGCAAGTGTGCGTGGGTTTTAGAGGAGAGAGCCATACTTCAACCCCAAAACCAGCTTGCTTTCTTTCTTTTTTTTTTTTTTTTTTTTTTTTTACTTTTTTCGAGACAGGGTTTCTCTGTGTAGCCTTGGATGTCCTGGACTCACTTTGTAGACCAGGCTGGCCTCGAACTCACAGCGATCCTCCAGCCTCTGCCTTCTGAGTGCTGGAATTAAAGGTGTGGACCAACAAGCCCAGCTCCAGCTTTCATTTTCAATTGAATTGGAACCCCATGCAGGCCATTTGCCATTTATGTCTGTAGAGGGCAGCAGAGACAAGCTGCGAGTAGAGGACACCATTTGGCCAAGTTACTTTTTCTTGGGACATTTTCCTCTTGATGTATTGTCTTCAAATGTATATTTGTCCAGTAGTCTACAGATTCCTTAGCTGGATGCTTTTATTCTTTTTACTATTTTTTTTTTTGAGACAGGGTTTCTCTGTGTAGCCTTGGCTGTCCTGGACTTGCTTTGGGAACCAGTCTGCCCTCTAACTCCCAGATCCTGCCTCTGTCTCGCAGAATGCTGGGATTACAGGTGTGTGCCACCATGCCCAGCTGCTTTTATTCTTCTGGAAAGATAAAAGCAAAACGCTGCCCCAACCCTAACTCTGTGGGGTTCCTTTTTTAAAAAATAATACTTTAAAAGATTTATTTATTTATTTATTATGTATATAGTGTTCTGCCTGCATGTACACTTGCAGGCGAGAAGAGGGCATCAGATCACATTATAGATGGTTGTGAGCCCCCATGGGTATTGAACT
The DNA here is from genome assembly GCF_964271855.1 of Acomys minous. Lineage (NCBI taxonomy): Eukaryota > Metazoa > Chordata > Mammalia > Rodentia > Muridae > Acomys > Acomys minous. The sequence goes on from NC_140485.1 coordinate 42,828,357, forward strand.
CAGGACCTCTAGAAAAGCAGTTAGTGCTCTTAACCTCTGAGCTACCTCTCCAGCCCCTAGGGTTCTTTTCTTTTCTTTAACAGGTTATGTATTTCCTAGGGCAAAATGTTGTTGGTTGGTTAGTTTTGATTTTTTTGAGACAGGATATCTCTGTGCAGCCTTGGCTGTCCTGGACTCACTTTATAGACCAGGCCAGCCTCAAATTCCCAGAGATCTGAGAGTGCTATGAGGCACCGCGTCCAGCTAAAGATTTATTTATTTATTATTTATACAGTGTTCTGCCTACATATAAGCATGAATGCCAGAAGAGGGCACCAGGTCTCATTATAGATGGTTGTGAGCCACCATGTGGCTGCTGGAACTTGAACTCAGGACCTCTGGAAGAACAGCCAGTGTTCTTAACCTCTGAGCCATCTCTCCAGTCCAAATCACTGTAATTCTTTTTTTTTTTTTTTTTTCCGAGACAGGGTTTCTCTATGTAGCCTTGGCTGTCCTGGACTAGCTTTGTAGACCAGGCTGGCCTCGAACTCACAGCTGTCCGCCTGCCTCTGCATCCCGAGTGCTGGGATTAAAGGCGTGCGCCACCACGCCCGGCATCACTGTAATTCTTGCCAGGTATGGTGGTGCATGCCTTTAATCCCAGCACTTAAGAGGCAGAGGCAGGTGGATCTCTATGAGTTCCAGGCCAGCCTGGTCTACAAAGCAAGACCAGAACAGCCAGAGCTACACACAGAGAAACCCTGTCTCAAACATAAAACAAAACAATCACTGTAATTCTTATGTGCCTGCCTCTGCCCCCCAAGTGTTGGGATTAAAGGTGTGAACCACTGCCTGGCTATAGACTCTTTATAATAGTTATTCTCATAGGGTTGTCCTGATTTAATCTGGTTTTCCATTTCCCCTTATTTTTTAGTGTTAGGGGTAAACTTCCAAATTTTTGAATGTGTGATCTTTCATTCTTACTGATTTATTATGAATTCGTTCCCTGGCAAATTTTAATATTCTAGTCTTAATTGAACATGATGCCGATTTGTCCACTATTTCAGTATTTTCAGACCTTTTTCTCCTGTGCCTGTATGAGCTACGTACAAATTTGATGTCTTTGTTAAGTTTTGCCATGTCCATCCATGCATCTTATGACCGGGTATCTTTGCCATTTATCTGGCAGCTAGTGGGTTTCCACTTTGATGACAATATAGCCGTATCATGGCAGGTGCACCATGAATTGCAGAAAATCAAGATTTTCATTTTGCTTTCCTAGTTGGTCGTTTGCAGCCAATAGTGCAGTGCTGATCTTGTGGTTCCTTCCTCAGCAATGGCCATTCCATCCCTGGGTCTGTAGGCTGCTGCTGTCCATTTTTTAATTTTTTTATTAATTTTTTCAGATTACAACTCAATTGTTATCCCATCACTTGTATGCCACACACGTTTAAAGAGAGTTATCTACTGACCGGAGAGATATCATCAAAATGCATGAGGACAGCGTTAAAATGTCACAGTCTGTCAATGTTCTGCGTTTATTTTCTTTATTTAGTTTTAATTTATGTGCATTGGTGTAAGGGTGTCAGATCTTGGAGTTACAGACAGTTGTGAGCTGCCATGTGGATGCTGGGAATTGAACCAGGGTCCTTTGAAAGAGCAGACGGGGGCTCTTAACCACTGAGCCATCTCTCTAGCCCACTTATTTTCTTCATACATTGAAAATGTGGAAGTTTGGAGCTTTTTAATTCCTCACAAGTGTATTAGTTACCTTTCTATTGCTGTGAATAGATACCATGATTAAGGCAACTTATAACAGAAAGAGTTTATTGGGGGCTTGCTTACAGTTTAAGAGGGTGAGTCCATGATCATTAGAGCCCACAACATGGGAGCAAGGCATGCTGACGGAACAGTAGCTGACAGTTTGTGTGTTGTTACAAAAACCACAAGGCAGAGAGAGAGAGAGAGAGAGAGAGAGAGAGAGAGAGAGAGAGAGAGAGAGAGAGAGAGAGAGCGCACTAATTATGATTGACATGGGCTTTTGAAACCTTAAAGCCCACCCTCAAGCGCCACACTTCTTCCAACAAGGCACCTTCTAATCCTTCCTAGACAGGTCCACTAACTGACCAAGCATTCAAATATATGACCTAACATTTCAAGCTACTAAAATCATAAGAGTTCCAGCTAGACCTGTCAGTCACCTGGCCAGGAGATCCTGCCTGACTCACTTTATGCTCTGTGAAAGAGATAGGAGGAGGAATTATCCCTTTACATGGATAATGTACGTTTCATTCCCAACCCTGGCTCTAGCGTAGTTAATTATCCATCTATAAACATTTGGCTCTGCTAAGGTCTGCCGACTTTGCTGCATCCTAACTCTGAAAATTATAAACATTCTCTCTCTCTCTCTCTCTCTCTCTCTCTCTCTCTCTCTCTCTCTCTCTCTCTCTCTGTCTCTCCCCACTCCACTCCCTGCCCCTTCCCCTCACAGGCTGGTTTACAACTCCGGCACACTGTCCCAAATACTCCGATTTTTCTCACTGAAGTTGTTCCCACTCCCCACTTCCAACCTGTAATGTGGCTCCTTACAAACTGCATGGTTCTCTCTCTTTCTCTCCTTCAGGCAGCTGCTGAGAGTTAGAGCTAGCCTAACCTCCTGGGGGTTGCTTTAAATATTATTAAAATTGTTTTCAAGCTTCCAATTCTGTTCTCGAGTTCTTTTTTTTTTCTTCTCAAGTTCTTTTATTATCATGAATCAGAACTCTACAAAGAACCCCCAATTTCCTAGGATACATATGACAACCCAGGTAGGGCTCCCCAAAATTTCAGGTGTTAGCCCACAGAAGGGGCTAGAGAAAGCTTAGTGCTACAGGTACAGTGAATTAAAAGTAGTCTGTCTCAGTCAGGGTTCCAGTGCCGTGAAGGGACGCCATGACCACAGCAACTCTTGTTTTTGTTTTGTTGTTGTTTTTTGTTTTTTGAGACAGGGTTTCTCTGTGTAGACTTGGCTGTCCTGGACTCCCTTTGAAGACCAGGTTGGCCTTGAACTGACAGTGATCCGCCTGCCTCTGCCTCCTGAATGTTGAGGTTAAAGGTGTACACCACTATGCCTGTCTCGACCACAGCAACTCTTACAAAGGAAAGCATTTCACTGAGGCTGGCTTACAGTTCTGAGGTTTAGTCCATTGTCATCACGTCAGGAAGCATGGCAGTGGGCAGGCAGACAGTGTCCTGGAGAGGCAGCTGAGAGTTCTACATCCAGATTGGCAGACAGCAGGAAGAGAGATACACAGGGTCTGGCTTGGGCTTCTGAACCCTCAAAGGCTGCCCCCCTCCCCCCCCCCCCCCCGCCCCAATTACATGCTTTCTCCAACAAAGTCCCACCTACCCCAACAAGGCTACTCCTCGGAGCTCTTCCCAGATAGTGCCACTCCTCGATGACCAAGCATTCAAACATATATCATCAGCCTGTGGTGGGCAGGGGGAGCATTTCTATTCGAACCACCACATAACCCTTGCTTTGATGGAACCCAAGATCTGTGGGGGAAAGGGTGGGTGGCTAGACAACCCGCTGCAATTCAGTGCTAGTGCTAACTATAGTAGAAATTAGAGCCATGAGGCGGATTACACCAGTAACTCTAGCACTTGAAAAGACACAGGCAAGGTTGTCAGGAGCTTATTGGGTCACAGGACCCCCACCCCCACCCCACCCCACCCCACTCCCACACAAATGGCTGAGGTGCTCATTAACATATCAAAGTGAACACTGGCCAGCTCTCCCCAGTCACTCGGTACCTATGGCCCCTCCCAGCACTTCTCACCCCTCCCCCTCCCCTAAACCTCTCCCTCCTGGAGGCTGGGATTCCCCTACTCCCCCTCCCCCTCCCACCTCTATATAACTCAGACATTTTGGCTTTGCAAGGCCTTTTGGTGTCTTGACCCCTGCTGCCTTTCTTAGTCAGAGGCGCCTCTCTTGCTCTCCCTATCTATCCCTTTCTCCTCTCCTGGTCTAGTTTACTCTGTCAGCCATGTTCAGCCTGGACTCGTCCCTCTGCCTGCTTTCTCTTTTATATCTACAATAAAAATCTTCCCCATACTTTAGGAGTAGTCATATCTTCTTTTATTTCAACATTGAGAGTTAGAATACATAGTGAGTTCCAGGCTAGTTTGGGAAGCATAGTGAAATGTTTGTCAACAAAACCAGCCAACCAATAAATCAACAAGATGTAGTAGAAATTAAAAATAAAGCGTCATGACACAACTGAAATTTAAGCAACTGACTTTTCCTGGAGGAGTTGGGGAAACCATCATGTAAGGTTTATCATTTCAAATGAGTCTTTAAGAAGTTAATTAATGAGTAGGTATATTTATTTATATTTTTTATTTTTATTTATTTATTTATTTTTCGAGACAGGGTCTCTCTGTGTTAGCCTTGGCTGTCCTGGACTAGCTTTGTCGACCAGGCTGGCTTCGAACTCACAGTGATATGCCTGCCTCTGCCTCTCGAGTATTTAGTATTCTCCTGCAAGTACATCTGCAGGCCAGAAGAGGGCACCAGATCTCATTATAGATGGTCGTGAGCCACCATATGATTGTTGGAAATTGAACTCAGGACCTCTGGGAGAGCAGCCAGTGCTCTTAACCTCTGAGCCATCTCTCCAGCCCCTGGATAGATATTTTTATAGTAAAGAAAATATGGATTTAAAAAGAAATCTACTTTTCAAGGTTATGGAGGTTAAGAGCACTGGCTGCTCTTCCAGAGGACCTGGGTTCGACTCCTGGCACCCACATAGCAGCTCGGAATTGCTTGTAACTCTAGTTCCAGGCAATTGGATGCCACCTTCTGGCCTCTTCTGGCACCTGGCATGCACATTGTACACAGGCGTACAAAACACCCATCCACATACTAAAATAAAAGCCTTATTTTTATTGATTGATTGATTTCTCACTTTGGCTGTCCTGGAACTTGCTCTGTAGACCAGGCTAGCCTACATACTCACAAGAAAGATCCTCCTGCCTCAAACCGGGTGGTGGTGGCCATGGATATCTTATTTAAAACAAGGACAACAATGCTCATTCTAAATTCTTGGTCCTGGAGAAGGCTTGAAATAGCTTGGTTCGGCACAACTTGACATAGACATGAAAGGTTTGTAGCGCTGGGACATCCTTCTGAAGATCCTCATTCATTCAGAATGAGTTCAGAAGTCAATTGCACATGGCTTTACAATTTTAAAATATTTGCTTACCTATGTCAGAGCACCACATTGTGCTCTATAAATGTATGTATTTGTTATATTAAAATATTTAATGGTAAACCCTGTCTTAAAAAAAAAAAAAAACAACAAAAAACTAATGGTGAGCCAGGTGGTGGCGGCACATGCCTTTAATCCCAGCACTTGAGAGGCAGAGGCAGGTGGCTCACTGGGAGCTCAAGGCTAGCCTGGTCTACAAAGTGAGTCCAGGACAGCCAAGGCTACACAGAGAAACCCTGTCTTGAAAAAAAGCCAAAATATAAATAAATAAAATAAATAAATAAGTAAAAAATTTAATGGTGATAGTTATAGACATTTAACAGTTAGAATATGCTTGTATTGGTTTTAGGTTAAACAAATTTATATTCAGCAGGCAAAGGGACATATGGTGATAGGAGTTGTATTATTTTAAAATACTAAAATTTTTCCTTAATATCTGTTTTCTGATTTATGTGACATAAACAAACTACATAACGGTGTGAGAGACTGTAAAGGTTTTTATTGGCACTTGTTTGAGTTTTGCCTGTAAAAATCACCCTGAGTACCAGTTGTGGGTATCTCAAACTAAGTTTCATAAAACATTTACAGCATGCCACTCCCGTTTCCTACACTTTGCACAGAGACAAAAAGTTAGTGCTCATAAAAGTGCTTATAAATATAATAGCTAGTTGTGAAAACTTGTTTCATTTAGATTCTGGATCTCTCTTGTCTGCTGGAAGAAAATTGTTGTAGAGGATAGTTGAGGTACTTCTCAGAGGGCTCTGAGATTTGGCAAATTTCTTCCCCAAGGAAAACCACTTTCCAAAGACATCCTTTGTAAGTGTTTTCTGGGATTAACATAAAACTGGAAAGATCACTTGTGTCCACACCTTCGAATTCATTTGTAAATAACCTCTACTTTTCTTTGCTTCCTCACTCAGGGGCTAGGCTCCCGCACAGGTGCAGAAAGGCTTAAACTAAAGACTGCATAGAAACAAAAGGATGTGGGAGACAGGAGCAAAACATAGTTTCCCAGAACAAAATCAGTCTTGGAAGGGATAGCAGATCTAATACCAGTTATTACAGAAATTTACTCACCAAGTGTATCAATTTTATTAGGTCTTCCACTTACGCGTGTCTGATTGGCTTAAACTTTTGTGTTGGTCTTTATCTTGAGGGATAGATCTCTTTGCTAAGCACGTGATAGGTGTTAAACCAATATTGACTTTTTTTTTTTTAAGGGAGGTAGTCATTAAGTCTAAGCTTCCCGGTTACTTAAAATTTAACTTTCAATTTATGGCTCACGACCCAAACGACTCCTATGATCCCTGAATTTCATAACTCGTAAGGAGAAACGGTTCGGATAGGCATAGCCTCCAAGTCATTAAATTACACACACCACACAGCTTGGAAGTCAGATAAGGCAGTGTTTGGGTAGAGTCCTGCAGAGATTACAAATCTCTAGCAGAAAGCTCCAACACAGAGTGCCTAGTGAGTTCAAATGTATTGTAATTAAAGTCATCCAGATGGTAGCTGGATTAATCAATGATGAGGCAGTATTTGTCTAGAGATAGAGGATTCCGAACTCCAGAGTGAGAAAATCCCCAAGGTGGGGGGTGGGGAGAGTTAATAAGCGCCCCTGGGAAAGACCTATTCAGCGAAGGCTGAAAAAAAATCGTTTGAATTTGAATCAATTTGAATAGAAATCTCCCCCAGGAAGCAGGAACCAGATCCTCTAAGCCGAGCAAACTTTGGGCAGGAAGCAAGGACTGTAAAGCAAGCAGCCCCTTGTCTGCGGTTTGGGGCGCAGAGAAAGAAAGCACCGGCTGGGTGTCTGAGTCTCTTCAAAGATCCCGGGAGGGCTGAGTAACGAACTCCAAGGCGTAGCGTGGGGCAAGCCATCCCCACCCCGCACCCAAGTGGGGTGCTCAGGCGCGCAGGCCTCGTCTCCTCCGCCAGGGTGCCAGCCGAGCAGCCTCCGCGCCTGAATCCGCAGCCCCCAAGCGCGGGGCGCCGAGGGGGCGGGGCGATGGACGGGCGGAGGGAGCGGGAGGTGCATCCTGGGAAATCCTACAACATGGGGCGACGGGGCTGCGGGCGCTGTGGCCGCCGAGAGTCCCGGCCGCAGGCGCCTCCGCTCGCCTGACGTCCGAGCCGAGGCCCGCCCGCTGCACCCGGGTTCCTCCGCCCAGCCTTCCCCTGGCGCCCCCGCCCCACGGCCACGCCATGTGAGGGGGCCGCTCCCGCCGCCGCCGCCGCCTCTTCCTCCCCGCGCCTCCCGCCCGTCCGCCCCCGCCGCTTCAGCCCCCGCCATGGACGCGCACTACGCGCCCGCGGGCTTCGCCGAGCCTCCCGCGCCCCCCGCCAGCGTCTCCACGCAGCCCGCTGCCCCCGCCTGGGCCTACGAAGCCCGGGTCCCGGCCGCCGCCTCCAGCCCGAGCTGCAGCGGTAGCGGCCGCGGCAGCAGCCCCAGCCTCAAGGCCAGGTAGGGAGGGGTGGGCGCGGGGTCTCACTGGGCCAGGAAAGGCCGCGGATGCGCTGGGGCCTGTGCCGCCCTTCTTGGGGGGCCTGGACCGGGTAGGGAGCCTTGGGGGCGCCCTTCATCTCTCTCGGGTGAGAGGCGGTGGACAACTCCTGGAGGGTGGTCCGGGCTGGGAAGCGGGGGGTGGGGGGTGGGCGGGGGGCGCGTGGTGCGGGATCCGCGCCCGGGACGAGTCGGGGCGCGCGGTTGAAGGGATGGTTGGGCGGGATGGCCGGGCGCAGCCGCTTCTCGGTACTGGAGTCCCACATGGTGAAGTTTAGGCTTCCAGGCTGAAGTCGGTATCTGGGGAACCGTGACCGACTCCCGGAGAAGGCCTAGCGGCGCGCCGCAGAGTCCGGGGCAGTGACATTCCATTGTATTGGAGCCTGGGTGGCCGACAATGTGGTGTTTGGGGGCCTCGGCAGTGTGAAGGTGGGGGGCGGTGACAGGGGATGAGGAGCGGGGCCATGTCGCTGACGCTGGGGGGGGACGGTGGACCTGGGATGGCTGGGCTACAAGGGACCCCCCCCCCCGCTCCAGGGTGGGACGCGAATGCAGAGCAGGGGCTGGGTGACATATGTTTGCAGTGGTGGCTCTGTTCCACGCGTTCAAAGTTGCTCTTAGGTTTCCTCTCCGTTAACAACGACAGGAAGTCAAGAATCCCTCTTTGCTCTCTGTGCCTGGGGGTGACTGAGTGTTGGGAAGCATTGAGGGCTGGTGGTCAAAGAAGGCTCTCAGTGTCGAAGACCCAAAGCATGTTTCTCCATCTCGGCTTCAATTCTATAGTGCTGGGCTTCGAGAGTTCATCTTTGCTCCAGCATGGCCAAAGGACCACAAAATGTGCGCTCTGTTTGATACTTAAGCTCGCGGGAAACGTGTAGCAGTTTTTGAAACGGTCCCATTCGAATAACTGGAAGGCGTGGTTTGGTTTTGGAGGCTTTGGGATCGGGCTATTTTTAAAGCCACCTCCCCTGAACAATACTGAATCTGGTAGGTACAGCTTCTGACCCAAGAACAGGGAAATCCTGGCTTGCTAATGACTTCATCCTCTGCTACCAACAGGAAGCTTCGTGCCTCTGTGATCTCACCAGGTTTATAAAATGATTTTAATGGCAAGTGAACTTTTCAATTCACTTTCCACATTACGGTATTCTAATTACCTTTGTTTTTGTGAAAGTGCCGCTTTCATGATTTGGAGTAGATGTGTAAAGAGTAACTGGTCTTTGTCTTAGAGTGTACCTTGGAATTATTTTGAAGGAATGAAAGAAATAATGCTTCAACAAAAGGGTAATAACAAATCTTAGAAAATCTTGGCCTGTTTGTTGAAAAGAGCTGGGATTTTTTTTTTTAAGCGATTTTTCCAGTTTAGAGCTAACTGGTGAGATGCTGAGGTCTTTCAGAAATAGCTATAGTTTTGTGATATTGTAAGTAAGCCATTTTAAAGAATTTTAGGAAGGATATTATTTGACCCATCCTTGGTTAATTTTGGTGATAGTTTAACTATCATTTTACAGAGCACAGTTGCATTATCTATGATAATTTACAAATTAATTTTCTCTTCTGTGAGCAGCAATGATAGGTAATTGCAGCATTTCTTATATCTCTTTTTTTTTTTCATTTCTTAAATCTTAAGTAAAAATGTTTTATTGGGTGAATGACACTGAAATGCTGCCTAGTTATTGTCTGTTATTTCTTTGAATGGAATACCTCTGAAGCAAGAAACAAGAACTGGCTGGTCATATTTTCCACATTTTATCAGAGTAACACAGAATGCTCCTGAAGCATGTTTGAAAACAAGTTTAAAAGATTTTTGTTATTGTTTCTTGTATGTTACTGGTACTTAAATGCAAACACTCCCTCCCCATTGCTTTTAAAACATTTTGGAGGGGTGTGGCCAGCCAAATTATAGCATAGAAAATGCAGGCTTTCCCCCTCCCCCACAAAACCTGCTTTGTTAACGTGTTGTGCTAGGATCAGGCCATCTGTACAGGGCTGCTCACACTTCTTAATTGTACTGTACTTTTCTTCAAACCAGGCAAATTGTCCTCTTTGATTTCAGTGACATCAGAACTATTGTATCTGGAATGGACTTTCAGAGTCCTTAAATATCAGGCATTTCAGAAGCTTAATCATATTTTTACAATATTTTTAAAAAGCTATTTCATAATTTGTTATTGGTTGAATGTTTTTGTTTCCCTTTTGTGGCAGTTTCTTCTGAATGTGCAAATGAACACTGGCCGTGATGATGTAATATGGATATTTATCCATAAAGAATTAGCTTGTCTGCCACCTTATTTCCTGTAACTTATTCAGAAACTGACAGATGGTAATGGCATTCACTTGTTACTGACATGGGATTTAACATTCTACTTTATGTCTTTGCTTGCTCCTAAGATGCCTTTTCATCACTCAACAGGGAGGTGCCTGGTAAATCATGAATTTGAAACAGTATTTTCTTTGATACAACAGCTCCATCAGCTGTTAGATTATTTGTTTGTTTTGGATGGTTGATTGGGGTTTTGTTGTTGTTGTTGTTGTTTTGTTTTTTTCAAGACAGGGCTGTCCTGGAACTTACTATGTAGACCAGGCTAGCCTCAAACTCACAGAGATCTTGCCTGTCTCTGTCTCCCAAGTGTTGGGATTAAATGTGGCCATATTTGATTGTTTTAACGGTTGGGGAATGATGAGAAACTCCAGTTTGTTTGCTTGTCTTCTCTAAAAAGGATTTATGGAGAGGATTTTGGACCCTGAGTGTTCCTAAAATAGCATTTGGTAGTTACTTGTGTAGTTTCAGGCTAGGAACTGGTCTTGTACATTTCTACTTGTTTGTGTACCTCAGTTTTAGAAGCAAATTGATCATACACTTTACACATCGTCATGACCTTTTAGGAGGTTGTTTGCTTTTGTGTTTTCAATATGGATGCTATAAGAGGGAATAAACTGAAGGGATTCATGCCTAGAATTCCAGCACTCTAGGAGGCAGAGGCAGGCAGATCTCTGAGTTCAAGGCCAGTCTGGTCTACAGATCGAGTCCAGGACAGCCAAGGCTACACAGAGATACCCTGTTTTGAGCAATAAAACAAAAACAAACAAACAAACAAAAAGGTTATGGGAGCTTTATAAATCTTGTAAGTGACAAATAATGGGAACTGTATCCATTCAAAATGGGGGAAAAAAAAACCAAGAAGAAGAAAAAGAAGGAGGAGGAGGAGGAGATATATTTAACAGTAGCAGGCTAGATAGGCATGGAAACTTGCACCTATAATCCCTGTATAGAGGAGGGTAGCTTTTGAGTTCAAGGCCAACCTGGTTTACAGCGTCTCAGCCCTATAAAAGGCAAGTAAGGCTTGATGACAACACTGAACTCTCAGGTTTCTCAACTGAGCAACTAGATGACTAGAGGTGTGGATAGAGATGAATCTATAGGAGAAATAGAGGTGAGATGCGTGTAAAAATATGAGCTCATCATTAAATGACCTTTACATACTCAAGTAAAAGGTCAGAGAGATAGTGGAATATGTGACTAGGTACTCAAAGGAGGTTTGAACTGAAAACAAGTAAGGTCATCTCCTTTGAGATGGCATTTAAAAACACATCAATCCCAAGCTTTGAGTAAACATGGGGGATTAGTTAGAAGAGGAATTAAAAGCTGGTCAAGAACAAGGAAAAGCTGTGGGCCAGAGATGGTGAAGGAGAACCAGGAAAGTTTAGTTTGGTTGAAAGAAGAATGTTTGTCTGTAGTAATTTAAAGGACACTGAAATAGGATATTGATGTTGTTTCTAGGCCAAATCATGAGCGCTTATTTAACTGTCATGTGGGTGACATTCAGCAGTGCAGTATAATGGCTAAACAGAGAGGTTCAAGACTAACAATGCCCAAGTGACCTAGAAGCTTTGTAGCTGCAGATGTGTTGCTTAATATGTCTGTGCCTCAGTTTCCTCACCCATAGATGAAACATAGAAAGAATACCTACTGTAGGGCTGGAGAGATGGCTCAGCAGTTATGAGCATTTCTTGCTCTTGCAGGGGACCCAGGCTTGACTCGGTTCCTACCACCCACATAGCACCACACAAATCTCCAGTTCCAGATTTGATGCTCTCCTCTGAGGGCACCATGCATACACACAATGCGTGCACGAACACACGTATTTGCATATATGCATATATATGCAGGTAAAACACTGGTACAGATAAAACTGTTTTAGAATCACTTATTGCAAAGGATTTTTTGTAAAAAATAAATTATTAAATGTGACTTAAAACAGTGGCTAGTAAAAATTAGCTCATTAAATAAATTCTAGCTACAGCAGCACTACTGTTTCGTTTGGTTGAAATAATCTTTTGCTAATTTGGGATTGTCTTTACTTATAAATTGTTTGCTGTTTGTTTGTTTTTGTTTTTCGAGACAGGGCTTCTCTGTATAGCTGTGGCTGTTTTGGACTCACTTTGTAGAGTTGGCTAGCTTTGAACTCACAGCGATCTGCCTGCCTCTGCCTCCCAAGTGCTGGGATTAAAGGTATGCGCCCCCCCATGCCCAGCACAGGTTCTTCTTTTTTTTTTTTCATTAAACCGGTATCTCAGTACCCGATAGATGTGAGGGAATGTTGCCTTTATCTTTAAATATATTTCTTCAGTGAAAGCTCAAGAAATGTAATGATTTGCATTCATTCACTCATTAGAATGTACTGAGCATCTGAGCTCCTGATACTAGGCCAAGTTCTGCGGGGTACTGCAGAAATAGGAAAGACACTGTCCTGCCTCTTTAAAGGTGATCTACAAGGGTGACAGGATAATTAATATACTTGTTACTTCTCTGCTTGGCTTCTAAATGCTGACATGAGCTGGGCTTAGAGTTTCATCCTTTTCATCTCTCTTCTCAAGTTCTCTAGCTGAACTTGATACAAATGAGGTGACATTCAAATTTATATCTTTATTTTTACATCTAGTGCCTGCTATTGAATCCATGTTTCAAACGTAGTAATTCTAAAACATGATTATCTTCTCCATCTTAGTAAGTGCTGCCACTGTTTACCATAATCCTCATAGGAATTATTGTAGCTGTTTTTTGTTGCTTCTTCTAAATAGCATTGTATTCTTCTAAAATAGAAGAATAAAATGCTTCTATTTTAGCCCCTCTAGATTTTGCTTTATTTATATTTTGTGTGTATAAATGTTTTGCCTGCATTGATGTGTGTGCCTCACATCCATTCAGTGCTGTTAGAGGTGAGAAGAGGGCCTTGGAACTGGAGTTACAGGTGATTGTGAGCCACCGTATGGGTACTGGGATTCAAACCCAGGCTCTGCGAGAGCAGCCAGTGCTTTGAACCTCTGAGCTACGTGTGCAGACACCCCCCCCCTATTTTATTAGGTATAGATTGGGCAGAGTTAACTTTTCAGAACTCAAACCAGGTGGTGCATTATCTTGATTAAAAACTTCCAGTGTTACTCACAGTCAGAGTCAGATCCTTGTTGGCCTATGAGGCTCTCTGTTGGCTGAGCCTCAAGTAACTCTGAAATCTTGTCTCTCGCATTGCACTATCCTTGCAGTCAGATTGGCTTTTTCTCCAGAAACATGCTGAGTTTATAATGTCTGTGCAGACTGTTCTTTTCACCTGGAGTTGTCTTTGCTTTGCTCTTTCTGGGCATTTCTACTCTTTCCCAGATGTTTTCCTGATGGAGGGTCTCAGAATCAGTAGTGCTCATCACTATCAGAATGTAGTTTATCCATCACAGCATCATCATCTTTGAATTAATTCTGCTGATTTTCTTGTAACGTTTTAGTATTACTACTTTTTTTTTTTTCCCAAGACAGGGTTTCTCTGTGCAGGCTTGGCTGTCCTGGACTCGTTTTGTAGACCAGGCTGGCCTCGAACTCCACCTCCCTCTGCCTCTCAAGTGCTGGGATTAAAGGCGTGCGCCACTATTTCCCAGCTAGTATTGCTACTCTTTCATGAGACTAGGATTCATTTAGTAATTGATAGCATAAACTAAAGAGTAAGAATGTTTGGTTTTGTATTTTGACTTTTAATTTATTTATTTATGTATTTATTTTTGTTTTTTTGAGACAGGGTTTCTCTGTGTAGCCTTGACAGTCCTGGACTCCGCTTTGTAGACCAGGCTGGCCTCGAATTTACAGCGATCCACTTGCCTCTGCCTTCCGAGTGCTGGTATTAGAGGCGTGCGCCACCACCGCCTGGCTTAGAAAACCATCTAGAGCCATGTTGGTATATAGACTAGAGCACACTGCAGCATGTATTGCTGGCAAACATTCAGGGAATGGAATAATAACTGCTCCAGGAACACACTGTTTCTTTTTGGGAGAGGTACAAATAAGGCTTTCTAGTTACAATGATCATGAAGCGTTTGTCAATTAGATTGCACACAAACTGACTTATATTGTTAGTGTTACCTAATAGAAAGGATTAACACAAAGGAGGAGCTTCCAGGAACAAGAGTCCAAGAGGAAGGACATGGACTCTGCTCCCTCTGCTTGTTTAGGGCCGGCCTTTGAACTGGTATAGCATCAGTTCTGTCACAGTTTGTCAGTCTGTGCAGTCTCTGGGTGAGTGCAGTCATTATGGGAGGGAGACTGTACCAGGGTATGTTTTCATTGTGGGGACTCACCAGAGTTATAGCACCACAGAGTGAATACCAGATTAGGGAATTTGAAAGGATCTTACAGAAGGATGATATTGTGAAAACTGTAGTCTTTATTAAGTGACAGATGTCAGTGCACTGGCCTAATAATTTTAGCATGGGTGTTTCTTACATGTATGTCTGTGCACCATGTGATACCCTCAGAGGCCTGAAGAGGGTGTTGGATCCCCACCAACTGGAGTCACAGATGGTTGTGAGCTGCCATTTGGGTATGGGGAATTGAACCTGTATCCTTTGGAAGAACAGGGAGTATTCTTAACCACCATTCTTTAACACCTGGGAATTGGTTTAATAAGATTCTTTAACACCTGTGAATTGGTTTAATAAGATTAACTTGGCAGTTAACTACAGAATTGGTTAGAACTGTCTAGAATTAGCAGAAGTAGGAAACAAATTGTGAGATGAGAAGCAGTGTAACACATCAGACAAGAGGGAGGCGGTAGAGTTTTATGGTGATGCTGGCATAGAAAGGATGGGGCCATAGGTTGGTGAGGTGGCTCAATCTGTAAAGATGCTTGTAAGCCTGGTGACCTGAATTCAATCCCCAGAACTGTAATGGGGGCAAGAGAGAACTGACTCCATTAAGATGTTCACTGACCACCTTGTGTGCCCCTTCTACAGTAAAAAGGAGGGTCTCAATGAATGAATAAACAAAAAGATAACAATACCAGGGTTGTTGGTAGCATACATATTAAAGGATAAGAGAAAGTTACATTTGGATTAGTTTGAGAATTTCTCACACTGTATTTTGATCATACTCATGCACCTTTCCCCTCAACTCTTATATTTTGAGGTAGAGTCTTACTATATAGTCTGACGGCTACTCTGGAATTCTCTACACAAACCAACTGGCCTCTACTCACAGAGATCCACCTACTTCTGCCTCCCAATTGCTGGGATTAAAGGCATGTGTCACTTTTCTTTTTCTAAAGGCATATTTATTTTTATTGTGTGTGGGTGTTTTGTTTGAGTAGCATATGTATGCACTGCTTGTTGAGCCAAAGAGGGCATCACCCAGAACTGGAGTCATAGACTGTTGTTAGCTGCCATATGGATACCAGGGGTCAAACCTGGGTCATCTGGAATAGCAGTCTGTACTTTTAATACTAAACCATCTTCCCACCCCCACCACCATTGTTGTTATTTTAATATTTATTTATTATCACGTTACAGTGCTTTGCCTGTGCCAGAAGAGGGCATCAGATCACATTATAGATGGTTGTGAGCCACCATGTGGTTGTGAGCCACCATGTGGTTGCTCACATGGTTCAATTCATGGGAATTGAACTCAGGACCTCTGGAAGAGCAGATGGTGTTCTTAACCTCTGAGCCATCTCTCCAGCCCCCATCCATCATTGTCTTTTAAGTGGCAGAAATTGTTTATAGGTTTGTCAACATGAGTGTGTGTGTGTGTTATAAAATGTATTCATGTCATTGTGCACATGTATATGTACATGGAGGCCAGAGGTAAATGGTACTTTTACTACTCTCTACCTTAGTTTTTGTGACAGAGTCTGTCACTGTACCTGGAGCTCATTGTTGAACTATCTGTCTGCCTAATGAGCCTAACGATCTGCCTGTTCCTTCCTCTCAAAATGCTGTGGTAAAAGACGTATGCCACCATGCTTGGCTTTTTTACTTTTTTTCTTCAAAGACT
This sequence comes from Acomys minous, assembly GCF_964271855.1. Taxonomy (NCBI): domain Eukaryota; kingdom Metazoa; phylum Chordata; class Mammalia; order Rodentia; family Muridae; genus Acomys; species Acomys minous. The sequence continues at coordinate 42,844,402 of NC_140485.1, forward strand.
TATTTATTTTTATTTTATATGCGTTGGTGTTTTGCCTGCATGTATGTCTATGCCAGAGTGTAGGATCCCCTGGAACTAAAGCTACAGATGGCCATGTGGGTGTTGAGAATTGAACCCAGGTCTCCTGGAAGAACAGCCAGTGCTCTTAACCACTGAGCCATCTCTTTAGTCACTCATGCTTAGCTTTTTTGTGGGTGCTGGGTATCTCAATTCAGTTTCTCATGATTGCATACCAAGTACTTTACTAGCTGAGCCATCTCCCTACCCTCCAATCTGTTTTGATCTATGTATACATTGCATAAACAAATGCTGGTTCACTTTTGTCAGTAAATGCTGTACAACTCTTGTAGGCATTAAAGATCCAATGGCAATTAATGTAGAAAAAAACATCTTTGTTCTTATAAGTCTAGCATGCTTAGGCTCAGGTAGAAGGGTTTTAAGTTCCAGGATAGCTGACCAATGTGGGAAGACCCTGTCTTAAAGAACAAAGTGAAAGTTCTATGGGGTTTTTGTTTGTTTGTTTGTTTAGTTTGAGGTGTAGAGTCATTTAGGTCAAGCTTGCCTCGATCTGTCTGTGTAGCTGAGAATGGCCTTGAGAATGATCCTCCTACTTCATAAGTGTTGGGATCACACATATGTGTGTTACCATGTGTCTGGCAGAAGTCTTTGTCTTTGTTGAGCTTAACTCCCTAGCCATTAGGGAGGCAGAGGAGCAGTTAAGTAAGAACATTTCCTCTTTGAGGAAGTAGCTAAGGAAGCAGCATGTGCAAATGTCCTGAGGCAAGGAGTTTGACAGTTACCTTCCCTGATACAATCTTAATGCTCCTGCATAGTCACCTGGAGGACTTGCTGAAAAACAAAAACAAACAAACCACCCCCCACCCCCCCACTGGTTGCTGGCCCAGATCCAGAGTTTCTGAATCAGTACATCTGGGATACAGCCCTATAATTTGCATTTCTAACAAGTTCCTAAGTGATTTCTATTGCTGCTTGTTTAAGGACCACACTGAGAAACTGATGTGGATCTTATCTCTCTTGGCAGCTTGTTTAAGTTAGAACTACCTCTTCACAGAGCTTTCCTGACCACTAAATTTATTTTTAATTATGTGTAGGTGTCTGCATGTGCAAATGTGATTGCAGATGCTATAAGAGATGTCAAACCCTTGGAGCTGGAGTTAGAAAAAGTTGCCATCCTTTTTGGATGGTACTGGCACACACCTTTTCTCTCTTCTTCTCCTCCTTCTCCTCCTCCTCTGCCCCCCCCCCCCCCACCTTTTGTTGTTGTTGGCACACAATTTCAATTACAGCACTCAGGAAACAAAGGCAGGCAGATCTCTGAGTTTGAGGCCAGCCTGGTCTACAGAAGGAGTTCCAGGACAGCCAATGCTACACAAAGAAACCCTGTCTCAAAAAACCAAAAACAAATAAACCCCCAATTTGTGATCCTCCTGATATGAGTGCTCCTTGGCTCCTCTGAAAAACCAGTTATTATTTACCTCCAAACTACCTCTCCAGCACCCTTCCCCCAATTTAAATAAAACCCTTAATTACTTTCAAGTATGTGCTCTTAGCTAAAAAGCCCAAGAAGTGAGTTTAGGGGTCTATATAGAGACAGTAAAGGATGCTCAGAGATGAAGGTTTTAGTGAGTGATATATTTATTCTCAGCCTTTGCCTGAGAACTACAGTGGTTACTCAGTGCACTGCTCTAATAATTTTTGTTGTATAATTTCAGTTCCACTGACTAACTGTAGTAGATATTGTTGTTAACCAACTTATAATAAAACCGAAGCATAGAGAGGTGAGTTTCCCTAAGACCATAAGGCTGTACGTGGCTGAGGCAGTATTTGAACTCTGAAAATGTGATGTGGGAGAATATCACAAGGTGTTTTAGGAAAATTCCTTTTGTGCTTTTGAGGATATAGGAGAAAGCAGAACTGTTAAATGATGTGAAAAGGAAAGTTAAGGATAGAAGACTGAAGAAGGCTATATTAGGTCTTTGGGACTTAACTGAGAGGCTAGGCTCCTCTTTGTTCAAAAGAATTGGGGTTGTTTTTCCTACAGCATACTTTTGATAAAACTTTTTAGAGACAAGGCCATGGCTTTGTACCAGATTGAACAATCTGTCATAGTATCTGGAAAATTCAGAAGTGTTTACTAAGTACCTCGTATTTAAAGTCCTGTTCCATATATAGCTTTTTAAATTTGCCTTTAATTTCTTTTTTTAAAGATTTGTTTATTTATTACATATATAGTGTTGTACCTGCACACCAGAATAGGGCATCAGATCTCATTATAGATGGTTATGAGCCATCATGTGGTTGCTGGGAATTGAACTCAGGACCTCTGGAAGAGCAGACAGTGCTCTTAACCCCTGAGCCATCTCTTCAGTTCCTGCTTTTGATTTTTTATGGAACCATGTCCACAAATTCTACCTGATCTTCTCATCTTGAGTGGACATACCAATTTTTCACTGTGTGTTAATTACTTGTTTCGTTCCTGTGTAAAAATACTTGAAAATTTCATCTTAATGCTAGGCATGGTAGTACATGCCTTTAATCCCAACACTCAGGAGACAGAGGCAGGCTGATCACTGAGTTTGAGGACAGTCTGGTCTGCAGAGAGTTCTAGGACAACCAGGGCTATTATACAGAGAAACCCTGTTTGGGGAAGGAAAGAAAGAAAGAAAAGAAACATTTATCTGTCTTAAGAAAAAGTTTGTTTTGGATTGTGGTCAGTCCACTGTGTCTGGGAAGAGTTGGTGGCAGAAGCAGGGGAGGCTAGTACTTGCATCCACAGTCAGGAATTTGTTCTAAGACCCCACCCTATAGAAAGGACCACTCAGATGAGGTAAGTCCTCCTATCGTAATTAATCTAGATAATTTCTTACTGACATGCCTAGAAATTTGTTTCAAATTTGATTTGATTAAAAAATCTTATCAAGGGGCTGGAGAGATGGCTTAGAGGTTAAGAGCACTGGCTGCTCTTTCAGAGGTCCTGAGTTCAATTCCCAGCAACCACATGGTGGCTCACAACCATCTATAATGATATCTGGTGCTCTCTTCTGGCCTGTAGACAGAACACTGTATACATAATAAATAAATAAATCTTGCTTTAAAAATCTCATCAAATTGACAATGAAGTGGACCATTACAATTTTATCCCTTGTCAACCTGGCACTCAAACATCACTTTAAGCTATGACTTTCCCACTCTCTGTCCCCACAGGCTCATTGCCATCTCATTGAAAAAATGTATTCAGTCCAACTCCAAAAATGCACATAGTATTTGGCAGTTTCAACATTGTTTAAAAGTCCAGAGTTCAAATCTTCTTTGACTGAAGGCACCCTCATAACTGTGAGTGCCTATGAGCTTAAAAAAAAAAGTTAGACTCTTTAAATATGCAATGACACAGTAAACATTCTCACTCCAAAAAGGAAGAACAGGGCACAGTGAGGAATGATTGGATTAGGGCTGGAGAGATGACTCAGCAGTTAAGAGCACTGGCTGCTCTTCTAAAGGGTCCTGGTTCAATTCCCAGAACCAGCTCACAGTTGTCTGTAGCTCCAATACCAGGGAATTTGACAACCTCACACAGACATATATACAATGCACGTAAAACATTAGTAAGCATAAAAATAAATTACATGTTATGAAGAAGAAGAAATAATGATTTAATAATGGATTAAAGCAAGACCAAAACCCATCAAGGAAAAAAGCAGATCCTGCAACTAAACTATAACTCTGTGAAGGTATGTGTTAGCTATCGATCTCTGTGGCAGAATGCCTGAGCATATTATTAGTTAATAATGAGAAAGAGTTTATTTTGGCTTATGGTTTCAGTCCACGGTAGTTTAAACTTTCACTTCGGGCCTGTGGTGCCACAGAATATCATGGTAGGAGCATGTGGTAGATCAGAGGCACTACTTCATTGCTAGAAAGCAAAGAGACTGGAGGGGGAAAAGGTTGAGTTCCATTATGCCCTTCAACGAGCACAACTCCAGTGACCTGACTTCTATAAGGCTTCCTCCCATGGACAATCAGAACCAGTCCTAGGGGCTGGAAAGAAGGCTCCACAGTTGATAGGTGCTTGCTGCTCTTGAAGAGGACTCAGGTTTGGTTCCCAGCACTCACATATCTGCTCACAAGTATCCATATCTCTAGTCTCAGATCTTCTGACGTCCCATGCAGGTGGTGCAGATGTACTGATGCTGGTATTGAGATGTGTACCCCTGGGTGGCCTTGAACCCATAAAGATCCTCCCACCTCTGCTTTCCAAGTGCTGGATTAAAGGCACACACTCCCACACTCAGCTTAAAATATTTTTTATACATATATGCATGGGTGTCTATACCACAGTACTTGTGTGATCAGAGGACAAATTATGAGAGGTGGTTCTTGCTGAACTGTCTCTCTGACCTTGACTTATCTTTTTCTGTTATTTCTCCCGTACCTTGTAATAGCATATATTGTTGAACAAAGAAATAAATTAACTGGGCATGGTAACACACACCTTTAATCCCAGCACTCAGGAGGCAGAAGCAAGCAGATTGTTGTGAGTTCGAGGCCAGTCTGGTCTACAAAGCGAGTCTAGGAAAGCCAGGGCTACACAGAGAAACCCTATTGGAAAAAAAAAACACAAAATAAAAAAATAAATAAATTTATCCTTTTCTACTAGTACTTGTTTCATTATATCTTATAGACTACACTGATGTATGTTGTCTATTTCCCCTGTATTATATGACAGAAATCTTGTGTATGCCTTACACTAGTACATACATACATACATACTGAGTAAGTGCATAGGCACTTGAGCTGAAATTTTCCCTTGGGAAAAAAACTAAAAAAAAAAAAAAAAAAAAAAAAGCTAAATGGGTACATAAGAAATAATTTAGAGCTGTACTTCCAATATAGGAAGGAGGTTTGTGAATACATTTTTAAGGCTTTTAGTATACTTACTTGTGTGTGTACATATGTAATACATTTGTACTCTCGAAGGCTAGAAGAGGGTGTTACCTGGAACTGGAGTTACAGGTGATTACAAACCACCTGACATGGGAGCTGCATCTTTTCCCGGTTCTTTCTTTTTTTAAAAAGATTTATTACTGATTTATTATCGTGTGTATGGTGCTCTGCCTGCATGTACACCTGCATGCCAGAAGAGGGCATTAGATCACATTATAGATGGTTGTAAACCACCATGTGGTTGCTGGGAATTGAACTCAGGACCTCTGGAGGAGCAGACAGTGCCCTTAACCTCTGAGCCATCTCTCCAGCCCCCACCAGGTTCTTTCTAAGAGCAGTATACACTCTTAACCACTGGCTCATCTCTTGAGCCTCCACTTCCCACTGTAATTTGGTTTTCAGATTGTAATTTGCATGAGTGAGCGTGTGTGCATACTTGTTTGTGTGTGTACCACAAGTGTGCAGTGCCCACAGAAGACAAAAGTCACCAGATGATCCTGGAAATTAGTTAGATAAATCTGGGGGTCACCTGAGTGCTAGGTATTGAACTCAGATAGTCTACAAGAATGTCAAATGCTCTTAACTGCTGAACTATCTTTCCAGCTCCTCTTCAGCCCTTTTTAATATATATATATTAAAAAATATATATATATATAGTTGTGTGTGTGTGTGTGTGTGTGTGTGTGTGTGTGTGTGTGTGTGTGTGTGTAGAAGTCAGGAACAACTTGTGGGAGTTAGTTCTTTGATTCAACTATTTAAGTCTCAGGGATCAAACTGGCAGGTGTATTTACACACTGAGTTATCTTGCTCTGGCCTCGTAAGAGTTTTTAAACAAATTTAAAATCAAAGCTAAATAGAATTTAAAACAAAAAAGGCACTTAGATATAGACCATCAATTAACATTTTACACTCTTCCTGACTGCTCTCACCTTTCCCTTCATCCTTTATACCTTCATTTTGTTTCTTGCTCTGGTAGATTGCTCTTTGTCCTCTCAGGAGGGTGAAGAGGAGCTATGTAGCATGGGTAATACATACATATTTTGGTTATGATTACTCTCTCTGCACTTCCTCTTTGTGTCTGAGCTCAGTGTAGAAGATATTTTTTGAGGCACTAATCCCCAGTTTTTCTTCCAAGTTTTAGTTCTGCTTTCTCATTTTCCTCGTAGGTTCATTCTCCGTCTCTTCCTTAAATCTGCATTTAACGTGATTGATTGTAAAAACACGAACTATAAATGGTGGCTTGCTTTCTTTAAATTGAATAGACCTGTCCCTTTAGTTCTAATGCTTACATATTTTCATGATTTTTTTTCATAATTTATTTTTTTTTGTAATGTGCATTGGTGTTTTTGCCTGCATGTGTGTCTGTGTGAGGGTGTCAGATTATCTTGGAGTTACAGACAGTTGTGAGCTGCCATGTGGGTGCTGGGAATTGAACTCGAGTCCTTTGGAAGAGCAGTCAGTGCTCTTAACTGCTGAGCTATCTCTCCAGCCCCTCATGATTTTTTTTTTTTTTTTTTTTTTTTTGGTTTTTCGAGACAAGGTTTCTCTGTGTAGCCTTGGCTGTCCTGGACTCACTTTGTAGACCAGGCTGGCCTTGAACTCACAGAGATCCACCTGCCTCTGCCTCCCGAGTGCTGGGATTACAGGCATGCGCCACCACGCCCGGCTGCCCCTCATGATTTTTTTAAAAGACAGTTTCTCTGTGTAGCCCAGGCTGTCCAGAAACATCTCTATGTAGTGATGTGGAAAATGCTGCTCATGTGCTCCATCAGTTTACTGTCACAACAGCCTGGCAGGGGCAGGTGTTGTTACTGCCCATGTTTTATAGTTGAGGAAACTAAAGCTTCTGTGGTTGGCCTCAAGTCACAGAATTCATAAGAACTGAGTTTATGTCCTGCAGTTTAATTTCAGAGCCTGGACATTAAAAAACAAAAACAAGGGATTGGGGAGATGGTTCTGCAGTGAGATCACTGGCTACTCTTCTATAGGGCCTACATGGTAGCCCACAACTGTCTGTGACTCCAGTTTCAGGGAATTCAGACATGCATGTAGGCAAAACACCAATGTATATAAAATAAATGAATAAAAAATTGTTTCAAAGAATATTTAGTTAATTTTTTCAAATTTTAATAAATAATTATTCATAAACTATAGGGCTTATGAATGATTTTAAGTCTCAGATTATGGTTAGCCAAAATAGAATTCTCTAGAATCTTTGGGTTTTAAGTGTTAAGGTCATTCTAGAGTACAAATACCAGGTTAATTCATTGGATTTAGTGTTGGGTTTTTTGTTTGTTTGGTTGGGTTTTGGTTTGTTTTGGTTTGTTGGTTTGGGCTGTGATTTTTCAAAACAGGGTTTCTCTGTGTAACTTTAGTACACTCTGTAGACCAGGCTGGCCTCGAACTCACAGAGATCCGCCTACCTCTGCCTTCCAAGGGCTGGGATTAAAGGTGTGTGTGACCTTGCCTGGCCAGTATTGATTTTTGTACAGACTTTTAAAAAATATATTTATTTTGTGTGTGTGTGTGCACGCGCACCTGTGTGTGTGTGTGTGTGTGTGTGTGTGTGCGCGCCTATGTATGTTTAAGTGCAGGTGCCCATAAGAGTTTAGAAGAGGAAGTCAGAATCAGAGTCTCTGGAGCTGGAGTTATGGGCAGTTTTGAGCTAACTGGAATGGGGGCTGGATCTAAACTCAGATCCTATGCAAGAACAGTACTCTCTTTTGACAGCTGAGTCTTAACACCCGTCTTTTTAAATTAAGAAAATGGTTTTAGGCCGGGCGTTGATGGCGCACGCCTTTAATCCTAGCACTTGGGAGGCAGAGGCAGGTGGATCCCTGTGAGTTTGAGGCCAGCCTGGTCTACAATGCGAGTCCAGGACAGCCAAGAATAACAGAGAAACCAAAAAGGTGAGTCCACAACAGCCAATGCTAAACAGAGAAACTGTATCTCAAAAAACCAAGAAAAATAAATAAATAAATAAAGTTTTATGTATTATATGTGTGTGCGTGCGTGTACCATGTAGGTGTCTGTTTGCATGTAATTTTCTTTCTTTTTTTAAATCCAAAATGTGTTTATTGGGGGTGGTTTCCCTCTCATCTTGAATTAGGTACTTTCAGTGCTGCTTCCTCCTGAAAGAGCATCCTTCTGTCAGCCTTGCTTTTCCTCCTGTAGGCTGACAGAGAACAGTGGAGCAACCAATACACAAGACTACCGTTTGTGCATGGCTAAAGACCGTGGTGATTTTATAGCATCCTGGGCACTTCACATCCATATAGTAGGAATTGGGGCTCTGCACCAGGCGCTTTTTCTTGTGTTTCCTCTTCTCCTCTTCTGGAGAGGGATGAAGGAGGAGCTCCTTCCTGAGAGGCATGTTCTCATAGGGAGGTCGTCACCGCCAAAAAGGGCATGTAACTTTCTTAAGGTTTGTCTCCAACTTTCATTCTTTCTTTTTCTTGTCTCTCTAGTGTTCTAGTATCTTCTAATTTTTCTAAAGTTTGCCTCCCATTTTTATTATTTTGTTTTTCTTGTATCTCTAGAGCTTTTATCTTTAAGAAGGCATAGAAGCCATTATGATTACCAAGACAACTATTACCAGCATGATAACAATCATAACTGTTAATGTGTCCATCTCAGGTTATTTATCTTTCTCTCTTGTTTCTATCTTTAATCTGTTTAAAATAGCATTATTTAAGGTCCAAAAATTCTGTTATTGAATCTTTCATCTTCTTGTGTCTATTTCTTTAAATTTATCAACTTAAATTATTTATATCTAGCTGAATTTTCATATCCAGCTCTTTTTTTCTTTAGCATTTAGCACAATTTCAAAAATACCTGATCAGCAGTCAGATATGGTGGCACATGCCTTTAATCCCAGCACTTGGGAGGCAGAGACAGGTGGATTACTGTGAGTTCGAGGCCAGCCTGGTCTACAAAGCAAGTCCAGGACAGCCAAGGCTACACAGAGAAACTCTGTCTCGAAAAATCAAAAACAACAACAACAAAAACCTGATCAGAGGCTCATGTTTGGGCTGGGGATTCTTCCTTGTGGTGTTTCTGGAGCTCCTCCTGCTGTACAGCTAGCACCTTGCACTGGCGGCTGCCCCTTCTGCCGGCCTTGGCCAACCTCTCAACCTGCCATGCTGCTGTGCCTTTCCAATCCTTCCCCGTGGGTATTGGCCTGTAGTCTTAGGCCTATGTGCCCTCCCATGCTGGGCTGGGCTGGGCCAGGCTGGCACCTCTTAACAGGCACTGGGAACCTTTCTGGGGACACAGGGGGCCCAGACTGGGCTGCTACATTTTCTAGCACCTTCTCCAAACCTTCTCTAGAACTGTACTGCACTTGGGAGAAGCCACAGTATTGAGGCTCCAGTATGGCATCCACCAACTGAGTTAGCTCACCAGTCTCTGAAAAGAGCCACCCTTTTCCGCCCCAGTTCTGGGAAGTTGCTGGCCTTGCCCCAGCCTTCCTGCTCACAGACTGTCTCTCAAGTGCTGCACTGTAGGGGATTTTTAAAGCAGCCGTGCTCCAGTTCCTTACCTCTACTGCTATCTCTGGGCAGACCTCAGCTACTCCACTAGTCCCAGCTTTGGGCAGCATGCAGCTGTTAGGGTTTTCTGGTCCAGGTCCTGTGTCTACTCTTGGCCTAATGCCAGAATCTAGTGTCTAAGCTTGGATTCTGTATACGTTCTTGACCCAGGTTTGGTATGCCACTTTTATTCTAGAGGTTTTCCTCCTATACCCCAGTTCACAAAATATCGACTTTGAGACTGTAGTATTTATGAATAAATGCCTAGGCCATAAGCTTTGTCTCATTCTTCGACAAACTCATAACTTAAATTACCTGTTTGTCCTTAACTATGTGTGCCACATTGCTGATTGCCTCTCCTCGGTTTCATACATACATCTTCCTCATAGTCCCAGCCGAAATAGTCCCACCTCTGTCTCTCAGGGTATTTTATCACAGCAATAAAAGAAACTCTGAGTCTTTATCTTTTCACTTTCTTTTTTCTTTCAGGAATTGAATAAAGGGCCTCATACATGTTAAATACACTATCTGCTACATCCTTAATCCCTGATGTTAGATGCTGATGGGCTTTCCAATTGTACTCTAAAATTTCCAGAAGAAAACTCTAGGGAAAAAAAATTCTTTGAGACATTGGGTTAGACAACAATTTTTATTATAGCCAAAATGACAAACTGTATTCAATAAATTAAAATTGGATTAAAAATAAATACTGCTCTTTTGAAGATGTTTTTAGAACAATGAAAGCTATGGATTAGGAGAAAATATTTATATCTCTCTAAGGAGATGATTCTAGAATATGTAAGCTTTAATAAGAAAACAGCACAAATAAAATTGGGCAAAAGCTTTGAGTAAAACATGGCTAGAGAGCCGGGCGTGGTGGTGCACGCCTTTAGTCCCAGCACTCGGGAGGCAGAGGCAGGTGGATCACTGTGAGTTCGAAGCCAGCGTGGTCTACAAAGTGAGTCCAGGACAGCCAAGGCTACACAGAGAGACCCTGTCTTGAAAAACCAAAAAAAAAAAAAAAAAAAAAAAAAACATGGCTAGAAATTTCTTCATGCCAGATGAGGAAGGTGTTCAACATTGTTAATTATTACATATAATGAGGTATCACTGTAAATCAACTAGAATTACCCAGCAAGTATGTGGGGAATGTGTAGTTGTGAGCGCGTGTGCGCGCGCGTGTGTGTGTGTGTGTGTGTGTGTGTAAGCTCGGAAGCAAGTGGATTTCTGTGAGTTTGAGGCTCGCCCAGTCAACATAGAGAGTTCCAGGCCAGTCAGGCCTATATAGCAAGACATTGTATCTCAAAGAGTGAGGTGGAGGAATAGGTAGGTATATTATAGACTAGAAAATTATCACAAAATCCCTTATTTTGTACAATTAATATATTCTAATACATTTTAAAAAACATGAGCAATTTATTTCTGAGGATTTTCCATTTAGCTAAGGTTGACTGTGCGTAAGTGAAACCCAAGAACATGAAACTGCCAAACAACTCAAATAAGAGTGGGCAATTTTGTGTTTTGTTCTTGTTGAGACAGAAACTCACTTTAGCCCTTGCTGGCCTAAAACTTAGAAAGATCTTCCTGCTTCTGCCAATTCTGGGGTTGAAGGTGTACACCACCATGCCACCAAGGTCAAAAGACTTGGGTGAGACTTTACTTTTTATAGTCTCTGGATGTCTACTCTGCCAGATGTGTGTCTCCTGCTTCATAAGCTGTCTATTCTTTCCTGAGCTATTTGAGACCCATTCAGAAAGTCCTTATTTATGCATATAACCAGATTATATTAAAATATCAAAAAATTAAATACTACCCTACACTAGGTCTGGAGAGATAGCTCAGACTTTAAGAGCACCTACTGTTCTTACAGAGGACCAGCGTTGTTTCCAGCACCAACATGATACTTCCCAACTGTCTTTAATTCCAGGTCTAGGGGATTCCACACTCCATACTAGCTTCCTAGAGCTCCTATATGTACCCAAAACACATAGATTAGCACAGGCATAGGTAGCTACACATAAAAATGATAACTCTAAAACTACACCTTAAGAGATAACTCAATCAATGAATACCAATGCTTTAAACATTTCTAATATCCTTAGCCATCAAAACCACACTGAAACTGTATCTCCACCCCGCCCCCCCCTTGAGACAAGGTTTCTCTATGTCACCCTGGCTGTCCTGGACTCTCTTTATAGACCACGCAGTGATCTGCTTGCCTCTGCCTCCCAAGTGCTGGGATTACAGGCGTGCGCCACCATGCCTGATTCTGAGACCGTCTCTTACCCAGGCTATCATCTAGAAAATGAAATGCACACAGAGGGGCTTGGTAGAAGGGGACGAGAACTACATATCTGTTTGTGGGAATATGCATTAGTACCTGTGGTGTGGAAGTCATTATTGAGATTCCTCAAGTAACTAAACTACATGTCATCCTGTTATTCTGTACTACGCCTGGGTGGTGAACTCTATGGTATCAACGTCAGCATAGAGCAGAGATCCCGGAAGTGTTTGGTATCTCATTTAGACGGTCAGTATTCACAGTAGCCTCACAGTGGATGCGTGGGTAATGAAGATGTGATATAAGTACATACTATACATGTACAGAAATGTTATTGTGAAACCATTCTCTACAGTAGTTCAGCAGCTTAAATTCAGTGTATTCAGAAAAGTATAAGGCATGGTATGGGACTATTTTCAAAGAGGAAGGTAACACCTAGGTTGGAGAGAGGTGGGACCCCAGTGAAAATGGAAGTGCGAAGCATTGTTCTGTTTAACTGAAATACTAATTTTAAAACATCTTTGTTTTGGTGCTGTCTACATAATGATTAAGTTGCATTGTGCTTATTAGACTAGCATATTATCACACTCAGTGAACCTGTTCCTTAATTATAAACCATAATAAACTTATTTTTAGTGCTCAGGTCCAACTTAGGGCCTTACTCAGAGTTGTACCTCCATTCCTGCCTGTGAAGTTTATTTCTGTTTTATGCTTTTGGTTTTTGCTAGTTCCATGTGTTCTTTGGGTAAAGCAACTTGCAACTGCTAGTTGCTCCCCTGTAAATATTTTGATTATCTCATTTGGGCTATGTTTTGGTTTTATTTTTTTTAAATACTGTCCTTTCTCATTTAAGCTATGAAGATGGACATGCTTCACAATCTGAATCAGATATCCTTCAAAGACAGACGTTCACATCCTCCCATCAGCTTCCTGGATACGCCTCCACGCCTCAAGCAACTGGTAATAGGTCTTTTGTTCAATATATTGTGGTTCTGGGTATAATGAGTGAATAAGAAGGAAAGTCAGCTTTCATATTTTGATGTATAATGTATAAGACATCTATGCATGGGAATGTTAAAATGAAAATGAAATAAAGTTTGGCTTTAATGAGAACAGCATCTATGTAACTAATAACAGACACATTTTTCTTTCTTGCACCTTTGGAAGTTTAAAATATATCTAGTTACAGCCAGGCTAGTGGCACACAGCTTTAATCTCAGTACTCAAGAGGCAGAGGCAGATAAATCTGAGTTCAAAGCCACCCTGGTCTAGATTATGAGTTCCAGGACAGCCAGAGCTACATAGTGGCTCTGTACTGTTGCTGTTGGAAAATAGCAACAAACACCCACCCACAGCCAATAAAGTATTTGTTTGCTGTTTCAAAATTAAATAGACTTGGTATATGGAACTTCTAGCCCGGCTTTTCAGAGATTACTTCTTAAAATAAGACCAGGACCAGTGAGCATTTTTACTTGGAGATACCTTGCTCTATCTTAGGTCTTTTGGGAACACTTGATACTAGTGCAAGCAGCGCTAGCACTTAGACTAAAGACTCTTCCCTGATGGATTTTCTCTCCTCTGTTTAGTCCCAGTGTGCTCAGGCCGCTTCATCAGGAGCTCTTTACCACAATTCAGGGCTCCATCATGGCAGACGGGGTTTGTTTTTGTTTTTGTTTTTGTTTTAACTCCCCACTTTCAGAATTTTTAAATCATCTAAATAACACTGATGGTTTTTTTAGATGCTTTTACAGGCTTGTGACATAGTAGTGTGACTGTGAGGGATATTAACTGTTGGTTTTCTAATGCACATTAATGTCTAGAACTTGTGATAATTTTAAGAAAATGAAAGAATTTATTAATAGATGAACTTAAGTTTTTTTTATTAATTGTTACAGGTCTCAGTTTTTAGCTTTCAATTGATGATTTTCCTGCCTTCAATGACTTGCAGGAATCATCACACCCAGCTTAGAAATTCTTTTTCACATTGATTAAAATCTAACAAAGTTTAGGCCAAGCGTGGTGGCATGCACCTTTAATCCTAGCACTCCAGAGGCAGAGGCAGGCACATCTCTGTGAGTTCGAGGCCAGCCTGGTCTACAAAATGAGTACAGGACCGCCAAGGTTACACAGACAAACCCTGTCTCAGGGAGAAAGAAACTAACAAGTTTGCCAGGCAGTGGTGGTTCACACTTTTAATCCCAGTACATGGGAGGCAGAGGCATGTAGGTAGATCTCTAAGTTAAGGCTAGTCTGGTCTACAGAGTGAGTTCAAGCACAGCTAAAGCTACACACAGAGAAACCCTGTCTTCAAAAACCAAACCAAACAAACAGAAAAACCTAACAAGTTCATACTGAATGTTTGATAATTATGAAAGATAAACTCAGTTTATATTTTATACTTAAAGTAGCTACTTGTCAGTTTGACAGGAACAGAAATTAAGCTTTATTTTAATGTCTTCATGGGTAAATTGGTAATAGTACGCCTTAGCAGTTGAGAAAACTTTCTGTTTTTCCCAAGAAATTTAGCACACATCAAGTGGCTCACAGCTATCTGTAATTCCAGCTCCAAGGGATCTGATGTTTCTGGCCTCATTTGGCACATGCACACATATGCATGCACACAGACACACACCTATAAATAATTAAAACTAATAAAAACATCTTAAAGAGAAAAGAATGCTGTCCTGAAATGTGCCTCTTCTTGACATCTTATTAATAATCTTTCGATTTTTCATAACAGTTATAACCTTTGTGGTTGGATAGTTTATGAAAAGTCAGTTGGTTTGGTTAAAAAACAAAACAAAACAGAAGAAAACCTTACAGAGTTAACATCCCTGTTTTATTTTTTATTTTTTATTTATTATGTTAGATATAGGCAATATTTAGTGTTTTAATTTTGATGTTTTGTACATTTTACTTTATTTTGTTTTAAGAATTTTGAGTAAATTAATGCCAGAGGCTATTACCGGCTTCTTAGTTTTCACGGCATTTGCCTAATTCCATATGCAAACTTACCTATTTATTGTTTTTTTTAAATTATCTGTATTACCAATAGGCCCGGCTAATAATCAATCAAGACACAGACACTTGTTGTATTTTAAAATAGCCTTAGTTAACCTGGGGCAGGGCAGATATTAATCCTTTAAACTACTTTTCATAGTAGGGCCTCCGGCATGGGATCCTTGTCTCAATCCCATGCCGTCTGCTTCTAATAACTTCTATCAAGCTACCTCCCATCTATAATCCCATATACTTGCTCATGTTCTTCATCTGGGCCGGATTCTCCATCCACGCCGCCATCAGACCATCCCGCAACATCTATTTTTAAATGTTACAGACATAAACTGCTGCATCTTTCAGAACTTTGATTTTGCTTTAAGAAAGCAAACTGATTTTAAATATAATTTTAAAATTTTACATACAGATCACAATTTGTAGGCTTTTTAGCCCATAGATAGACATTTCAATGTGCTGAGAGTGTGTCACTATTATGACAACATTTATTTAAATATCTGTGCTATAATTACATAAGGATTTTTGTGTGTTCTCTTTATAGGCATGCATTCCTCAGCAGCAACCGAGCTGTTTGTTACAGGACCCTTGCCGACCACTGGAACACTTCCACCACCTACCCTGTCCGCTTATCAACATCCAGCTACCTTTAGCAATAGAAATTTTGTGACCACCTCACCTTTGGTGCTTCAGGAATCATCTTTTAACACTACATCAAATGGAATTTTAAACCCTCATGATCCTTTGCTACAAATTAAGACTTCGCAGGGAACTGTTCCAACTGCTTTGGCATTTGAACGCCTGGGCAGTTCTGCACTAAGTAATAGCATCCCACCTCAGTCTTCAACATATCGCTCAGCTCAAGAGTCAGCACCCCATCTCTTACAACCTCAATTTAGTTTGTTGCCTTCAACACTTGGGGGAGCCCAGCAAACCCCTCAAGCCTACAGTTCAGCTCTGTTTACTAGTTCTGCTGCTTCCATTGAAAGAGCCCTTCTTCGAGAATGTAGCGTTATTAAACACCACCAGCGGCCTTCAGTTACCCAGTCTATTCAAGCACAACTGACTGGTTCACAGCATCCCTTACATAGTTACCTATCAAGTGCAAGTATTGGTAATTTTCAGGAAACATCGAGGCAGTCATCTTTATCCTGTAGCTCAATTCGAGATTCTACTCAGGTGAGCAATGGTGTATTGCAGCAGAAGACCCCTCTTGTCTCAGCAGAACTTGCTCAGTCTTACTCATCTGTAATTCCATCATCAGGGTATGTTCCTTCTGCTACAAAAGTAGATGGCTGTTCTACAAAACAACCACTAACGTCAACTACAATTCCGAAGTCTCAAAGTGTAATTCCTCCTGTGCAAACACTAAACTATTCTAAACCTTTACATAACCAGAGTTCTGTGATATCAGGTCAAGCACAAATTTATTCTACAGCACAGTTACCAAGCCTTTTATCAGTCAGCCAATCCCAAAATTATGGTTTAGTACAGCCACATAATGTGCCATCGATTGTTCATTCACAGGTTTATAGGTCCAACAGGGTTGAGAAATTGCCATCCTTATACAAAACATTGACTTTTTCTGGGTCATCACAGCCTGTAACCTCTGAAAATCAGACACTTAGTTATTCATCCAATCAGCAAGAAGTATTATCTTTAGTTCCAAATGAGAATTACCCTGCTCAAACAAGAGACCTGTCATCAGTCAGTCAGTCTCAAAATTATTCATCTGGTCACTCTCAGGATTTATCACCAGTTAGCCAAACACCGGACAGTTATTCATCTCAATCACAAGTTTTATCTGTTGTTAGCCCTTCAGAAAGCTATGCGTCGGGACAGTCTCTGACATTAACAGCCCCTTCTCTTTCTTATTCTTCTGCCTCTCGGGGTCAGAGCTTGCCAGATTCTAGTGCAACACCAAATTATATTTCTGTGCATTCATCCCCAGATGCTCAAACCCAAGGATCATCACCTCCTCAGCCCCAAAAGTTTTTGCGTACTGTACAGTCGTCTTTTGTATCCTCTACTCATGGTCAGCCATTACAGAATAGCATACCTTCCCCTGATCCGACGTCTTATGCTGAGAGAAAACTTGACTCAAATGTGTATACATCTTCAAAGCAAGATGATTTCCCAATGCAAAAATTACAAGCATTGCAGTCACAACCATCTCTTGAATCATCAAGCCAAAGGTTACCTGATGGGGAAGTAAATGCTCAGGAGTCACTTTATAAGACATCAAAGGCAAAGGCAGATGATCGCTATTCTCAGAGTGTAACCAGAAGTAACTCCCACCTTGAAGATCAAGTGGTAGGAGTTGCTCTCCAGGGTTCAAAACAAGAAGAAAACATGGTTGGTTCCGTGACACAGCTTACCCAGCAAAGTGGCCAGCCCAGTAACGCAGTAGCCCCCGATCTTAAGAAGGCAGCTAATGTAATGCAAACTCCACAGATACGTTTGAATACTAAAGACCTCAACCAGCAGCATTCTCTCTTACACAAGATGCATGAAGCGAAGCTTCAGGAACAGCATGATCAAATAATTGGTGCCTCATCTCAGATACAGATTCCAAACCATGCTTTAGGGCACAGTCACCAGGCTCTTGCTAATCCACCAGTCCTTTTAGATTCTGCCTGTGACTTACAGATTCTTCAGCAGGCTGGGATTCTACAGGCCAGCCTGGGACAAGCAAAGGCATCCTTACAAGTACAGCAGCGTGTTCAGAGTCCTCAACAGATAGTCCACCCTTTTCTTCAGCTGGATGGTCCTATCATACAGAGCAATGGGGAACATCCTCAGCAGCAGCTCCATCCTCAGAATTCTCTAGACCTCCCTGAACCTTCAAAACCTTTGCAACAGCTAACAGCAAAGGGCCCTTTTGGTGAAACCAATCAACACGATTCAAAGAATCAGTTTGTTTCTTTGGGATCAATATGCTTCCCAGAGGCAATGCTTCTTAGTGACGAAAGAAATATTTTGTCAAATGTAGATGACATCTTAGCAGCTACAGCAGCAGCCTGTGGGGTTACACCTTCCGACTTTTCCAAGTCAGCTTCAAATGAAACCATGCAGGCTGTTGAAGGTAGTGATTCTAAGTCTCATTTTCAGCAGTCATTAGATGTCAGGCATGTGAATTCAGATTTTAACTCTATCACAGCTACCGTAGGAAAGCCACAGAATATTAATGACATTTCCTTAAATGGAAATCAGGTTACTGTAAACCTTTCGTCAGTACCCACCCTTCAGTCAAAAACAGCGCTTGGTCAACAGCACGTGGAAACACCTAGTCAACATATGCCAACTAAAGTACCATCAACCACAGTTGGGCCAGGTCACGAAGTCCAGGAGCAAAGTTCTGATCTATTCAAGAAACAGCTGGCTATAAATCATGAGGCTAAAGACGATGGTAGAGTTGCTGTTGACAGTGCATTGAGTAATAACAGACATCAAGACTTTGTCTCTAATAGTCAGAGCGTGAGTGGAGAGAACGCAGCATCTGAGAGTGATTTTACCCTCGTGGGTGATGACAGTGGAATGTCAGTGAACCATAGAAGGAGCACACTTGCACTGCTGACCACGGGCCAGCCTGCAGATGCAGCCAGTGGGAAGACTGAAGATGAAAAGCAAGATGTAACATATTTTAACCTTCCAAAGAAAAAAGCTAAAGGAAGTGGACAAGGTAAAGAGGAAGAGGACAGTCAAAAACAACCGAAAAAGTCTTCCCAAGGCAAGCGCCAGAACCCCAGGGGGACAGACATATATTTACCATATACTCCCCCTTCCTCGGAAGGCTGTGATGAAGGTTACCAGCACCAAGAAAAGATGAGGCGGAAGATTAAAGAAGTAGAAGAAAAGCAACCAGAGGTCAAAACAGGATTTATTGCTTCTTTTTTAGATTTCCTAAAGTGTGGGCCCAAGCAGCAGTTTTCTACCCTTGCTGTTCGAATACCTAATAGGACCAGACGATCAGGAACCCAGGTCACCCGTACCTTCTGTCCTCACCCACTTGCAAAGGCGTCACCTGCAACACCTACGCTATTAGTGCCTGAGACTGCAGTGGTCAGTCCATCAGAAAAAGTTGACAGTGAACTTAAAAATTTAGAACCATTATCTTCATTTTCTTCTGATGAGGAAGATCCTGGCATGGGTGGCCATGATATCTATAAGAACATCTCTGCTCCCTTAACTACATTGGATGCTACTTCTGATAAAACGAAGAAAACGGGTAAGTTTTAAACAGATTTACAGCTACCACATTCTACCATTAGTTTTCTTACTATGTAGTTATACAAATACATCTTATGGACAAGAAGATGTCTTGGGCTTTGTTTTGTTTTGTTTTCTTTTTTGGTTTTTTGAGACAGGGTCTCTCTGTGTAGCCTTGGCTGTCCTGGACTCACTTTGTAGACCAGGCTGGCCTTGAACTCACAGCTATCTGCCTGCCTCTGCCTCCAGAGTGCTGGGATTAAAGGCATGCGCCACCACACCTGGCAGGGATTTGCTTTTTGACATTTCTTTGCATGTGGGATTTTGGTTATGCCACAAAGAATCATCTTACACCATTTGCTGTCTGCATTTCTCTAAGCATAGACATTTTAAGTCAGTTTTGGAATAGGAAGCATTATAAAATAGGTAGGTCCTCTTGTTTGCCAGTATTACCCAAAGATTAACATTTTAATATTAGGTGTGATTACATAAAAAATGCAGATGAATCTGGCAAAAAGAGACCTTCAGAATTCTGTGCTGGCTCCTAACTGTAGTCCCAAATCTTGGGATAGAGACTTCACTTTTTCTTTCAGTTAGCAAAAGAAAGATTTTGAGAAGCACCACCTTCAGTAAACAGTTGACAGGTTAGTACACTTCTTTTTTTTTTTATTTGTGTTTGAGTTGGGTCTCAGTATATGGACCAGACGGACTTTGAACTCTGTGCTGAGATTAAAGGTATAAGCTATCAATCCAGCCAAAGTTTACTATTTTAAGGAAAAAAAAAAAGTTTATATAGCAGCTACCTCTGTGCCAGGAACAAGGGTTAGGAGATGTACACACAAGGTTGGGTGCTTACTGGTAAGTAAACTACTGAAACCCATGAGACTAATGACTAGTATGTGACAGGGTGGCATCTGAACCTAGTTTGTCTGAGTTTAGAGCCTCTATTCCCGCTAAGCTCTTTTGTAAGCAGGAGTTTTAAGACTTTTGTAATATGCTTCTCAGTGTCTAGACTCGAGGCTGTCTTCATTAAGGTGATATGAAATAACTGGTATCCTACATAGTTAACATAAATGTGTGATACTAAATATATCTAAAGGATTCTCACTTGGAAGTGTATGAGACTCTCAGAAACCAAAACAAGCCTTGTGTGGTGGTTCATACCTTTAGTCTCAGCATTTAGGAGGCAGAGTCAGGAGGATATCTGTGAATTCAAGGTCAGCCTGGTCTACATAGTGAGTTCCAGACTAGCCAGGGCTGCTCGGTGTGAGACTGTCTCAAAAAAACAAAGACAAACTGGTGATGCTCATTTTTAAACTCTATTTTATTTAGGGTATTGAAGTCTTTACCTCCCTTCCACCAATCCCTTAACCCTGGGTAAGAGAGAAAGAAGGTTAGTGGAGAGAGGGGACACAGACCTCTTCACTTCTCCCAGCTGTCTATGGTCAGTTGGGTTTTTGGTGGTGGTGGGGGGGGGGGGCAATACCACTCTCTGTTAACAGCAAACGCAACAAGCAGTCTCCTCCAAGCTGCTGTGTTTCCATCTATTTCCAATCTACCACGACCTGTCTCTGGTGCCACATGCTACCACTGCATGCCACATGTTCTCTCCCCAGGCTCTCTTATTTATTTTCCTCAGAATCCTAGACCATGCCCCTCTCCATGGTGCAGGAGGCAGGCCCATTACCAGCTGGCAAAGACCACTTGCTCAACAGAAGGTAAATTAAAATCCCACACTTGGGATTAAAACGAAAACCGCAGGGCATGGTGGAGCACACCTTTAATCCTAGCACTCTAGGGAGGTAGAGGCAGGCAGATCTCTGTGAGTTCAAGTCCAGCCTGGTCTACAGAGTGAGTCCAGGACAGCCAGGGCTGTTGTACAGAGAAGCCCTGTTTCAAAAAAACAAAATAAAAAATTTACTGAGTTTACAAAGAAACCAAAACTTCCATTACACAAACAAACAAAAAGCACAGGAAAATTTTATGCACAGGAAAATTTTATGCACAGGAAAATTTAGCATGAAGTTAGGCAGTATTTAGATTTAAAGGTATTGCTGAGGATGTGTCCAATCCTAGTAAGGTTGTAAGCCCCCCTCCCCCTCCCCCTCCCCCTCCCTTCCCCCCCAGACAGGGTCTCGACTCTTGGCTGGCCTAGACTCACTTTGTAGACCAGGCTGGGTCAAACTCACAGCGATCTACCTGCTTCTGCTGGGATTAAAGGCATGGGCCACCACGCCCAGCTTTAAGCCCCGCTTAATTCAGAATGCTTTGTAGTTTACTATTCTGTTTCTTCTTAGTTTTATAGAGCAAACCTTTTGTAATCTCTGGTATAAACATAAATCTCTCTCCATCTCATCTCCTCATAGGGAAAACCCCATTGTATACACCACATTTGCTTCATCTGCTTCTCTCTCCTCTTCCTCCTTTTTAGGGGGTGGGGTTGTTGTTACTGTTTTGTTTTTGTTTTTCAAAGCAGTTTCTTTGAGTAGCTTTGGCTGTCCTAGAACTAGCTCTGTGGATCAGGCTGGCTTTGAACTCACAGTAATTTGCCTGTCTCTGCCTCCAGATTGCTGGAACTAAACTCAGGTGACACTAGCACACTGCCGTCTCCTGGTAGACGTGTACTCTGCTTTCATCTCTTGCTTACAGTGAATAGTGCTGCAGTGGGCCTGAGCGCCGACACCTGTTATGTACTGACCGAGTACTTGCAGGCAGACATCTGGGAATGATATAGTAGGATCTCACAGTTCTAGTTTAGTTACATAGACGGTTTTTGAGGAACATGGATCTTAATTTCCTTAGTGGTTTTATTAACACTACTATATTCCCAATAGCAAGCACAGTGTATGCTATTCCTAACTTCCATTGTAAATCTTCCCATGTGATCTCGATCATATTCTCCCCCTCCCTCTCCCCCTCCCTCCCTCCCTCCCTCCCTCCTTCCCTCCCTCCCCCCCTCTTTCTCTGTGTGTGTGTGTGTGTGTACATGCATGTGCATATGTGCCTGTGTGTGTCTCTGTCCATCCGTTCTTATGTCTCTCTCCTTATCCTAACCCCCTTTGCCTCTCTCTTAGTTATTGAGACAGGGTATGACCTGGAAATCACTCACCTAGGCTGGCCTACAAACTTGTACTTCAGACCACCAAGTAGGGTTACAGTTGTACCTAACCACACTTGCCTTCTTTAGTTTCTTGATGCTTGTAGATATTCTGACTGGTAAGACAGTCTCTGTGTGGTTTTAGTTTGCATTTCCTTGATGACTAAGGATTTTGAACATTTATTTTTTTCATATATGGGTTTATACTTTTCAGAACTATCTGGTTCATTCTTTCATTTATTGCTTGAATTTTAAATTTAATTAATTTTTACCATTTAAATAAATCTTGGAGGGGGTGGTTAAGATAACTGGCTGCTCTTGCAGAGGACTGGGATTCAATTCCTAACTGACAACCACCTGTAACTTCACTCAGAGGATCTACTGCCCTCTTTTGACTTCCAGGGGTACCAGGAATGTACATGGTACCCAAACATATATACAGAAAAGCACTCACACACAGAACATACAATAAAGTAAAATTTAAAAATTCGTGGAGTTATTTTTATATTCTACATATTATTCCCTCCATGGGTTATAGGGATGAATAACTGCTAAAGACCCATTCTTTTTGTTTATCTTAAATGTATGAATGTTTTGTCTAAATGTATATATGTGCACTCTACCATGTGTATGCCTGATGCTCATAGAAGCCAGAACAGGACATTGATTCTTTGGGAGCTGGAGTTATGGACAATTGTGAACCACTTGACCTGGGTGATGAAATTGGTCCTCTGGAAAAGCATTCACTGCTCTTAACTGCTGAATTGTCTTTCCCACCCTGTTCTCTCATTCTTTAGGTTTTCTCTTCGCTCTGGTAGTTGTTTACTTTGCTGTACTGAAGACTCTTAATTCTGTGCAATCCTACTTGTCATTTCTTCCCATTCTTACCCTGTATTATTGACAATCCTTATCTGTTTCTATGTGTTTCTGTTCTGTGTGTTGAAGTGTGCGCTCTCTCTCTCTCTCTCTCTCTCTCTCTCTCTCTCTTTCTCTCTCTCTCTCTTTCTCTCTCTCACTCCCTCTCTTTCTCTTCTTTCTTTCATTACATTTCTTTTGTGTGTTCATATTGGGAGGGAATATACAGATGCCATGTTGTTGGAAGTCAGGGGACAACTTGTGGGAGTTGTTTTCTCCCTCAGGGATTGAACTCAGGTTCTTGGGCTTGGCAAGTGACTTCGCTTCTAAGTGATCTCACCTGCCTTTCATGTATTTTCTTTGTTTGATTGTTTTTTCCCTGTAATGATTTCAAAGTTTCTTGTTTTCTGTTAAACTCTTTTGTCTGCCATGAATTCATTTTTGATAGGGTAAAAAGGTAATGATGTAGTTTTTCTTCCAAATGTGGATATCCAATTTTTCCAGCACCATTTCTTGAAGAAGCTGTCTGTTCTCCATTGAATGTTTCTAGCACCTTTGTTGAATTCACTCTGGCTGTGTGGGCTGAGTCTAATTGTGCAATAGCCTTGTTTTTGTTAGTCGTGTGAGCTGAGATCGTGGATGGTGTTATTTCTAGCATTGCTTCTTATGCTCAGGCATTCTTTTGCTTTTGGGGTTCCTTGTGCTCTGTATGGATTTCAGGGGTTTCTGTTTTTATTTCTTTTAATGTTTTGGGGGTCTTGTTTTTGTTTTAGATGAGGCCTCTTGTATTTTACAATGGTCTTTGTAAAATTTGCCGTGTATTTGAAGATGACCTTGAACTTCTGGTCTCCCTGCTTCTACTTCCTGAGTGTAGGAATTATAGGCACCCCACCCCCCATGCAGTGTTGACAATGAAACACACGATTTTTGTACAAGCTAAGTAAGCACTCTACCAACCCAGTATGTCCTCAGGTAGATCTTTGGAATTGTTGATGGTGACCATATCAAACTGGTTTTTTGTTTTTTTTTTAATTTTTGTTTGTTTGTTTGGTTTGGCTTTTTGAGACAGGGCTTCTCTGTCATGGACTCACTTTGTACACCAGGCTGGCCTAACTCACAGCCTGCCTCTGCCTCCCTTAGTGCTGGGATTAAAAGTGTTCGCCACCACACCCAGCTTGAAACTGGGTTTTTGTCCTGTTTTCTTAATATCAAAATATTAATTCTTTCTCTTGTCTTCTGTTGGTATTATATTCTCCTTTTTGGTTTTTTACTTTAGTACTTAGTTATTATATTTTTTGTTTACTGAATGATACTTAAGCTTTTACATTTCCTTTTTTTTTTTTTAATGTTTATGAGTGCCCTATCTGCATGTATACCTATATGCCAGAAGAGGGCATCAGATCATATTGTAGATGGTTGTGAGCCATCATGTGGCTGCTGGGAATTGAACTCAGGACCTTTGGAGGAGTAGACAGTACTCTTAACCACTGAGCCATCTCTCCAGCCTGCTTTTACATTTCTTTATACCATACTCTGGCCATATCCCATTAATTTTATTTATAATAATCTGTTTTTAAGTGATTTGTTAATTCAGTTGAGGTTTGTTTGTTTGTTTTTAAATTCTGTATGTATGGGTGTTTTGCTTGTGTGTATGTCTGTGTGCTACTTGCATGGCTGGTACCCACAGAAGCATCTTTCTAGCTTCATTGGTTTCCTTTTTAACCAGAGAGCTGTGAGTAGTGGTACAACATTGTTTTTTTATTAAGTAGTACCATTTAAAAAAAAATACGGTTCTGTTTTATCTAGTTTAAGCTCAAATGTACACATAAGAATGTTGTGAAGGAGGTGAGCATGGTGGTGCGTGCCTCTTTAGTCCTAGCACTTGGGAGGCAGAGGGAGGCAGATCACTGTGAGTTCAAGGGCAGCCTGGTCTACAAAGCAAATCCAGGATAGCCAAGGATACACAGAGAGACCCTGTCTCAAGAAACAAAACAAAACAAGAATGTTGTAAAGGGCTGAAAAGACGGCTCAGTGGTTAAGAGCATCACCTGCTCTTCCAAAGGTCCTGAGTTCAAGTTCCAGCAACCACATGGTGATTCACAACCATCTGTAATGTGATCTGATGCCCTCTTCTGGCCTACAGGTGGTGTATATGCAGGCAGAACACTGCATATATAATAATACATAAATAAATCTTTTAAAAAAATGTTTGAAAAATTTTCTTTTGAGACAAGGTTTCACTATGTAGCCCTGACTCTCTGGAACTCACTATATAGACTAAGCTGGCCTTGAATTCACAGAGATCTACCTGTCTCTGTCTCCCAAGTGCTAGGATCAAAGATATACAATGCCACATCCTTTAAAATTTTATGAATTTTGTAAGTGGCTTGGTATATATTCCATGTATACAAAGTACAAGCAAATATTACTTGATATTATTACTCAGATCTTTTATATATCTTTTAAATTTTTTCTAAAGAATTCAGCGGATGTTGTGGTGCATATCTTTAATTCCATATCTTGGGAGACAGAGGCAGGCAGATATCTGAGTTTGCAGCCAGCCTGACCTACATAGTCAGGTCCATGACAGCCGGAGCTGTATATAGTGAGATACCACCACCCCTTATCTTGGGGGAAAAATAAATAGAAAATTTCAGAGGAAAGAAAATAAATGTATATCCTTGGAGGAAAACATTCCACCTAGAATTTCCCATGAGGTCAGATGAAATAGTTCAGTGAATAAGGCTCAGACTTACCAAGAAGTGTGACTATTTGAGTTCAATCCTGGAACTCAGATGTCATGTAAAGGTGGAAGGAAAGAACTGACTCCTCCAAAGAAGCCCTGTACCATGTTTGTGTGTGTGTGGGGGGGGGGCGCATACACACCACACAAAACAATACACAAGTCAGTAAAGGTAAAAGAAATGTAAATACTTCAGGAACTATGAAAGTGGGTAGTTAAAACAGGTGGTGTGTCAAAATATGTGTGATTTTTTTCTTTGTTTGTGTTTTCCCCAAGACTGGGTTTCTCTGTATAATAGCCCTGGCTGTCCTAAACTTGCTCTATAGACCAGACTGGCTTTGAACTCACAGAGATTGTCTGCCTCTGCCTCCTGAGTGCTGGGATTAAAGGTGTGCATCACCACTGCCTACTACTTGATATATTTTGAACTTGTGTGATTGGGTGCATATTTTTTCTTTTGAGATTATAATTATATATTTTTCCATTTTAATTATTCATTATTTTTTAAGGTTTATTTATTTACTATTATATATACAGTGCTCTGCCTGCATATACACTAGAAGAGGGCATCAGATCTCATTATAGATTATTGTGAGCCACCATGTGGTTGTTGCTGGGAATTGAACTCAGGACCTCTGGAAGAGCAGACAGTGCTCTTAACTGCTTAGCCATCTCTCCAGCCCTATTATTGTTATTTTGAGACAAAGTCTTACTATGGCGCCCTGACTGGCCTCAAACTCAGGGATCTGAAAGGACCAGAGTCGGCACAGGACACACCAAGACCAAGTTCTCAGCACAAAGGAGATGTATTTGCCTCAGACAGTGTACTGCTTCTGGATAGAGAGGAAAGAGACATAGGCAGAAGTAAATTCATAAAGGGACAAGGAAAAATACTGTATTAGGATGAAGTGTTTAATTTTTATTGGACATATTAGTCAAATGGCTTTTAATTGCTGGACTTCAATACTTTAATAGCTGGAGCTTGGTGTCCAGCCGTAGGAAGAAGAAATGGCCAAATAAACAAACAGACCTTGGTAGGTAGCTTTAGAAATGTAATCTAATGGTCATTAGCAACAGGGAGAGGCAAGATGAAGATGAAGGGCATTACCTGCCATGCTATGTTTGCTATGCTTGGGTCTGCTCGAGCCCTTCAGCATCCACTTGTCTGCCTACCCGGTGCCGGGATTGAAGCTGTTTTTCACCATGCCCAGCCCAGATGCATAAAATGTTCCTTCCTATTCAAGGTTTTCTTTTCCATATAAAATCTCTCTTTCTCACATTTTCATGATTTTTGTTTCTAACATTGCCATTCTATTTCTAGCATTTTAAAATTTATTTTTCCATTTTTTGGAATATTTTTCCCATGCAGCATAAATCATATATGGAAATATTCAAATATGCAGAACAAAGTACTCAGTGAGTTTTTTATAAAAAGCTAACCATATTTTCTGAACACCGTGTAGCAATTTCATAAGCTAGTTTAACAAGGAAAGGAACAAGACCCTCACCTTCCTAAATAGTTCTTTGCTTAAAACAGAAACTAAAACTGAGTGGACTTGAAACAGACAGAGAAGCACTGAAAGCAACAGAAAGTGGGTAGAATGTAAATTTAACAAGAAAAATGTTCAGATTAAATGCTATTCTCTAGAAAGCAAATACTTAGTAAGTTATCCATGTAGATACACTGTACTTAACATTAAGATTTCATCTTTAATTATCCCTAGTACCACATTATTATTGCTACCTTTTTTTCTGCTTACTTATTTGGTAGTTACATATTCTTTTAAGAATTGTTTTGGGATCCAGGCAGGTATGGTGACAGGTGCTTTGATCTCAGAACTTTATTGAGGCACAGGCATGTGAATCTCTTGAGTTCAAGGCTGATCTACATAGGGTTGAATAGATCCTGTCTCAAAGAGAGAGACAGAGACAAAGACAGAGAGAGATTGATTTATTTACATCCTTACTTTGTTTTGAGATGGGGCCTTCAGTATCCTAGACTGACCTGTAACTTACTGTATAGCAGAAGATGACCTTGACCCTACTACTGATCTTGCTGCCTCCACCTTCTGAATGCATTTTCTCATTTGTGTTGAGTGAGCTTTTGTGTGTTTGTTGGTATTTATTTATTTTGAGATAGAGTTTCTCTACATAATCCTGGCTGTCCTGGAATTTACTGTGTAGACCAAGCTGACTTTGAACTCACAGAAATCTGACTGCCTTTGCCTCCTTCCTAGCAAACATCCCTATATTGTTCTTTTGGGTTTTGTTTTGGTTTGATATTTTTGGCTTTTTTTTTTTCTTTCTTTTTTAGTTTTTCAACACAGGGTTTCTTTGTGTAGCCTTGACTGTCCTAGACTTATTTTGTAGACTAGGCTGGCCTCGAACTCACAGCGATCCGCCTGCCTCTGCCTCCCAAGTGCGTGTGTGCCACCACCGCCCGGCACACCTGGCTTTTCAAGACAGAGTTTCTCTGTGTATAACAGAGCCCTGGCTGTCCTGGACTCACTTTATAGACCAGGCTGGCTTTCAGCTCACAGAGATCCACCTGTCTATGCCTCCTGTGTGCTGGGATTAAAAGTGTGCACCACCACACTGGGCACATCCCTATATTTGTGACCAAATTACTTTCAACAAAATGACAAATCATTTACTGGCAAAAGATGTGTCTTTTCAACAAATGGTATCAGAGCAACTAATAACCACCTGTATCTTACGATCTAAGTTAGTTCATGACTTTAACATACCACCAAGAGCCCTTGGTATCAGAGAAAAATGAACAAGACTCCATTAAATATGTAATACTTCTGTGGTAACTGCTGTCACCAGTCAAATAGAACACTTACAGTTCCATTTTAAGCAAATGAATTAATCAGTTTTTAAAATGAGCAAAGGGAGCTAAAGAGGTGGTTTAGTGATTAAGGGTACTTACTGCTCTACCAGAGGACAAATTCCAATACCCTCATTGGGTACAGCACAATCACAAACCCCTGTAATTCCAGCTCCAAAGTCTTCGGGCCTTAAAAAAAAAATGGACAAAGGAGCCAGGCGTAGAGGCACATGCTTTTAATCCCAGTACTTGGGAGGCAGAGGCAGTTGGATCGCTGTGAGTTCAAGGCCAGCCTGGTCTACCAAGGGAGTCCAGGACAGCCAAGGCTACACAGAGAAACCCTGTTTCAAAAAAAAAAAAATAGTTGGCTTGGGATTGGGGCAGGGATCCCATACCTGCTCCACTATGGGAAGAGTTTAGAGGATTAATGTCTGCCCTGCCCCAGGTTAAATAAGGCTATTTAAAAATATAACAGGTGTCTGTGTCTTGATTGATTGCCAGCGGGTTATACTGATGTAATAATAATAGGTCATAAAGATAATTAAAAAACAACAATATCCAGATTTTTTCATTAGGTATAATGTTAGCTGTGCGTTTTTATAAATATCCTTTGCAGTTGGCGAACTTCTATTTTAAGGTGATGATGATTTTTTTAGCATGAAAAAGTACTCTTGATGGTCCTGTGATTCTCTTTTTTTCTCCCATTGTACTGCCAATATAGTATATTATGTGAATTATATTCCTAAAATAAATGTAATAAATAATAATTAGCATTGTTGGCACACACCTTTAATCCTAGCACTTGGAGGCAGAAGCAGGCAGATCTCTGAGTTCAAGGACAGAGAAACCCTGTCTCAAAAAACAGAAACAAACAAATACAATGTACACTTTGACATGTGTATTTATTTGTTCTTGCTATTTATTTATTTTTGTGCTATGGATTGACACTCTGGCTTGTGCCTGATGGAATGGACTCTACCACTGAGCCACAACTACCCTGGTATAACTCTTTGCATGTTGATGTACTTACTGGATTTTGTTGAAGACTTTTTTGTTCATATCATTAGGGATATATCCCTGTAGTTTTCTCATTATTATCACTATTATTACGTTGTCTGCTTTTGTTATTAGACTAAGATTGTATTTGCTAGGCATAGTGGCTCATGCTTTTTTTTTTAAGGTTTTATTTATTTATTTTATGTATATGAGTGCTCTACCTACACGCCAACAGAGGGCATTAGAGGCTATAGAGGGTTGTCAGCCACCATGTGGTTGCTGGGAATTGAACTGAGGACCTCTGGAAGAGCAGATAGTGATTTTTAATTGCTGAGCCATCTCTCCAGCCTGTGGCTCATGCTTTTTAATTTCAGTACTCTGGAGGCAGAGGAAGTAGATCTCCGAGTTCAAGGCCAGTCTAGATTATAGTGATACTGTGTCCTAATAAAGTGAGTTGGACCTATTTATTATTTTTGAAGTTTATTTTAGAGGTTTCTGGTGCTGTTTTAAAGTATTTGTTTGGCTTTTGTGAGTGTGTATGTTATGGAGGTTGGAGTTAGCTGTACTAAGTCTGCACCATGTGCATACCCAGTGCCCATGGATACCAGATAGGGTGTCAGAGCTTCTGGAACTGGAATTAGAGACAGCACTGAGTTGCCCTATAGGGACTGGAAATCTAAACAGGGTCATCTGGAAAAGTAACCAATGCTTAGTTTCTTTCCATGGAGTTGTTTCCTAGCAATTGATTGCAAAAATAACTTATGTAAATGTTTCAGACTTTACTTCAAACATGTAACTGTTTAAATATTTGTACTGGTATATTTGTGTGGTTTAATTTCAGAAGCTCTATCTGTAACAAATCCTGCTGCATCTTCCGAGACTGCTGGTGCTGCTCCCACTTCCTCCAATGTTGGTGCAGTTAAACAAGACCTTCATCTGACTTCATCAGCTGGAAACACCCTGGAAAATGCAAACTCCACAGAACCCCCCATATCCATCGGACTTGATAGTCTTTCTTCAGACCAGCTGGCGAAAGGACAGGACACAGTTGCAATAGAAGGTTTTACAGATGATGAAAATATTGACAGTGGAGGAGAAGGTCAATACAGAGAACGTGATGAATTTGTAGTAAAGATAGAAGACATAGAAACATTTAAGGTGAGTGACTGTTCCCAGGTTTAAAGGGTCTAGTGTAGTTGGAGCTCTTGTGTTTTCATGATGGCTTTCATAGCACACCTGTAATGCCCTACAAACTTTTTTATGAGTATCCTGTTACTGTGTTTGATAAAGTCAGAATGGATGTATTTATACTTTAATTAATTAATTAATTTAGCCCCTTACTCTGTAGCAAAGGTTGGCACTGTGGCAGGGGTTGTCACAAGCAGCTGATATTTAGTTTTCGAGATGGGGTCTCACATAGTTCAGGCTGGCCATGGACATGCCATGAAGCTGAGGATGACCTTGAACTTTAGCCTCCACCACTGAAATGCTGGGATTATAGGCACATGCTCCTTTACATAGTTTTATGTAGCCCTTAGGACTGATCAGGGCTTTGTATGTGCCAGGCAATCACTTTACCAACTCAGCTACATCTCAAGTCCAAATTTCAGCACTTTTGGTAATTTTTTTTCAAGACATCCGAATGAAAATATTATTAGGGAGTATAAGAAAATGTTTATATAATTTAAAGAAAATAGCAGAACTAACATAAACATGAAATTAGATTTAATTTCGTAATTTAGGTTGTAGTGCCACGAATGGCACGATTAACGCAGAGCGATCTAAGCCACACTTGTTTGGGTTAGTGAGGTAGGCTCAGGTCACAGAGTCAGCTGAGCCTTGCCCTGTGCAGTCCAGAGAGCCTGAACTACTGCCTCTGACTCAGCCTTCCAAGTTTGGGATAACAGGTTGAGCCACCATGCACAGATAGCCATATTTACAAGTCTTTGGAATTTTGTTCATTTGTTTCTGCTGATACTGTTTTTAAATTGTGATGGAAAGCAATGGGATTAGATAGAACAAGGAAGTCTGTAACATTTTAACTGTCAATGAGCCTACTATTCACACTTAACTCCTGTTACAGCTGTAGCATATTTCTTTGGGCTATTGTAAAACTCTATAAATGACAAGATAATACTATTAGCACAGTCATTTTAGTTAGTAAAAAGGCAATGGGATTCGTGTCAGTGAACTCCTTTTTCTTAGGAAAACTTGAAACAGAGACTGAACTTTTAGGGGTTGTGTTTAGCTATATGGCACCCTCCCCTTTAGCATGTTTAATCAAGTCCGTGGGTTTTATACCTCTAGAGAGAGGGAGAGAGAGAGAGAGAGAGAGAGAGAGAGAGAGAGAGAGAGAGAGAGAGAGAGAGAGAGAGAGAGAGAAACAGACAGACAGACAGAGAGAGTATGTGTGTGTAGGTGTAGTGGATGGTTGATTATTGTAGAAACTCAGACATAGAAGATAAAAATTGAAAAGTTATGTGGTGATATAAACCCTTAATACAGGGGGCTGGAGAGATGGCTCAGTGGTTAAGAGCATTACTTGCTCTTCCAAAGGACCTGGGTTCAATTCCCAGCACCCACGTGGCAGCTCACAACTATCTGTAACTCCAAGATCTGACACCCTCACACCAGCGCACATAAATTAAAATTAAATAAAATATTTAAAAAATAAAATAAACCCTTAATACCAGCACTCAGCAGGCAGAAGCAGGTCATCTCTGTAGGTTTGAAGTCAGCCTGGTCTACATACAAATTCTAGCCCAGCCAGGGCTACATAGAGACTCTTCCTCCACCCCATCCCCCAGCCCCCCACCCCAGTAAGAAGAATGAAATGTTGAGTTAAGGTAGGCCTTCAAGATTCCTCCCCACAGTATCATTCTATTAATATAAGCATGTTGGTATTTTCATAAATGTATTTAATTTTGCCTATTATAGGAAGCTTTAAATATGGGAAAAGAGCCCCCAGCTATTTGGAAAGTCCAGAAAGCTTTGTTACAGAAATTTGTTCCTGAAATTCGAGATGGGCAAAGAGAATTTGCAGCTACAAATAGTGTAAGTAAAATGCTTGATTCTATCAGCCTTTCTAAACCAACCCTCAGGGACAAAATGATGTTGCTCACAACTGCCTGTAACTCCAGCTCCTCTTCAGGTACCTGCACTCATTTGCACATGACCTTTCTCGTGTTTCCCGCCCCCCCTCACACACACACACACACACACACACACACACACACACACACACACACACACACACTTTCTCTCTCTCTCCCTCCCTCCCTCCACCTGCCCCTTCCCAAAATCAGGATAAAACCAGGTTAGGGTTATGTTCTGTTTTGTAAAATGTGAAGCATAGCTGGCAATGAGGTCAACAAAGTAAGATGTATGTGTAGATTATGTAATTGTATAATCAGCTGCTTCTTTCTTTAGTACCTTGGGTATTTTGGAGATGCAAAAACTAAATACAAACGGATCTATGTGAAGTTCATTGAAAATGCAAACAAAAAGGAGTATGTCAGAGTATGTTCCAAAAAGCCAAGAAATAAGCCTTCACAAACTATCAGGTATTGTTTTCTTATGTCATTGATGAACTTATTTGGGTATTGTTATAGTTTAAATGATGTCATCAGTTGAAGAGACTGAGAATGCTGCAGTACCTATTGTAGTAAGTGAATGCTTTTCAAAGGATAGGTGGGCGTTGTAAAGCTAGTCATTTTATCTGGTGTCCCTGTAGTAAATGGAAACAACAGAAGGTGCAAAATTGTTTTGAATCTAGTTCTTTGTGACAGAACCTCTCTGAAGCCCTCTTTTCCATCCATAAAGTGAAAGTAATAAATGAATGTTGTTTACAGCAGGGTAATTAACTGGGGGTTGAGGCACACACAGACCTGTGCGTTACTAGGTCAGCACACAGTAGAATTCCTATCACAGATCAGTGTGCTTGGGCATGACCCTACATCCTCTCAAGAATCAATCCAGTGTTATCTGGTTAGTTTAACTAAGACCATCACCTGTTTTCAAGCTGCTGGCCCGGTTGTCATGGTAGATTTTAACCACATAAATTTTTTAATTCAGCATAGGACAAATCTTCAGGAGTTCTCAGACAGATGCATTTGCTTTTCTACATCAAAACTTAGTACACCAGACAGCTAGATTTGCCCTTCCATACTTCAGATTCTCTGGAAAGTCAATTGATAAGGCGTTTGGCGGGGTAAAGATTGAGTTAATAGCCCCTTAATAACTGAACATAGAGTGTTGGTGCCGATCTATTTCATGAAAATACTATGGGAGTTACTTGGATTTTATCTTAGAAGTGTTGGTCTGAGTATGTTTAATCTTTTCTTATTAATCATAAAAGTCACTTTTCTTATTTCAAGTCTTCAAAAGGTTTAATGATGTTAATTGAAATTTGTTTTAACATTGCAGAAATGTTCTGTCTAAGCCAAGTAGTATCAGTAAAACTTCTGACCCACCAGTATCAAAAACAACTACAAAAACCCCTTCCACAAAACCCAAAGTTAAACAGCTCAAAATAAAGGCTGAGCCACCACCAAAGAAAAGGAAGAAATGGAAAGAAGAATTTTCATCATCACAATCTGAATCATCTCCTGAGGTCCGTTCTATCAATAGTGAGGATGAGGGTGAGTTCCCCAAGAAATTATTATTTTGAGACTTTCAGACAATGTGTAGGAACGGAGGGAGACAATGATGGTGACAGTTCAGATCAGATTTGTTACTAGCAAATTAATGCTATTGTACAGTTCCTTATGCTTTATACAAATCACACCCTACAGAACACATTTGGCTTACACATGTAGCTCTGTAAAGTAAGAAAGGCAGAATTCACCTTGGTGTGCTCTAGCTTGAGGAATGCCAATTGTCTTCTGTGTCTGGGGATTACTAAGAATTATCTGGTCCTCATACTGATGAGATGGCTCAGTGGCCAAGAGGAGCTGCGAGTTCCCAGCACCCATATCAAGGCAACTCACAACAGCTATAACTCCAATTCCTGCACACACATGGTGCACATAAACTCATGGAGGCACATATATATGCACATAAGCAAAAAGAAATAAATTTTTAAAAATCCTTGGGCTAGAGAGATGGCTCAGAGGTTATGAGCACCAGGTGCTCTTCCAAAGGTCCCCGATTTCAGTTCCTATCAACCACATGCTAGCTCACAACCATCTATAGTGAGATCTGTTGCCCTCTTCTGGCAGGGATGTGTAAATGCAGGCCAAACACTGTATATATAATAAACAAATAAATCTTTACAAAAAGAAAGAA
Organism: Acomys minous; assembly: GCF_964271855.1. NCBI lineage: Eukaryota > Metazoa > Chordata > Mammalia > Rodentia > Muridae > Acomys > Acomys minous. The sequence goes on from NC_140485.1 coordinate 42,879,202, forward strand.
ATCCTTAGTCCCTAAATTCTCTATCTGTGTTTATGCTAAAAGAAAAAAGCAAACAAATCTAGGATGAAACAATCCAAACTATAATTAACTAATATAATATGATAGCATGATATATTAAGCATATCTATCAATATTTGCTATATTAGAGTTTAAAACATGTACAATGCAAAAATACACAGCACACATTCCATTAGCTACCAAAACAAGGAATATAGTATAAATAAGAAATTTCAGACAGTTCAGCAGAGGACAGAAGTTGGCAGACTGGTTTGCAGGCATGTCTGATTGTTACCCAACTTTCATGAATAATTTTATTGGAATACAGCCTCACAGACACTATTTGGAAATACATGATTTTATATAGTTGCAGCTTTGAGTTGCTGTTACAGAGACCATTTGACCAGAAAAACACAAAAAGTATCCACTACAGGAAATTTTACTTTTATTCCTCTAAATCATAATAGTGAAGAAAGATGAAGGGAAAGTGAAAGGCCATTCAAGTCATACTAAAGCTGAGAAGTTTAGGATCTTTATAAATAAAGAAGACTTTTTGGAGGAACTCAAGTAGAAAGCAACATGATGAAATTTGAAATTTAATTATTAGACCTAGTTTCAGGCATAAATGGTACCAGAACCTACGTAGTGAAAACAGAATGGAAGAGGAGACAACTGAAACTGAGGGCGTGCTCTTCTAGCTCTTAGATGAGGAGTTCATTGGTTGTTGGGGACATAGGTAGAGTTGATATCTAGAATGGTTTGTCTGAGAGCTATTCATGGAAGATACTTGATTAGAATTAGAGCCATAATATATATAAAATCCTCTGTGGGGAAAAAAAAATCCTCTGTGTTGAAATCTACTTTAAATGTTTTGTTTTGCAACAGAGTCTCTCTAAGTAGCTCTGGTTGTCATGGAGCTTACTATGTAAACCAGGCTGTCTTGGAACTCACAGAGATCCTTCTGCCTTTGCCTCCTGAATGCTGGGATTAAGTATGTTTGTGGTGGTGTTATTTTTAGTTGTCCCCCAATCAGCACATATATGTTACAACAAGTGCAAATTAAATATTAAAGGTAAAAGCATATATATCAGTATTATAATGAACTTCACTGCTGTGTGTGTGTGTGTGTGTGTGTGTGTGTGTGTGTTCCATAATTGGCTGGTGTCCGAATATGGGTTTGTGCATTTGAATATACTGTGCTTGCAGAGGTCAAAAGGGTGCATTGAATCCCTTGGAACTGGAGTCACAGGCAGTTGTGACCTGCTCACCATGGGTGTTATGAACCAAAATTGCATGCTCTCCAGGAACAGTATATGCTGATCTATCTTTCCTGTACTAGTTTTTGTCTTGTTTTACGATTTATTTTAATTTTATATATATGACTGTTTTGCTTGCATTTATTTATATGCACACCATTCAGGCCTCCTGCCCACAGAGGTGAGAAGAGGACATTGGCTCTCTTAGAATTCCAGTTTCAGCCAGATCCTCTGGAAGAGCATCCAGTGCCCTTAACCGCGGAGCCATCTCCAGTTCTGGCCTTTATTGGACTCTTAATCCTCGTGTCTCTAGAGGCCTCCTGAGTGCTGGACTATAGTCATGCACCACCAATCCCATTTAACCCTGAAGTTTTGCCATGGAATTTATATATGAATAGGCTATACATGTCACTAGGATTCTGTAATAATTTTAAGTGTAGAAATAAAGAAGAAATATCTTTGTTTGTGGGTGGCTGGTAGTGTTTTGTTTGTTTGGTTTCTTGAAACAAGCGTCTTAGCTGGCCGGAGCTCATGCAAACCAGGTTGGCCTTGGATTTATAGAACTCTTCCTGCCTCTGCCTCCCATCACCATGTCCACTCTTGGATTCTGTACTAGACAAGTCATTGAGACTACAGCCAGGTGTCTGTGGTGAGACAGGTCAGAAGAGAAAATGGCTCTCACCTGGCCTGTGTCAGATGCTACAGTGGTGCCAGGCCTCAGTCACCTGGGAAGCTTTTTATATGGATAAGCTTTAACACCATTCTTAACTCCACCACTACCAATGCTCCTTTTCTGAAAGCTACCAGTCTGGGCTTTGTTCTGTATTACAAGCTCCACAGTGCTGCCTGATGACACAAACCTATAATCTCAGCACTTGGGAGGTTGATGTTTTTGAAGACTGCTGAGTGCACAGAACAAAACAAGCCCTGCAGTGAATGTGTTATATATACCAGGCTAGCCTTAAACTTGGTAAGTCACTGTTGATGACCTTGAACTCCTGATCTTCCTGCCTTACCTACTAAGTGCTGGGATTGCAGGTGTGCACCACCACAATTCAGTTCATCTGTGATGTGTTTGTCTCTGTGTTTGAATATTCATGTGCATGTTGATGTGCATGTGCAGACCAGAGGTTGGTGTCTCCTTATTTTTTATGACTTCCATTGAACCTGGAACCTAATGATTGGGCAAGACTGGCTGGCTAGCAAACTTCCAAGGATCTTCCTGTCTTCATCTTCCCAGCACTAGGATTAAAAGTGTGTGCCATTACCCTTGTCTTTTTAATGTGAGTAACTGGGGATCTGAATTTAGATCTTCATGCCTCACGGACAACACTTTACTGACTGAGCCATCTCCCAACCCTGCCTCGGTTATCTCTACACAAAGAATCAGGAAGGCTCAACTTTAGGAGAAATCATGTCTTCAGTCTTGTCTTCAGGCTACTAATATAAATATAAAGAAAAATAATATTAAAATTGTCAAGAAGTGTTGGAGATTGGTCTGATGTACTCTGATGCTATTTGCTGGCCCCTAAGATCTTGTTACTGCCTGGAACCTTGCCTCCTGATTGGCTGAATAACTATACCTGGGCAAGGCAAAAGAAGGATACAGAGTAAAGGTTCTTTGGACAGAGAGAATCTTGAGAGAGGAGAGACAGGACAGAGGAAGAGGATGGAGGAGAATTGCCATGGGACCAGAATAGAGCCGCGTGGCCCAGAGAAGGGACTCTGAAGCTCCACATGGAAAGAGATGCAGAACATTAGCAAGTATTTTGGGATTCTGGGTGGGAGGTAGCTCGAATAGAAATCATTAGAAGCAGATGGAATGGGATGGAGACTGGGAGTTACTGGAGGACGGCTTAGGAGGTAGCGTCTGCCTTGCTGGTAAAGGCTGGTTCTCAAATACATCAGGTGTCTGTGTTTTCCTTGATTGATAGTGGGTTAGAAAATACTGCCCTGACAATAATTACCCTAATAATAAACATTTATTAGACCATAGTTGTAAATTAAGCACAACACAGAAGGAAAAATTTAGTATCTTATCTCTTATTCATCCTAGAATTTGATCCTCCAGCTCCCTTTGTCACTCGATTTCTGAACACAAGAGCTATGAAGGAAACTTTCAAAAGTTACATGGAATTGCTTGTTAGCATTGCTCTGGATCCTGACACCATGCAAGCCCTAGAGAAGAGCAATGGTATGGCCTGTTGAGAAGCATACTTAAAACTTCTTTGTTTGTTAATTGAATTTTCTCACTATTGTCTCTTTTGTGTTGTTATTTATTCTTTTTTTTTTTTTTAAGTTTGTTTTGGAAAAGTGTCTCGTGTGTAGACAAGGCTGGCCTTGAACTCAGAGATCCCCATGTCTCTGCCTCCCAAGTGCTAAGTATTGTGTATGCCAGCATGCTTGACATTTCCCCCTAATGCTTGCCTGTTACTTAATTATATGTATATGGTATATGTAATATATGCCAGCACTGTACCAGTAAATTAACAGTCTAATAACTGCAGGTATTTAATACATTATCAAAAATGAGTAATTTGTTACTGTCATTTTTACTCTCCCCTTTTCTAACATTTTTTTTGACTCATTTTTGACAATGGGTTATACTTATTTTTCTTCCCCTCCTTTGTCTTTGCCCGAAATTAGAATGAACTAAGACTATCTCAGCTGGGTGTGGTGGTACACACCTTTAGTCACAGCATTCAGGAGTCAGAGACAGGTTATCTCTGTGAGTTCTAGGCTGGTTGGAATTACATAGTGAGACCCGGTCTCAAACAACAAATGAAGTCTTTGAGTGGGATTGTAGTTAAGGAATAGCAAGGCACTTAACTAACTAGTATGTCAAGGCCCTGCCTCCGTCTCTAGTATTAGCCAGAAGAACAAGTCTTGTTCATACTCAGTGTTTTACAGAATTTTACTTTGTTTGTATTTTGTAGCAGTGCTATTATTAGATCATAAATGAGGTTTAGAGAAATTAATCATCACCTTAGTGGTCTCCCTCTCTCCCCACACCCCCCTCTCTCTTTCTCTCTCTTTCCTCTCTCTCTTCCCCCATCTTCTCTCCTCTCCCCTTCTCTCTCTTCCCCTCTCCCTCCCATTTCTCCCCCCTCTCTTCTCTCTCCCCCCTCTTCCTCCCCCTCTCTTCTCTCTCCTCTCCTGCTTCTCTCCTCCCCTCTCCCTCCCATTTCTCCCCTCTCTATTTCTCCCCCGCTCTCTCCCCCGCTCTCTCCCCTCTGTCTCCTCTCTCCCCATATATATATTAAGTGAGCAAAAGCGTCAGGTGTGGTGGTGTACAAATTTAATCCCAGCACTTGAGAGGAAGAAGCAGATAGATGGGAGCTAATCTGGTCTATATAGCATATTCTGTGCCCGCCAGCTACAGAATGAGGACTTGTCCCCCCCAAAAAGAAGTAAAAAGCAGGACTTTGGCCACAGGGCCACTATTGTGCAGAGTTGCTTTCTCGTTGCTTTAATAAACCTACTTTGCAGGCTGACCTTTGCTCTGAAAGCCTTTTGTTTTGTTTTTTGGAGACAGGGTTTCTCAGTATGGCTCTGGCTGCCCTGGAACTCACTCTGTAGACCAGGCTGACTTCAAGCTCACAGATCTGCCTGCCTCTGCCTCCAGCATGCTATTGAAGGCCTATGCCACCACCTCCAGCTTAATTAAGTGCCTGTTTCGTTTGAGGGCTAGTGGGTTAGTCAAGACTGGGTTTCTCTGTATAGCTCTAGCTGTCCTGGAACTCTATAGACCAGGCAGGCCTCGAACTCACAGAAAATCTCCTGCCTCTTCCAAGTCCTGGGATTAAAGGCATGCGCCACCACCACCCAGCTAAATGCCTGTGTCTTAAAAGCTGTATTTTACATAAGCCAACAAGTGTAGTGTCTTCTAAGATACATACGGTTTGAAGGGGGAAAAGAGGGTGTTAGCACATTTTTATGTTGATAGTTTATCTTATTAAATTGACATTTCAGATGAACTACTTTTACCACATATGAAAAAAATAGATGGAATGCTGAATGATAACCGGAAAAGACTTCTTGTGAATCTTCATTTGGACCAGTCATTCAAGGTACCTCCACTTGATGATGCATTACCAAACCTCAGGGCAGTCAGTCCCAAACAAATAGAAAGATAAATTGACTATAAAGTCATTCTCATTTCTGCATTTTTAAAAAGGTTTATGTAATTTATGCATATGTGTGCCCTCTTTGCATGTGTGTTTGAATGACAGAAGAGAGCATCAAATCCCAGTATAGATGTTCGTGAGCTATCATGTGGGTGCTTGGAACTGAACTCAGGACCTCTGTAGAGTAGCCAGTGCTCTTAACCGCTGAGCCATGTTTCCAGCTCCCTGCAATTTTTTTTTAATGTAACAAGATATGCTATTTATTCATAATGGGTCTGTTTAGCTCATTTTTAGCTTTTTGTGTGTATGTTATGTTTAAATTCATTTTTCAGTCATTTATTTGTAATGTAATATAAAATATTTTCATGTTTCCCAAAAGTAATTCTCTTAATTCAAGTCTTGTATTCCTTTTATATCTTTTTTTTCCAAAGACATATTTTTATTTTCTGTGTATGGATTGGTGTTTTGCTTACAAGTACTTTCTGCAAAATGTATGTGCAATTCTCATAAAATTTCTAAAAACAATATTTTGGGCTAGAGAGATGATTCAGCATATAAGAGCACCCATTGCTCTTCCAGAGGTCCCGGGCTGGATTTCCAGCACCCACATGGTGGCTCACAGCCATCTCTAACTCCAGTCTCAGGAGATCCAATACTCTCTTCTGCCATACACATGATACACAGATATACATTCAGGCAAAATACTCAAATACATAAAATAGTAAAAGTAAAATCTTAAAAATAAGTTTAAGAAATTTAAAACTTAACACCATATCTGTAATTAAAGATTAACTGGGTTGTGGAAACATACCTATAATCCCAACACTTGTAAGGTGGAAGCAGGAAGATGAGGAATTCTAGTTTTTACTATTAAAGTATATTAGCAACATAAGTTGCTATTTTTGTTACCTGAAATACAGAAATGAAAGATAATCTGAACTCTTAAATTTTATCATAAAAGCTACTCAGTCCAGAAAACTTGGCAGGTTTTCTTTTTCATGTGTAACAACACCATAAACTATCTGCATATATCTACTTAGGCAAAGGCTTGTTATTGTCTCCATTGGTGGTAATTACATTCATTTGTAAGAAAAGTTAATCTTGAAATGCTTCAGATAGAAAATTAAGAAACATTTTCTTTAGAAATAATTAGCATCATAAAATTATTAAAAAAAATTTAACACACCAATGCACATTAAAAATTAAATAAAATTATAAAAAAAAAAGAGAAATAATTAGCATCATGAGAACATGTTGGATCACAGCTGTAAGTCCAGCATTCCAGAGGCTGAGGCAGGAGCATGACCATGGCTTCCAGGCCTGAGTGGCCTCCATAATCGTTATCTTTAAGAAGTAAACAAACAAACTAAAGGAATGTGTAGAATAGAGTAGGGTATATAGTTTAGTGGAATATTTGCCTAAAACACATTAGGTTCCAGGTTCAGTGCTCTATACAACTCCCAAATAAAGGAAAGAAAAGAAAAGTAAAATATTAGCACCACTTGCTGTGATAAACTTGGTGCCTTTTCAATATAGATTTATTTATCTGTTATGTTTCTGAGTGTTTTACTTTACATGCATATAAGTGCACCACAGACATGCAGTGCCCTCAGAGGTCAGAGTACAGTGTTTGATCTCCCTTGTAATTACAAACAGTTGCAAGCATCCATGTGTAAGCTAGGAACCAATCCTGGTCCTCTGTGCAAGTAGTGTTTAACCACTGACACCTTTCTAGTGCCAAGGTTGTAACTTTAAAAGTATGTCCTAAAGCTTCTAGAGTTAGTGGTGCTCTGTCTTCACCCTTCAGGATCTTAAGCATCTTCTAGAGTTAGTGGTGCTCTGTCTTCACCCTTCAGGATCTTAAGCATCTTCTAGAGTTAGTGGTGCTCTGTCTTCACCCTTCAGGATCCTAAGCATCTTCTAGAGTTAGTGGTGCTCTGTCTTCACCCTTCAGGATCCTAAGCATCTTCTAGAGTTAGTGGTGCTCTGTCTTCACCCTTCAGGATCCTAAGCATCTTCTAGAGTTAGTGGTGCTCTGTCTTCACCCTTCAGGATCTTAAGCATCTTCTAGAGTTAGTAGTGCTCTGTCTTCACCCTTTAGGATCTTAAGCATCTTATCCTCGTTGGAAAATGTAAGTTTTCTCCTTTTGTCTCCAATGGCCTATTGTCAATAGGTTTCAAATTTATAGTCTGTTTTTTGGTTTGTTTGCTTTTGACTTGTTTTTATTTCTGTTATTTTGTTAGTTTTTTCGTTTTTCAAGACATGGTTTCTCTGTGTATCCCTGGCTAGCCTGGAACTCACTCTGTAGACCAGACTAGCCTTGAACTCAGGGATCTTTCTGTTTCTACCTCCAAGTGCTGGGATTAAAGACATGTGCCACCATGCCTGCCTTAATCAGGGTTTTTTGTTTTTGTTTTTTAACAAAGAGCACAAGTAACGTGAGAAAGGAATGAGGTAGAAAACTGATGATAGCACTTTAGTAGATATCAAAAGTTTTATGTTTTTCAAATAACATTTCCCAGTTACACTTAGACCTAAGAAATATTTTTGTTTTTAAAATATACTGTTTTTGCACGCCTTTAATCCAGCACTTGGGAGGCAGAGGTAGGTGGTTCGCTGTGAGTTCGAGACCAGCCTGGTCTACAAAGTGAGTCCAGGACAGCCAAGGCTACACAGAGAAACCCTGTCTCGAAAAACAAAAAACAAACAAACAAATAAAAAAAGTACTGTTTTCAGGTTCACAATATTAGTTTATAGATAGTGTCAGTCTGGAAGAGAACAGTGGAAGTTAATTTGCATTGTGATTTAAGTATAACAACAGCACGTGTAACCCGTTACTGCTGCTAACTAACTGGACTCTTAGAAAATTGACCAAAGTGGCCACAATTGTCTGCAGGGATTATTCTGTTGTTATGTACAGTTTTTCAGGTCACACTGATTTACCCAGCAGGTAAGGGCATAAATGTCAGTGGGTTTTAAAGAATAGACCAAGACTGGTTCTGCCATGTGGCCACTGTATATTAGTGGTGGCTCCCTGGCAGTGGACATAACACCATCAAATTCTGGTTCAGGATCTTACCTCACAAGTGCTTTCTGTGCAGCCCATGGAAGCAAGAAAAGCGATGCAGGAAAAATACAGCCTTAGTCTCACTGTCTTCTCTCCTCATCCTCATTTAGAATCCGATGATTTCACTGTAGCTTAATTTGCCTGTGGTTCAGGGTGCTAGTCATGGCTTAAGTGGTGTGTGCTTTGAAGAAATGTGAATGCCCCTGGTTTCCCTAGTTTCCAGTCAGAGAGGCATTATTAGCAATAACTCATGAGCTCTTCAGCATGCTATGCTATTGTTGTTTAATGAATCAGGCCATGTAATTAGTCCAGATTCAAGGAGTGGGGAGACAGAATCCACACCCTGTGGGAGAAGGCACAGTGAATTTGTAACTGCCTCCCGGCTGTAACCATCCACATGTGTATATGCGTGTGCTTGTGTGTACATAAATTGTGATTGGCTAGAAATTCAGGTTCAATTTCTTCTGATGTCTGTTATCCTTCATTATTTTAAAGAATGCTTTGGAAAGTTTTCCTGAACTAACAATTATTACTCGAGACTCTAAAGCAAAAAGTGGAGGATCTGCTATTTCTAAAATCAAAATGAATGGCAAAACTTATAATAAGAAAACTCTAAGGACTTCTAAAACAACCACTAAGTCTGCACAGGTAAGAAAGAATATACTGCTTAATGAATGTATACCTTTTCCACTTAACACAGCCCTATGAACCCACTGAAACAAATAAATATGTTACTATGAAGGGTCAAGTCAGTGAGGCAGGAATAAGCAGTTGTGGTGTGAGGAACAGGCACACTGTTGTTTTCTGTTCTGGGTATGCCCGGAACTGTACCTGGCAAATTGTGACTGCCAGCAAAAGTATCCCATGTTGAAGGTTAGGTGTTTGTATAGTTTTAAAATATTTTTAATTTATTAAAAATATTTGTGTAACATGTTTTGAAGTATAAAAAATTTATTCAGGGCTGGTTGGTGGTGGGGCACATCTTTAATCCCAGCACTCAGGATGCAAAGGTGGGTGGATCTCTGAGTTAGAGACCAGCCTGGTCTACAGAGCAAGTTCCAGGGCAGCCAGGGCTATACAAAGAAACCCTGTCTCAAAATAGAAAAATGAACAGCAATAAAATGAATATTCTGTAAGCCAGGCATGGTGGTGCATGCCTGAATCCCAGCACTTGGTAGCTGGAAACAGAAAGACCAGGAGTTTGACGATGGCCTCAGCAATGTAATAATTTCAAGAGTAGCCTTGGCTATATGAGATCCTGTCTCAAAACAAAACAAAACAAAAACCCAACAACAACAAAAACCCCTATTTTCTTTAGAAATACATTTACAAATGCAAAAGGTATGTAGTTACTGCAAAATAGTTTATATGGACAACAATCCAGGTTCCAGAGTTTTTACCATGAGCCTTCTTGACCCCCAATGCTGAACTTTGTCCAAGCTCTGAGACAATCAGAGAGCATGGGGTGACTGAGCTGGGGGAACCCCACAACTCAGCTGTTGTGAGACCCACCGTGATCAACATATCCAGAGAGGTCTCTGTGCCTGACTGTGTAGTCTGGGCCTGTTCAGTGCACTCTTCTTGAACTTCTGCTGCCTGGGTTTCATTGTCTGTCCTATCTGTGAAGTCCAGAGATAGGAGGATGTGGACAACGCGAATGGAGCCCAGGCTTATGCCTCCACTGCCAAGTGCCTGAACATCAGCTCCCTAATCTTCGGCATCGTTGTCTGCAACGTGATTGTCCTCACCACCTCTGTGGCAGGCTTTCAAGCTTTTTCACAAAGAAACCACATTCTGGATTCTGATCCTGTCCCGCGCTCCACTGTCCACATCTGGCCCTATCCTTAGCTTCAGACCTTGACCATACACATTTGCAAATGTTACCCTCACGCATCTGTCTACTGTGGACTCAATAAAGTAAACAGGGTGGCCAAAATAAAAAAGATCCAGAGGGCCAGACCTGGTGTCACACCTTTAATTCCAGAGAGAGACCGTGGGATCTCTGTGAGTTCTATCTAAGACAGGCCAGGGCTATGTAGAGAGACCCTATCTCAGAAAACAAAACAAAACTGTGGTATTTATTATTTTTCTTTTGTTTGAGACAAGGTCTTAAGATGCTAGCCTGGAACTTGCTGTGTAAACCAGGCTGGCTTTAAAATTCACAGGTAGGGGGGCTGGAGAGATGGCGCAGAGGTTAAGAGCATGGACTGCTCTTCCAGAGGTCCTGAGCTCAATTCCCAGCAACCACAAGGTGGCTCACAACCATCTATAATGTAGCCTGTTGCCCCCTTCTGGCCTGCAGGTGTATATGTGTACCACTGTATATATAATAAATAAATAAATCTTTAAAAAAAAAATTCACAGATACGCTTCTGGAGTGCTGGGATTCATATGCTATATACCATCCTTGTTTCAAAATTATTTAATTTATTCAAAGAAGAATAGACCCATTGATTGTCTCTCAGACAACTACAACAAAATACTTTGTGTATTTATAGTGTGTCAAATACAGTTCTAAGTACTGGGGGACTAGAGAGATGGCTCAGTCACAGTTTTATACATAATCAAAAATAATAAATCCAAAGCACTAGGGGTACCATAGTAAAAGCTAGTAAAAAAAAATACATGCTTTAATATAATTTCTATTTAGGGGATAAGGATAGAATGATATATGTTCAATAATCACAAAATTAACCAGATTGTAGGTAGGTAAAAAATATGTTAGAACTAGTGTGAAGTGGATGTTGTGGGTCAGTTTGTACTGAGTGATTCCTTTCTTGTCAGAAAATTAATGTTACTTAAATGTATATATTTAAACCTAGCCTAGAGGAAAAGAGGAAAGGCTGTGTAACATGCCATCGGCCACATTTATCTCTAAAGCCATAAGAAAAGTCTTTTACTCTGCACCTGGAATGATAGTTCCTGGTTGCAATTACATTCTTAATAATCTAAGTACTTGGGAGGCAAATGGCAGGAGGATTAGGAGTTCAAGTCCAGCCTCAACCTCTCGTGACTTTTTAAAGTTTTTTGAGACAGGGTTTCTCTTTGTAGACCAGGCTGGCCTCGAACTCATAGAGACCCACCTGCCTCTTCCTCCCAAGTGCTAGGATTAAAGGCATGCGCCACCACACCAGGCTTCATGGCTGTTTTAAGGAGACAGAGATCCTCACAGAGGCAGGTGGATCTGAGTCCCAGGCCTGATGCAACAGCAGGAGGAGGTAGCTTCTTTCTTCTGTTATCTGAAATGTTTCTATTTAAATTGTCTTATAATGCTAGCTTGTTTTTCAAATAGCGTATATAATAGATGAGTTAAAATTAATTTAAGTTCCTGTGTATATTAATACAGCCTCAGTCCTAGCCATATAAGACATTTTCCAGGTTGTCATTCAACTTTGGATCTAGTATTCTTAGCTCTGATGTTGCATGAAAAGTACCTGTAAACTTCTTTCTTTTTTAGGAGTTTGCTGTTGATCCAGAGAAAATACAGTTATATTCGTTATATCATTCACTCCATCATTATAAATACCATGTTTATCTGATATGTAAGAATGAGGTAATTTTTTATTTGTTTAAAATGAAGTAACATGTTTTTCTGAATTTTCATTGTTTGGGTTTGTTGTTGAATTTTTGTTTGTTTGTTTGTTTGTTTGAGACAGGGTTTCTCTGTGTAGAGAACCCTGTGTGGCTGCCCTGAAACTCACTCTCTAGACCATGTTAGCCTAAAACTCACAGAGATCTGCCTGCCTCTGTCTCCAGCGCTGGGATTAAAGGTTTGTACCACCACTGCCTGCCTCAGTAAAACCTATTCTAATCAGTACTATAAGGTTTTTTTGTTGTTGTTTTTTTAAGATTTAATTTTATTCTACGTGTTTAAGTGTTTTGCCTGTATATATGCCTGTGTGCATGCAATGTGTTTTCAGAGGTCAGAAGAGGGCATTAGATCCTACAGAACTAGAGGACAAACAGTTGTGATCCTCTGGGAACCAAACTCAAGTTTTTGAGAGCAACAACTGCTCTTAACTGCTGAGCCCTCTCCAGCTTCATAGGACTGAGTTTAATAATTATCAGATTACATTAACACAGAGCTGTACCTGATATATTAGGTAACAACCTTGAATAGAAAGAAGCTCTTAAATCTAAAGGAGATGCAAACGATATTACCTATTTTTATAGTGCCCTGAGATAGAGATGACGTCAGCATTTGTCATTTGGGAGTGCTAGAGACATAGCCCAGAGGTTTAGAGACCTGAGTTCTCTAGCACCCATATGTCAACCATGTATAACTCCAATTCCAAGAACTCTGACATCCTCCTACGGCTTCTGTAGACATTATAAGCACATAAATGCATATAGTTGTATGCAGGCAAAACACTCATTTATATAAAGTAGTATTTGTCATTGTCCTTTAATAAATTTGGAAGGAATTAAGAAAGCATGAAGTAGCTGGGCAGTGGTGGCTCACACCTTTAATCCCAGGCAGAAGTAGGAGGATCTCTGTGAGTTTGAGGACAACCAGGTTTACAGAGCTAGTTCCAAGATAGCCAGGGCTCACAGAGACACCTGTCTTAAAAAACCAAAAGAAAAAAGAGCATGAAGTACTTCTCTAAGACTTTTATTCTGCCCTTTGTAGCCAAAATAACAGGAATTGATCTCATCTAAATTTATCAGAAAAAAATCATTTGCTGTGGCTGGGAATTAGGGTGCATGAAAATGATCAGTCCAAAAGTAGGTTCACGCCTTTAATCCTAGCTCTCAGGAGGCAGAGGCAAGAGGATCGCTGTGAGTTCAAACACTGGTCTGTATAGTGGGTTCTGGACCAGCACAGACTACATAATGAGGCCCTGTCTCATTTATTTATTTAAGATTTATTTATTATGGATACAATATTTTGCCTGCATGTACACTTGCACGACAGAAGAGAGCACCAGATCTCATTATAGATGGTTGTGAGCCGCCATGTGGTTGTTGGGAATTGAACTCAGGACCTCTGGAAGAACAGTCAGTGCTCTTAACCTCTGAGCCATTTCTCCTGTCCTTCTGTCTCATTTAAACAAAACAAAGCAAAACAAAACGAAGATAGTACCTGTGGTATGTTTGTAAGGCCTTAGAAAGGATTTACGTTTCAAGTGATATGCATAAACTAATGCAACTATTTATTTATTTTAGATATCATCTGTGCAGAAAAAAAATGAAGATTTAGGACAGGAAGAAATTGTTCAGCTTTGTATGAAAAATGTAAAGTGGGTGGAGGACCTATTTGAAAAATTTGGAGAACTTCTAAATCATGTACAACAGAAGTGTTCCTAACATTTCCACAAAATCCCACCTTTTACAGCACTAATGAAATGTGGAGGGATAGTGTCACAGATAATCAGGCCTCCCGCAGTGGCCTCTTTCAGCATCCCCCCTGCATGGGGAACTTGGACCAGACCTCTGGTGAGGACAGTGGTGCTGCCATGGAAGCCAGTCCTTTTATCCTAATGAATGGTTTTTCTACTTTCAAAGCTGTGGGGTGATTGAGTTTTTATTTTCAGAAACATCTTTTGGCAAATGATAAAGCATGCACTAAGTATAATTTTATTGCTAGAGAAATAAGATTGAAGTGACTGGACTTTGCCCTGTGACTGGTATCAGAATGAACAGTGGCATAAAGCGTTGGTGTCTGGCCACAATGCAGAGAGCGTTGTGCGCTGTGTAAAGGATCTAGTGTGCTGTGGCATCCCGTAGGACAATGTCCTCAGTGTAAAACGTGAAACTCAGAAGCCGTGCTCTGCTCCATGGACTCCTTTAACATGGCCAGGAAACTGGGTGTGGAACTGTGCAATCCTGTGACTGCTTTTTGTGTCAAGTTGAATTGTGATGAGAAAGTGACGTATGTACTATTTTCCCCGTTTCAAAGAAAAGTATTTTTTTTAATAGTGTTTTTCCTTTGGAGAGTTTTCAATTGTACATTTTATTTTACTAATAGTTGTATTTTTCACAAAGAAAATGAGGTTTTAATTGTTCTCTCTGTACTTCATTGTTTTCAGTAAACCCTCCGTAGGTACATGTCATTAGCATTGGAGATTCTGTCTTGAATTGACCATTTTTGTTCATACAGTTTTGCCCTAGTGTTACTCAGAATATTCATTCGGTGCTAGAATTAGTTTAGCTTTATAAATAGGACTGTGTGAAACACTGCATTTAATTTCATACTTCATAAAATAAATTTCTTACCAAACTAGCACTTGATTTATACTGATTTGTCAAAGTAAAAACTAACTATTGCCGGGCGTAGTAGCACATGCCTTTGATCCCAGCACTTGGGAGGCAGAGGCAGGCAGATAGATCTCTGTGAGCTCAAGGCCAGCCAGGACTACATACTGAGACCTTGTTTCCCCCTCTCCCAAGAAAAAAAAATTAACTACTACTACATTTTGATGGCCCAGTGGGTAAAGGCATGTGCACCCAAGCCCGACAACCTGAGTTGATTTCCAAGACCCATACTGTGGAAGAAGAGAGCCAACTTCTGCAGAAGTTATGTACATGCACGTGGAGATGTGCACGTGTGCCTATGTGTGCACGCGCGCGCGCGCGCACACACACACACACACACACACACACACACACACACAGGTGGTATGCAGTGTTACACACAGCTCTCGTAGCTCTCAGAACTGGAAGTGGACTTCTCTTTTGGTGCCTTTAACCCTTACACACACTAGTGTAGCTTTCTTAAGTTTGATAGCATTTCAAGTGGTTTAGCTGATACAGTGAATGTATTAGGTTCGTGACCTTGTGTTTATTTTTGTTGCCAACAGGATGCCTTGTTTATGAAGAAGACTTAATAGTGTCATTCTAAGCGATCGCCTTTTTTAGGATTCTAAAGAAGTTGTAAATCATCATACCTTTGTTTATTTTACCACCATTTAGTGCCTTACTCGCTATATAGAAAGCAGTGTTACTGTTCAATGCTTAAATAACACGTACTTATGTGGACAAACCTGTTATCTTGGTTTTGAGAACAGGCAATTCTTACACTTGAAACTTCAGTAAACTACAGGAATTGAAGTTGACATGCCACTTGATTTGAGAATCAAACCCTGTTAACACTGGGTGAAGATGAGTATCAGTTAGGCTTACATGTTTATTTCTGGTAATTACCTTATTAAGCAATACCCTTAACATTGGCACCTGCTGGTGGACTCTGCAGTACTAAGTGGGGAATTTCTTTCCAGGGTCAAATGTTCCATTCTGAAAGTTTTACAAAGCTTATTTTGAGAACAAAAACACCTATTAGGCCTGTTTTATATAACTCATATGGGCGATGCCATTGGCAGGAGGATCATGGGATTCATTTACAAGCGGAGGAAAGCAGGAAGCAGCCATATCCCATTCTGACAGTATTGACCCTGGACACAGCATCTTTCCACCATGGAGCTGATATGACTATACACCTTTACCTTTATCTTGAATTAAAGTATAAGGTACATGTTTGCACTTCATTTTTATGAATAAATCTTTTAAGGTAAATCTTACTACAGAAATACCCTTTACTTTTTTGTTTTTCTTGTTTAAAGCAAGGTCTCACACCCTAGCCCATGCTGGTCTAGAACTCACTGTCTAGTCCATGTTAGCTCCAAATTCACGGCTTTAGCCTCCAGAATGCTGCAATCATAGGCGTGAGCCACTAGTCTAATTTCCATTTCCTTTTGAACTGCAGTTGCCCTCAACCTGTTTACAGTTGTATTCCCATTAGTAAAACACATTTCACAATGTAGAAGGCCAAGTCCTATGATCCTCCCTCAGAGACCCTGTTATTTAGATGCATTGTCACCCCTCATTTATTCTATATAGCATAGGAAAACATCAACCTCAGGCCTTAGAGAAAAGTAGGACTATATTACAACCGTACACCAGTCCTTTCTCTGTAGGAAGCTAAATAAATACTTAGTTGGTTAGTGTTTGCCAGGGAATTTGAAATGTATGATATAGGAAAACCTTTAGGTTATAGAAAAAGAGGTGAAGCACAGGTTGCCGTAAGCCAGGAAAATGTTAAGAAAGATTGGAGTCTAGCTGTAGAATCTGGAGGGCTGGGGATGTAACTCGGTGCAGAGCACTTGGCATGTCTGAGGCCCTGGGCTCCTTCCCCGGCCCCTGCCCTCAAGCACACACAGACATCTGGAGCAATTCCATGTAAAAGGTATTCTGTGTTGATAATTGTTACTAGACAAGTGGTTGCCAAAGGGGCCTGCCTCCTTGCCATTGACACGTCCTAGCCGTTACCTGCTCCCTAATAAGTCTAAGTTTATGGTGAACTGGAAACTTCATTTTGCTATGATTTTTGCCAAGTTGAAAATATTGGAAAGGTATGAATTAATCATGTTTTTAAATGTTTAATAAATTTTTCTACAATTTTGAAAGCTCTAAATTTAAATTTCTAAAACTTGAAAATCTATAGATGGGTTTACACATTAGGGCTATTTTCAAAGCTTTGCATTTTTAAACAAAAATTTCTATTAATTTACTATTTACTTTTCTTGAAGCAGATAAATTCCAACCTATGGCTCTAAAGATACACCCATAAAGTTGTTTTTGTTTTGTGTGTTGGCATCCATTACACACAATGAGTGGCTCAGACGAGTGGCTAAAGAAAGGGTCCCCTTTGCATTTTCCTTAGCGTGCGGTCTCTACGCAGGGAGTCTCACGGATTCCCTAATGACATCAGCACTTGGTTACTAATATAGCTTTGTTTCAGATGTGCAGATAACAAGTCTTAATGTATTTGCAGATGCATTTTTTTTTTAATGTTTTGTTTCACAAAAATGCTTTTCAAATACAGTGAAGTAGCGTAGGACAGCTGCTCCTGTGTCAGGCATCTTTGACACACCTGCACACATGGATGATAATATGTAACTCCTGTCTGTGCATTAACTCAGGGGCCCAGCTTTTGACATCTGTGTTCACAAATGCATGTTTTTGAAAATCACCTCTATAAAAAACAACTAAGGCTAAGGATACAAAGAAACCTGCATTTGTAGTCCAGAATTTTCAGTTGGTCCATTATACCTAATGTATGGAAATGTGAAAGACAATTTTGTACATTTGTTACTAACGCAGATCATTAAAGTGAAAACAGTTTTTTAAACAAAACCAGAATGTGTTTGGTTTATTTTACGCTTTTGTTTTAAGAATTAAAAGCAGCAGGTATTGTAGAACTAAAAGTTATACATCATGTTTTTCTTAGGGAATGCATAAAGTATTACCAGACTAGGCTATATAGAGCCAGCACTTGAAAGGCAGAGGCAGACACATCTTGAGTTGAAGGCCAGCTAAGGCTCCATAGTGAGACCCTATCTCAAACCCCAAACGCTGTTATTTCAAGTGACATTATTGTCAATGTGTAGTTTCTTGTAACTAGGGTAGGCTATTATTTACAACACTGGCTCTTCATCCCTTTACACAGAGAGGGTCTTACAAGTGCTAGACAGATAGGTGGCTTAGCCGTTAAGAGCACTTGTTCTTGCAGGGGTTTGATTACCAACACCCACATGGCAGCTTACACCCATCTATAACTCCATTTCCAGAGGCTCTGATACCCTTTTCTGACCTCCACAAGCTCCAGGTATGCAAGACATACACAAACACACATGTAGACAAACACTCAAATACATCAAATTAAAAAAAAAATCAGTTACCTGCCAAAGTATTTCAAGATCCTGTAAACAGCCTATACTTTACTTTACTAGCTCTGAAAACGCTGCTTATTCTAGTATTTTCCACATAATACTTTAGAAATAGTCATTTGTGGCCTGGAGAGAGCCCTGCTGCTCTCAGAGGACCCAGCTTCTCTCCCAGTTCCCCCCAGGCAGCTACTCACAAGCATCCATAACTCCAGAGGCTCTAACGTGCTTGTCTTACCTCCACCAGCACCAGGCACACACAAGGAGCACACACACACACACCGAACACTAAAAAAGATGATTTGTATTGCAAAGCTAAAGGGTAGCTTAGACCATTGTTCTGTTGTTTCATTACTGTCTGGTTCTAGCATTTTATTAAAACTTACTTTGAGTATCAGAGAAGTTCTCTGAGCTCTATTTTTAACCCTGTTCTTGATAATATTTCTGGGCCTGTAAGGTGGCTCAGCCGCTAAAATACATTCCTTGCACAGCTGGTGATCTGAGTTTGATCCCTAGAGCCCATGTAAAGCTGTAGGAAGGACAGACGCCACAAAACTGTCCGCAGATCTCCACACGTGCTCCTTGACATGTCTGCACCCTGTACCCCATCATACACAACATTAAAAAAACAATACATCTACATTTTTGTCTTAAAGATAGAAATATTTTATTAGAAAAAAGAACCCTATTGCTTTGTTTTTAATGAAATCAAAGGAAGCAGTCAGTGTGGGGGAAGAGTAGATAATGTTCCTCCACAGAGTTGACAAAAGGCCTAAGATGCCTTTAGTTCCCAACATGGGGAGTCACAAGGCTTGGCACTGTGGATTACTCTGTTCTGTGGCTCAGCTTTAATTAAAGCGTCAGTTTCAAAAACAGCCACGTTAAAATGAAAAGCATACTCCGGTTAAGAGTACTGACTACTCTTCCTGATGTCCTGAGTTCAATTCCCAGCAACCACATAACCATCTATAATGTGATATGATGCCCTCTTCTGGCCTGCAGGTGTGCATGCAGGTAGAGCACTGTATACATAATAAATAAATAAGAAAAAGGAAAGGCATACTCCAAAATGAAGCCTAGCTAGGTGATTGCTTATTTCTAGTTATGTATATATCTCCTCTTCAGCTATGATGAATAATTCAGTGCTGAGTGGTTTCAAATGACGGGAAGGTACAATTACCTTTTGGTCTGCTAAACCTTATCTATTTTCCGATGTTAATCAGGAGTCAAGAAATTGCCTTGTTACGCGTTTTACACATAGTTGTGTTGCTTGGGGAGGTGACTTGTTTTTACCTAAAGAGATTATTATTTAATTTGGCTTCTAGATGTATTTAGGACAAGAAAATGACAAAAATCAGTTCACTTCCCACTGCCTTCACAACCCTTTGTTACTTTTGACCACCTCTTTTTAAAAAAGATGTGTATGGGGCTGTTTGTATATATGTACGTGCACTTTGTGCCTGGTGTCTGAGGAGGCTAGAAGACCTCTGGATCTCCTACAGCCAGACTTGCAGCTGTAAGCCACCACATATGAAGGTGCTAGGGACTGAAACTAAGCAGAATGTTATCTTAACCACTGAGCCTTCTCTAGTTCCCCACCTCTTTTTAAAGTTTAAAAGTAGCATACAAAGTAACTTGTTTCATTATAGGATATATATATATTATATAATATTTTGATCCTATTCATCCTCCTAACCCACTGCCCTCTCTCATCTCCCTCCTCTCTTTTGCTAGTCCCCTTTTCAGATAGTCCTGTCTTCTGTTTTCACACCACATGCATTCCATCACTTTTTCCCGGCCCTCTTTAAGATTTCTTCCCTCAGCTGGGCGTGATGGCACATGCCTATAATCCCAGCACTGGAGGGGGGGGGGCGTGGTGGGGGAGGGATGGAAACAGGCAGATCTGTCTGAGTTTAAGGCCAGTCTGGTCTACAGAGTGAGTTCCACGACAGCCAGAGCTATACAGAGAAACCCTGTCTCTAAAAACAAAATCAAAACAAAAATTAAATAAGGGTGGATAACAAATCCCATAGTAATGGTGGTAGTAGAGTTCCCAGTGCATCCGGTGCTTTGCAGATGACCTGAGTCAGTTCCCAGTACCCATGTCAAGAGGCTCACAATGGCTGTTAACTCCAGCTCCAAGAGATGGACCAACTCTAGGCTCCACAGATACCCACAGACATGAACAAACACCACCCTGTTCACCTTTACACACAACAAAAATACAAATAAATCTGTAAGATGTTAAAATGGCAGCAATACACTTAAAGTCTATGTGCCCACCTGTGGCCTTAGGACATTCTGCTAGGAACCACACAAGACTACTTGATTTTCAAATGAAGATCTCCAGTCCCAAATGACTGAGAACTAAATTTTTGTGCTTATTTCAAGATAGGGTTTCTCTGTGTCCTTGGCTGTCCTGCACTCACTTTGTAGACTAGGCTGGCCTCGAACTCACAGTGATCCGCCACCACATCCAGCGAAAGCTAGACTTCTTAACCTATTAATTGTATCCTGTCAGACATGCCTCAAGAACCAATTAAATTCCTTAGCAACTGTTTGAAGACAGTGATTTCAAAACCCACCTGAATCCTAAACGTAGTAAAGTAAATAAAGTGACCCTTCTTTGGGAAGCCCGTAACCGCACTGGGTATTGTGGTGTAAGAACTGCCACACAAACCACTCAGCGAGATGCTGATGGTTTATTAAAACACCACACCTCGAGACTGACCATGCCTAGGGACAGAGTGGACTTGGGAGCCAAACTGTGATGGTCTGCTTCTAAGGCAGGTCTTTTATAAGAAAAACTGTCCAAGAAATGTGGACAATAGGGTATACTGTGGGACACTGTGACTGACACACTACAGCTTCCACAATGAGATTTTTCTTTTTGTTGTTGTTGTGGGGGTGGGGGTGGTGTTTTGTTTGTTTTTTATTTCCTTTTGGTGGGTGTTGCAAGGGCAGAGGGTGGATATGAAGGGAGAGGGAGATGAATAGGATTGGGTGTATGATGTGAAATTCACAAAGTATCAATAAAAAGTTTAAAAAAAAAAACAACTTTGTTCTGAGTGCACTGTCTTCTCCTCTCAGTGTGCTCTCTATGCAACCACACTGCTGTTTTGTGTCTTGTGAGAGGCTTGGTTCTTTGCTCTCTGGTTGCACGGAAGATCAGTTCCTTTAGAAAAGGTTAATTTTTGTTACTGTTGTTTTGGCTTTTGGAGACTGAGTAGTCTGTCTCAGTCAGGGTTCCATTGCCGTGAAGGGACGCCATGACCACAGCAACTCTTGTTTTTGTTTTGTTGTTTTTTGTTTTTTGAGACAGGGTTTCTCTGTGTAGCCTTGGCTGTCCTGGACTCGCTTTGTAGGCCTGGCTGGCCTCGAACTCACAGCGATCTGCATGCTTCTGCCTCCCGAGTGCTGGGATTAAAGCTGTGCACCACCATACCCAGTCTTATGTATACAATATTGTGTCAGCATGTACACGTGCAGGCCAGAAGGCACCAAATCTCACTATATAGATGGCTGTGAGCCACCATGTGGTTGCTAGGAATTGAACTCAGGACTTCTCGAAGAGCAGCCTCTGCTCTTAACTTTGGGCCATCTCTCCAGCTCTATTTCTTTTAGTTTTTATCTTTTTGTCACCCTCCTCTGCCCCTACACAGGGTTTTTCTGTGTAGTCCTGGCTGGCCTTGAACTCATAGAAATTCACCTGTCTCTGTGTCCTGAATGCTGGGATCAAAGGCGTGCACCACTACTACCTGGCTGGTTAGGTATATTTCTTAACATTTATTTTTAATTAAGTATATGTGGGAGTGTCCATATGTGGGTATGTGTACATAAATATAGGTGCCCTAGAAAGCCTGAGGCACCGGGCAGTGGTGGCAGTGGTGGCGCCTTTAATCCCAGCACTCCGGAGGCAGAGGCAGGCGGATCACTGGGAGTTTGAGGCCAGCCTGGTCTCCAAAGAGAGTCCAGGACACCCAAGGCTACATAGAGAAACCCTGTCTCAAAAAACCAAAAGAAAGAAAGAAAGAAAGAAAGAAAGAAAGAAAGAAAGAAAGAAGAAAGCCTGAGGCATCAGATCCCCTGGGCCTGAGTTAGGAATTCTCAGCTGTCTGACACTGTGCTGGAAACTCAGGTCTTCAGGAAAACCAGTAGATACTCTTAACTGCTGAACCACCCTTTCCCTTAAACAGTTGTTTCAAAAGGTGAATTTAATCTGGGCAGTGGTGGTCCACACCTTTAATCCCAGCACTTGGCAGAAGCAAGCAGATCTCTAAATTTGAGATCAGCCTAGACTATAGAGTGAGTTCCAGGATAGCCAGGCTACACAGAGATACTCTGTCTCATAAAAACAAAAAGAGAAAGATGATTTGGGGGCCAGCAAGATGGCTTGGTGGGTAAAGATACCTGCTGCCAACCCCTGCAATGTAAGGTTCAATCCCCAGTGTACAAGGAGAAAGTGGACTCCTGCCATCTTCCCCTGATCTCCACTCTCTCTCTGTGGCACTAATGTACATACTTGTGGACACACACAATAAATTTTATATACATGTATGTATATATATATATATATATATATATATATATATATATATATATATAATCTTGTGATAATAAGGATCAAACCATGAATAAGAATAAACTAATATAAATAATATAAGCTCACATGCAATAACAATATTATGATTTTTGGTGCTATATATAAATAACAAATATATCTTTTACTTTGTTTTCATGTTCAGTGTTTTCCTTATATACATATAGTACATAAATGTTAAATCTCACAAGATATGACATTTTTCCAAGAACAATTAAAACTCCTTCAATTGAGAATTAAGCATTTGCTGAAGAACAAAGAAACAAAACCCAAGAGCATTATCCTATTCAGTTTTTATTTACTTGTTGGTTTGAGATACAGCCTCACTGTGTAGTCCTGTCTGCCTTGGAACTCACTCACTATGCAGAGCAGTTTGGCATCAAATTAACAGACATCCTCCTGCCTCTACCTCCACGGTGCTGGGATCAAAGATGTGCACGACCACACCCAGCGGGATTTTTTTGTTTGTTTGTATAGTTGGCTTTTTTGGTCTTCTGAGATAGGGTTGTAGCCCAGGCTGATCCATCTGTCTCTGCCTCCCAAGTGCTGGGATCAAAGGCGTGTGCCACCATGCCTGGCTTCCAGCCAGTTTTTTACTTAGGATCCTAGGAATCAAAGCAGGTCCTCACTGTTATAGTATACAATTATGCCACGCAACACATCTTGTACAAGAAAGTTTATTTGGGGAAGCAGAAGGGGATAGTATTTAGGGGGTGGATGAGTGGACATGCAGGCAGGCAGGCAGGCAGGCAGACAGAGCCATGAGGGCAGAACAGAGAGAAGAGAGAAAATGTGAAGCCAGAGGGAGAGCAGGGAGATCCAGAGAGGTGAGGGGGTGAGGGTGCAGACCGAGCTGGTGAGGCACGGGAGATGGTGAGGGGGCGCGAAGGCACAGACCGAGAGAAAGCTGAGGAGTGGGGAGACAGGGCGTGTTGGGGGAGGGGGAAGGGCACAGAGAGAGGGGGGGGAAGGGGGAGCTCGCTAGGGGGGTGGGGGAGGCCCAGACGGAGAGAGGAGCTGGGAGCAGAGGTGACCTTTTATTTGGCACACATTTGGTGGTGGCAGCACAAACCTGATGGTAGCAACAGGTGATGGTGTAAGAAGTTGCTGGGGCCGTGAAAGGCAGGCTAGTGGGACCGCCTGCACAGTAACACTCATACCTGCCCAGCAGGCACTTTACTAACTGCCACCTAGCTCCCCAGCCATGCTCATCAGGTTTTTTTGTTTTGTTTTGTTTTGTTATTTATTTATTTATTTATTGCTCATCAGGTTTTTAACAGTAATAAATTCAAAGTTTTAACTAAATGTTGGACAAATTCAGTGGAAAAATTCAAATTGGGCTTTGTAGTGTATGACAGGGAATATTATTAGCAATAATACAGACCTATCTTTGGAGAAATGTTATACTTTCAACTATCAAACTCTTCATATTTTATATCTATACATTTTTTTTTTTTTTGGCTTTTTGAGACAGGGTTTCTCTGTGTAGCCTTGGCTGTCCTGGGCTAGCTTTGTAGACCAGGCTGGCCTCGAACTCTCAATGATACACCTGTCTCAGCTTCCCCAAGGGGATTAAAGGTATGCCACTACAACCAGTTACAAATCTTTTTATTTTTTAACAAAAGTGATTAAAAAAAAAAACTCTGAATAACTACCCCCAAAATCTCTTAGATATCACTGCATTGAGTACATATTTTAGGAGTTTTTTTTTTCTTCAGGGTTTTGTTTTGTTTTGAAATTTTTAAAAGATGTATTTATTTATTACATATACAGAATTCTGTCTGCATGTATGTCTGTACACCTGAAGAGAGCACCAGATCTTATTATAGATGGTTATAAGCCATAATGTGGTTGCTGGGAATTGAACTCAGGACCTCTGAAAGAACAGCTTGTTCTCTTAACCACTGAGCCATCTCTCCAGCCACCTTGTTTTGAGTTTTTGAAGATAGGATTTCTATGTGTAGTCTGGCTGTCCTGGAAATTGATCTGTAGACCAGGGTGGCCTCAAATTGAGAGATCTGCCAGCCTCTGGCTACAGGATGCTGGGAGTAAATGTGTACCACCACTTTTCAGCACATTTTAGTTTTTTGCTTGTTTTTGTTTTCTGTTTTTTTGGTTTTTCGAGACACATTTTAGAGTTTTTTGTTTGTTTGTTTGTTTGTTTGTTTGTTTGTTTTTGGGTTTTTTTTGGTTTTTCGAGACAGGGTTTCTCTGTGTAGCCTTGACTGTCCTGGACTCACTTTGTAGGCCAGGCTGCACATTTTAGTTTTTATATGCTATGGTTGCTACGTTTTTAAGGAATAAGGCAAAAAATATTAAAATACTATAAAACAGCTGAACATGTGCATATGAATATGCACACCTTTAATGCCAGCACTTGGGAGGCAGAGGCAGGCAGATCGCTGAATATCCAAGGCCAGCCTGCTCTACAAGTCCAGGACTGCCAAGGCTACACAGAGGAACTCTGTCTTGAAAAACCAAACAACAAACAAACATACAATAAGTTGCTTTTAGTAGATTTATAACATTTTGCAACTGTCACCATTAATTCCAGAAAACCTCATCAGTCTAGAAGGAAATCCCCTATCTATTAATATTCATTAATGTATTTCTTCCCATCACCCTCTCAGGAGCTACTTGTCTGCCTTCTCTATGAATCTGTACATTTCAGATGATTACACTGACACATCGGCCATTTGGCCTTTTACGTCTGTGCCCCTTCACTTGACATAATAGTTTCAAGATTCATTCATGTGGCAGCCTGCATTAGTACTTCATTCGATTTCTGGGCTAAATGCTCCCATATAGATTTGCCACACTCATTCATTATCATGAACACTTGGGGAGCTTCCACTTTTTAGCTATTACAGACAGGACTGCTTTGGACATTCGTGTAACAGCTCGCGGTGGCCATCTTTCTTCTGTTATCTTGAGCATACACCTTGGCCCGTCTAAGCTGTATGGTAACTAAGTTTTCTGACAAGCTGCCGAAGCGTTCTGTAAAGTGGCCTTAACAAACTTGGCATAGTGGCCTACACCTACAGCCCTAGCCAGTACTTGGAAGGCTGAGACAGGAACATTTTTAGTGTAGGCCAGTCAGGGCTACATAGCATGCCCCTGTCTCAAGAAAACAAAAACAAGGGAGCTAGGGAAACAGCTCAGTGGTTACAGTGCTGCACAAACAAGAAGACCTGACCAGAGTTTGTATCCTAAGATGTTAGGGGGTGGTCTGTGCACTGTGGACTCAAATGCTGACTTCTGTGCCCAGAGATCTGGTTACAGCTGGACATTGTCACTGTCCATTCTATGAAGCATCTCCTGTCTCAGTGTTGTATAAAAATCATTCTGATTGCTTAGTAAAGAGCTGAAAAGCCTATGGCTGGGCATGAGAGTTAAAGTTGGACTTCTGGTTCCAGATGGAGAGAGGGAGAGGAGAAGGCCACCAAGAAGAACAGGATGGAGCAGGAACAGCCAGGGAGAGACTTCAGTGGCAGGTAACAGGCACCTGGCTGGGAAGTAGGCCAAGCCAGCATAGTCAGGTTAGACTAGATGACTATCTGCCCAGCCATAGTGCCAAAAGCTATTATGAATAACTATAATAGATCAGCCGGGTGCGGTGGTGCATGCCTGTAATCCCAGTAGGGGCAGAGGCTGGTGGATTGCTGTGAGCTTGAGGCCAACCTGGTCTACAAAGCAGGTCCAAGACAGCCAAGGATACCCAAGAGAAACTCTGCCTCAAAAATAAATAAATAAAAATAAATAAAGTTCTCTGTATCATTATTTGGGAGTTAGAGTGGGCTTAGAAAAGCCCATACTTTTAATTTTACACCAAGAAGTCATGTAAAAATGCAAGGAGGGTGTGGCGGCTTGCCTGTGGTTCAACTCTCAAAAGGCAAAGGTGTGTGATCCCCAAGCAAAGTGCCTGAGCAGATTAGACATGGTCATGAGCTCTAGAATTGACTGACAGGCTCTGTTTCCATGAACAAGGTGGGGGATCATAAAAGAGAGTTCCTGGTGTCAGTCTCAGGCCTCACATGCATTCGTGTCCACACGCATTTGAACGGGCATGCACACACACACACACACACACACACACACACACACACACCAGACATGCATGTGCCACCACTGCCTGGCTGGACTCTCTTTTGTAGATCAGGCTGCCTCGAATTCACAGAGATCCACCTACCCCTGCCTCCCAAGTGCTGGGATTAAAGGCATGTGCCATCATGCCAGTACTAATAAATCTTAAAAAAAAAAAAATCAGCCAGGCATGGTGGTGTATGCCTTTAATTGCAGCACTTGGGAGGCAGAGGCAGGTGGCTTACTGTGAATTTGAGGCCAACCTGGTCTACAAAGTGAGTCTAAGACAGCCAAGGCTACACAGAGAAACCCTATCTCAAAAAAAAAAAAATAAATAAATGAACAAACAAACAAATAAAAATATGTATGTTTATAGTGTTTTTGTTTGTTTTTTGTTTTGGTGTCCTTTCTTCCTTTCTTTGGGACAAAGTCTTACTATATAGCCATGGTGGGCCTAGAACTCACTATTTAGACCAGGCTGGCCTCAAACTCATAGAGATTCAAGTGTCTCTGCCTCCTAAGTGCTGGGGTTAAAGACATGCCCCATCACATCCAGCATAAAATATATTTTATTTTGGTTTTATTGCCTGCCTCTGCCTCTCTGAGTGCTAGGATTACAGGCATGCACCACTGCACCAGGCTAAAATATATCTTAAATTGGCCTATTTTTCTTAATGTAGGGGGAAATAGCCTATGAGTCATCGCAATATCCCTGAATGGTTTCTATTAAATCATCCGTTGAATAAGAGAAATAATAACTTTTCCAAAACTGCTATCTAAGTGGCTCTCTCTGAGTTGTAGGCCAACCTGGTCTATACAGCAAGCTCCAGGGTAGCCTACAGAGGGGAGATACTGTCTCAAAACAGGAAAACAAAAGAGAAAAAACTGCTGTCTCTTCCAAACATATTACTGTCGTATCAACACATTAGGGATAGAACAGTGGATCAAAATAGCTCAGAAATAACCCTGAGTATACGGTCTAATGATTTTGGACAGGGATGCCAAGGCTCCACTACAGGAAAGTTATTATCATTTAAACAACATTTGTAAAGTGAATAGCCATCTTAAAATGAGTTACCTGGTTCCTTACCTTACATCATACACAAGAATTAACTCAAGATGGATTAACAACCTAAATCTATGACCTAAAACTATAAAATTCCCCAAAGAAAACATAAGTGAATAGTTTCATGATGTTCTACTTGGCAGTGACTTAGAAATCATCTTAGAAGATATGACAACAGCAGTGCGGGGAAGCCAGGTACTGTCATACACCTTTAATCCCAGCGCTTGGAAGGGGGAGACAGACAGACCTCTGCGAGTTGAAGGCCAGCCTGATCTACATGGGGAGTTTCAGAACAGCCAGAGCTTCCAGCCCGATCACAAACAAATAAAACAAAAGCACAGGCAAGTTACCCTCAGCTCCGCAGGGAGTAAGAGGCCAGTCTGGCCTACACCAAACCTTGTGCCATACACAACCAAAACACAGGAAACAAAAGGAAAAAAAAAACCAGAGGGACTTACATGGGCTGTAAAGACACTTGCACATCAGTGGAAACAACACATCAACCTTGTGGGTACAGTTAAAGCCTATGGCATATGTGACAGGGAACAAGGTATATTAGCTCAATCGGTAGCCTGGTGCTTACTCCCAGCACCCAGGAGAAGGAAGCAGAAAGCACAAAAGTTCAAAGTTGTCCTTGAGCAGGGCATGGTGGCGTACTGGGAGGCAGAGGCAGGTGGATCACTGTGAGTTCGAGGCCAGCCTGGTCTACAAAGCCAGTCCAGGACAGCCAAGGCTACACAGAGAAACACTGTCTCAAAAAAACCAAACCAAAACAAAAAGCAAATCAATGTTGTCCTTGAGAATACACTGAGTTTCAGGCAAACCTGGGCTATATGAGGCCCTGCTTACAAACTGGTTAAGAAGAGCACTGGCTGCTCTTGCAGAGGACCTGCGTTCAATTCCCAGAACATACATGGCAGCTCACAACTGTAACTCCAGTTCCAAGGAATCCAACACTCTCTTATGGCCTGGGGCACCAGGCCCTCACACGGTGCACAGACATACACAATGGCAAAACGTCCACACAAAATAAACAAATGACAAAAGTGAGCTAATTCAAAAATTAGCAAAAGATACAGTTCTCACAAAGAGATATAAAAATGGCCAATAAATACACAAAATGATTCTCAACATCATGTCTGCAATCCCACCATGCAGGAGGTCACAGCAGGAGGATCCCAAGTTTGAAGCCAGCTGTGGTATGTGGTAAGTAAGACCCCACCTCAAAACAAAGCCGAGAGCTTTGGTGGCGTGGTGGTGCACGCCTTTAATCCCAGCACTTGGGAGGTAGAAGCAGGTGGATCACTGTGAGTTCGAGGCCAGCCTGGTCTACAAAGTGAGCCCAGGACAACCAAGGCTACACAGAGAAACCCTGTCTTAAAAAACCAAAAAAAAAAAAAAAAAAAAAAAAAAAAGCCAAAGCTGAAACAAGACTGGGGCTATGACTTGGTGGCACAGTGCTTGTTAATCATGACAAGGCTTTGAATTCTAGCTCAAGCACCGGAAGAAAAGGAAAAGATTCTTGGCACCATTAAATCACTAAAGACTTGCAAATATTTTTTTTAAAGATTTATTGATTATGTATACAATATTCTGCCTGCATGTGTGCCTGCACACAAGAAGAGAGCATTTGATTTCATCATAGATGGTTATGAGCCACTATGTGGTTGCTGGGAATTGAACTCAGGTCATCTGGAAGAGCAGACCATGATCTTAACCTCTGAGCCATCCCCCTCCAGCCTGACTTGCAAATCTTAAAATGTCAGTGATGGGGGCTGAAGAGATGGCTCAGAGGTTAAGAGCAGTGACTGCTCTTCCAAAGGTCCTGAGTTCAATTCCCAGAAACTGCATGGTGGCTCACAACCATGTATAATGAGATTTGGTGCCCTCTTCTGTCCTGTAGGCATACATGCAGGCATACGTGCAGGCAAAACACTGTATACATACATACATAAACATACATACATACACACATACACACATACATACATACATATAAATAAATCTTTTTTAAAATGTCAGGGGCAGGCAGTGGTGGCACACGCCTTTAATCCCAGCACTTGGGAGGCAGAGGCAGGCAGATCGCTGTGAGTTCTAGGCCAGCCTGGTCTATAAAGTGAGTCCAAGACAGTCAAGGCTACACAGAGAAACCTTGTCTCGGAAAAACAAAAACAAAAGCAAAAACCAAAATCCAAAAAAAAAAGGTCAGTGATGTGGAAAAGCCTGAACTCTGGTAGATTGCTGGTTGAAATGTAAAATGGCATGACCATTGCTGATAGACAAAGGAAGTTCCTCAAAAACATAAATAAGGGCTGGAGAGATGGCTCAGAGGTTAAGAGCACTGTCAGCTCTTCCAGAGGTCCTGAGTTCAATTCCCAGCAGCCACATCGCAGCTCACAACCACCTATATAATGAGATATGGTGCTCTCTTTGGTGTGCGGGCACATGTGCAGGCAGAACACTGTATATGTAATAAATATATCTTAAACAAAACAAAACAAACAAAACCTAAAGAAAATTATAGAAAGATCCAAAAATCTCACTTCTGGGTATATAACCATCCAAAGAAAGAATCTCTTTGGGTGTATATTTGAGTTGCTGGGGCGGGAATTTGTTTTCATACATACTAAGCAACTGTTCTAGTAGTGAACTTTCTTCAGCTCTAAAAATAAGACTCTTGAAGAGATATTTGCACATCCATATTCACTGGAACATTATTCACAAGCATCAAGAATTAGAAATAGCCAGGCATGGTGGCGCACAGGTGGCAGAGGCAGATGGATCTCTGTGAGTTTAAGGCTAGCCTCGTCGACAGAGTAAGTCCCAAGACAGCCAGGGCTGCACAGAGAAACTCTATCTCAAAAAACAAATAAATAAACAAACAAAATACAGTGAGGGAGACAGAGACAGACAGACAGACAGACAGACAGAGAATGAATATATTGACACATGGATGACAATCAACTGTGGTTTCTAGACAAACCCTGTCCAAACTCAAGCCAAAAAAGAAAAAGAAAAACAGAAAGGAAAAAAAAAAGGATGGAGGGAGGGAGGTGGGCACAAAGTCCCACTCCAAACTGAGAAGCTTTGTTCGTTTTGCTTTGGTTGTTGGTGTTTTTCCAAACAGGGTTTCTCTGTGTAGCCCTGGCTGTCCTGAAACTCACTCTGTAGACCAGGCTAGCTTTGAATCCGTCACCTGCCGAGTGCTGGGATTAGAGGTACGAGCCAGCACCAACAGGCCAGGACTATTGGCTGTTGATACCTGCTAGGAGAAACAGAGTCAGTTTTCTTTAAAGGTTCAATCCCTGGGATATGAACCACACTCTGGGGGCAGATCCAACGTCAACCAAACTAGGCCTGATGGATTTAAGAGACTGAGAGCAAGTGCACACACAAGAGCGCATTCAAGCACATACAAAGTTGGGTGGTGAGGGGGGGTGAGGGCGATCTGAGATGGAGCATAGAGATGAACAGAAAATGTGACATCCTGGGATATTGCTCTGGTTTAAATTTTATTAATATTATTTTATGTGTATGGGTGGTTTGCCTGCCTGTATGTCTGGGTGAGGGGGTTAGAAGTCCCTGGAACTGGAGTTGCCGATAATTGTGAGCTGCTATGTGGATGCTGGGAATTGAACCCAGGACCTCTGGAAGAACAGCCAGTGCTTTAAACCACTGAGCTATCTTTCCAGATCCTATTACTCTGACTTAAAAGGGGGGGGAGGGGAGGGGAGCTTGTCTTAGTTAAAGTTTCTATTGCTGTGATGAAACACCATGACCAAAAGCAACTTGAGGAGAAAGATTTTAGTTCATCTCATAGCCCGTCACCCAAGAGAAATCAAGGCTGGAACCTGGAGCCAGGAATTGACGCAGAGGCCACGGAGGGTGCTGCTTGCTGGCTTGCTCCTCATGGTTTTCCCAGCCTGCTTGCTTGCTTGCTCTTTTTTTCTTGTTTTTGGTTTGTCTGTTTTTCTTTTTATGTTGGTGGTTGTTGTTGTTTCGTGAGACAGGGTTTCTTGTCTGTCCTGGACTCACTTTGTAGACCAAGGCTGGCCTCGAAACTCACAGAGATCTTCCTGCCTCTGCCTTCCCAAGCACTGGGATTATAGGCATGTGCCACCATGCCTGGCAAGCCTGTTTTCTTACAGAACTCAGGACCACCAGCCCAGAGGTGTCCCCACTCGCAATGAGCTGGGCCCTCCCACACCAACCATTAATTAAGAAAATGTTTAAAAAAAAAAAAAAGTCCTACAGGCTTGCCTACAGCTGGATCTTACAGATGCCTTTTTTCAATTGAGAGTGTTCAAGGTAGTAAGTACCTGTAGGTCCCAGCTAGTGAGTAGATTGAGGCAGAAGGATTGTTTGAGCCCAGGAATTCAAAGCCAACCTATACATACATGCCTTTAAACTCAGCACTCTCAGCAGAGGCAAGCAGAGCTCTGTGAGTTCATAGCTAACCTGGTCTACACAGAAACTGGGACAGAGGGGAGGACATCCTATTGGGACTCTAGATGAGAGAAGCATGGGAGAATAGCAAAATAGAAGGATCCAGAGGGTCCTAGAAACCTACAAGTAGAACATTATGATAGGCAGATTTGGGCCCAGGGGTCCCGCTCAAACTAAGGCACCAGCCAAGGACAATACAGGCAGTAAACTTTAAACCCCTACCCAGATCTAGCCAATGGACAGAACATTCTCCACAGATGAGTGGAGAGTGGGATATGACTTTCACACGAACTCTGGTGCCTCATATTTGACCATGTCCCCTGGAGGGGGAGAGCTGGTGGCACTCAGAGGAAGGATAGCAGGTTACCAAGAAGAGACTTGATACCCTATGAGCATATACAGGGGAGGAAATCCCCCTCAGGAACAGTCATAGGGGAGAGGAATAAGGGGAAAATGGGAGGGAGGGAAGAATGGGAGGATAAAAGGGATGGGATAACCACTGAGATGTAACAAGAATAAATTAATAAAAAATAAAAAATAAAAAAAAGAAAGTTCTTAGCTTGCCGTGGCGGTTCACGCCTTTAATCCCAGCACTCGGGACGTAAAGGCAGGCGGATCGATGTGAGTTCAAGGCCAGCCTGGTCTACAAAGCGAGTCCAGGACAGCCAAGGGTACACAGAGAAACCCTGTTTCAAAAAACCAAACCAAACAAAACCAAACCAAACAAAAAAAAAGAAAGTGCTTAGTCAGCCAGAGCTACATTGTGAGACCCTATCTAAAATAAGCAAACAAGTAAAAACAGAAAACCTTTAAATTGAAGAAGAAATTATAAGATAAAACCTGCCTGAAGCTGGGGAATTGTCAACACCTGAGTCCTAGGGTTGGAGCCCAAGCTCTGCAAAACCAGACAAACCAACACTACAAAGGAATGCCCCTCCTCCATGACTGCTCTGCGCTCCTGGAGAAAACAGAAGATTTCTCCTTTTATATTCGTGCCAGAACAGAATAGATGAATGAATCATAAACTTTCTGCCCTGTTTTCTACCTCCTGACTGGTTCAGACTTGTTCTGAGGCCACTTCACATCAAGTCAAGTTCTCCCCCTTAGGCTAACACAACTGACCGGCTTGAGAAATAGCTAACGCTGAAAGGGATTTTAAAGCGTTCGGTATAAGGAATAAAAACCAGTCCTCATGAGCCAGCCCCGGGGTGGGAATGTGCCTGTAATCCTAGCATTGAGAGGCTGAGGGTCTCAAGTTTGAGGCCAGCCTGGGCTACATGTGGAGCGGGGGTGGGGGGGGGTGGGGGGGGTGGGGGTGGGGGGGGGGTGTAAGAGAAACCTCCAAACATAAACTAATGTGTAGTCTTAGGATTGGAGTAGATGCTTGATTGTCCTAGTGGAAATGCATCTACTCCAATCCTAAGACTACACAGATGGGTGAAACCCGAGAGGCTGAAATATGCTCAGTTACCTGGGTGATTTTCCAATATGGTAGGCAATTAAGATATATGTGTGCTGAAATGATTAGATTTTACCTGTACAAATGGGAACTGGGTTGTGGTGATGCATGCCTATAATCCCAGCACTTGGGAGGCTGAGGCAGGGGGGCTGTTGTAAGTTTGAAGCTAGCTTGAACTACACATTCACATAGCAAAACTCTACTTCAAAACAAAATATACAAATGAATAATAATGTTTAGTAAGTGCTACAAATAGAGGGAAAAATCTGTGCAGTGAAGAAGGTGGGTACATTCAAGACACAAAATGCCCGCATTCTGCTTAGTATAGACAAACACAGCACAAACTCGTGGGGGAGGGGAATGCCTCGGGAATACACAAAATATCAAAATGGTCACTAGGCTCACGGGCCTTTTTCAATAGATCCAATGTTAGTATTTGTCAAGATTTGTTTTCCAGGATGGAGAAATAGTTCAGTGGTTATGAGAACTTGCCGTGCAACCATCACCCGAGTTGAGGTGTCTGCAGAGACCAGAATAGGGAGCCAGAATTCTGGAGCTGTAGTTACAGACCCGTGGTTGCGAGCAGATACATGGGTACTGGGAACCGAACTTTGATCCTGCTGAGTCATCTCTCCAGCCCCGCCCTCAAAGAGGTAGGAAACTAGAGAAGCCGGCAGCGATGTGATTGCATTCCTTTATTCCCAGCACTCAGGATACATACCATAGGCAGGCAGAAAATTTCGAGTTCGTGGCCAGCGTGGTCTACAGAGCAAATTCTAGGACCGTCACGCCCGGCCAGGATATATAGCAAGACTCTGTCTTTCTTCAAAATTAGAAAGGAAAAGAAAAACAAACAAACAAACAAAAACAAAAACCCAATAGGCTTAATGACTTCCTACACCATTCAACCCTGCGAAATTACCCCAGCATTGGGCACCTGGTTTCCGTGCCTCAACTACCCAAGAAACCGAGGCGCTTCTAGCAAAAACCGTCTCTCTCCTCCTCCCCCTCCAGCCTGCTTTCCTCACTCTCCCCTTCCCGCACCCGCAGCATGGCCCAAAGCTCACCAGGGTTAATTTAGAACCAACACAGATTTCCTTGGCAGGCAGCCCCATGGTCTTCCGTCTCTGCAGTCCTCTGACCTCTAGACATTGCTCTCCTGGGCCAGATAAGGCTTTGTTTGTTCTTCAGAGGAATGGGATGGAAAAAAACCTCCAAGTACTTAGTATCACAACACACGTGGAAGCATTTGTGTCGGTTCAGGTAATCCTCACTTAAATGCCCAGCCAGCCTGGTACTAATACTCACAGGTGAGGGAACTGAGACTGGCAGCAAAACCTCGCGCCGGGGCAAAGGCGGACTCCGGGGACACTTTAGACCCAGCGGGTCTAGCCACGAGGTAGTGCAGGCTAGCACGAAAGGCCCCGCCCCGCCAAGTTCTTTTCACCTGGGCACCGCCTGCCTTAAGTGGCCTGGGGCGTTTTGGAGTGCAGAGGCGGCAGCATTGGAGCTGGCCAGTGAAACACGTGATCGTTGGGGGCGGAGCCCCCCGGGAGCCCCGCCTCCCGGGGCCAGTTAACCGGAGGCTGGAGCGCGGGCGCGCAGTCTGCGGAGCAGCGGCGTGGGCAGTGGAGTTTAGCCGCCCGCCGTCATGGCCACGGTTCGGGAGAAGGCGGCGGCGCTGAACCTGTCGGCTCTGCACAGCCCCGCGCAGAGGCCTCCGGGTGGGTCGGAGGGCCGCGGCAGCGCGGGGCGGGCGCGGGCTGTGGGCGGGCGGTGCGCACCGCGGGGCTGGGCGGCCGCGAGGATCCGCTTTCTCTCCTTGGGTGGGCAGCGGCCCACCGACCCCGCGGCAGCCAGAGCCCGGCATTTTAGGAACTTTCCCAAGCTTCGCTCGCAGTGGAACCCCTGTTAGGCTCCACAGCCTGACTGGTGACAAGCGCGGAATTTTGGATAGTTTCCTGGCGAGCGTCTGGAGCACGAACTCTGACGGCTTGGTAGGACCAGAGACTCTGAAGATGAAGTATATATTGTGTAAATTTAACACTTTCTGTACAAGCAGTATCTCAGTGAATCCGTTTTATCTCCCCCATCCCCCTCCCCACCTTTGATAGTTGCGAGCGTTTGGGAGGGAGACACTTTTTTGAATCTTTGAGCGCGGGTTTAAGATCTTTCATGAACGGAATCAGATAACCCGTTCTAAAATCCCGACTCTTGTCACATCTCTAATAGAGTGACTTGGGATATTTGGCTTTGTTTGGATAAGGTGCCACCTTTTACCCTTTCTGGAGCTTCAGGGTAAAGGGCTGAAGACGTTGGCTCTCTACCAAACCTTTTCGTTTGTAAAATGCCAACTTGTGAAACAGTGATTCCTTCCTCTACGTCGTCGTAAGATGAGTGTATCTCAGTGGCCTGCCGGTTGTGTTCGACTTAGTAGTTAAATGCTCCACGTGAACTCCGAAATCTTAATGATGGCTTTTGCTGGGAAACCGCTTGTCGTTTGTGCTTTCCCAGTGCAGCTGTAGTCTCGTCAGTGCATGCCCTCAGTCCCAGCACTGGGGAGGCAGAGGCAGGCAGTCTCTGCATTCCAAGCCAGACAGAGTTACAACATGAGACTGTCTCAAAACACAAGCAAACGAAAAGCTGGCCACATTCTGCTTTCACCCAAAAGGTTTCCATCATTATATCACTTGAAATGATACTGAATATTGCTGATATCTTTAGGCTCTCTCTGGTTAAGTGAGATTTCCGCGTTCACCTACTTAAACCTGAAGGTCTTTTCTAACAGCTGAAACGTCAGCTCTGGGCTTTGGATATTTGTGAGCAGGCTTTTAGATGGAGAGAGGGAATGAATTCTAGAACATTCAGATGACAGTCCTCAGAAGGAAGTGTTGACTGAAGGAAAAGCCTGCTTACGGTCCTTTGCACTAAGAACATAGGGCTGAGGGGTCTGCTGCCTGTTCTCAGTCTCTTGCGGCCGGAATTCCTATTTGCTAGTGTTTGTTTACGGCTCTTCCACCCTAAGCTGCTTTGTCATAGTCTATGAGCAAGGTAACTGGGAGCCCAGGGTTTTGGTTCCCTGCCGTTCCCTCTCCTTGTGCTCTGGCAAGCAGCTTTGTACTTTCCCCTCTCCAGGGATTAGTAACTCTTTATACTTTTAGCCAGCAATAAGCACAAACAGGAACCTGATTTATGAGGAAGAAAAAGGGGTTTGTGCTAATCTTCAGCCAGAACTTAAGACACCTGTATAATACAGGCCAACAAGAAAGTGGGATGTTATCTTGTTATCTCTTTATACTGTAACCTAAGTCTCTGAATTTGCCTGGTGTCCTGTTTCCAGGGAGCTCGGAATACGTCCCATATGCTTTCTCATTAATCTCTGAATTAAATTGGGGGCCAATGTCTGCTTTTGTTGATGCTCCTTTTAGCATGTGTTAAAATCATTCTTGTCAGTAGAGCCTTATTCTGTACCTGTAGTCAGCCTTTGTGGAGGCATCTGAGAGGCAGCCTCTCTCTGATGCCAAATAGGAAAGCAAACTTTGGACTGTCGAGGGCAATATCCAGGAAAAGTTGCACTATCTGTTTCTGTGGTATCAGAAAGTTTCCCACTTGGCCTCAGCTGCCCAGTGGAAACACAAACCTCTGTGACATTTACTGTTTTCAGGAAGTTTCAGTTATCATCTGTTAAACATTTTTCTGAGTAACTTAAGAGTAATTTATTTCACTTTTCTATGTGTGTGAGTGTTTTGCCTGTTTGGATGTATGCACACCAAGTGTCTGCCTGGTGCACAAGAAGGGCAAAAGATGCCTAGGGTCCTCTGGAACTGGAGTTACAGATGGTTGTAGCCATCATGTGGGTTCCAGGAACTGAAACTGGGTTCTCTGCAAGAGCAGCAAGTGCTCTTAACCGCTGAGCATCTCTCTAGCCTGAGTAATGTATTTAGAACTGCTGTCAAGGGGCTACAAGATGACTCAGTGCTTAAGAGCACTGGCTTCTCTTCCAGAGGACTCTGGTTTGACTCTTAGCATCCCCTAAAGGGTGTCCAGTTCCAGGAGGATCCGACCTCCTCTTCTGGCCTCTGCGGGCACCAGGCATGCGCACGATGCACAGGCATACATTCATGCAAACACTTATACACATAAAATAATGAAATAAAATTGAAGAAATAAAGATAAAACTCTATACAAGTGTTCTTTCACTGAACTACACCCCCAGATCTTTTTATTTTGGGAGGCTGAAAGAATTATTATGTGTATGTTTAAGTTTGTGTGTGCTGCATGAGAGCAGGTGACCACAGAGGCCAGAAGAGGCTGTCAGATCTTCTGGGCCCTGGAGTCACTGTGGTTGTGAGCTACCACATGTGGATGCTGGCACCTGGACTAAGGTCCTTTGAGCAGCAAGTGGGCTTTAACTTCTGAGCCATCTCTCTGGTCTTCTAGCTGTTTGAGAACATGGACAGGATTGTCTGTTGTAGCTCTAACTTGCCTCAAGTTGGACATACCCTTAGCTCAGCCTCCTGAGTGTGCTGAGATCGCAGGTGTGTACAGTTATGTTCGGTGACTGTATTATATCTCCTAAAAGTTTTCTCTCAAATCCTAAATGATTTAATGGTGGTGCATACCTTTAGTCTTGGCTCCAGGGAGGCAGAGGCAGGTGGGTCTCTGAGTTCAAGACTGGTCAGGGCTACATAGTGAGAGCCTGTCTCAAAAAAAAAAAAAAAAAAGTTAAGTCCTCTGTTACGTTTTCCGAGTCTTTTTACCCTTTGGCTGCGTGTCTTTTGGAACTTGACATCACTGTCCACGTGGAAAGAATATCTTCCATGCATGTGGTCCTTGGTGAACAAATCCCTATTGACAGATGATTGTCAACCAAAGAGGTCCTGATTTATCCAGATTTTTTTCTTTTTGTGTGTGTATTTTTAAAAAGATTTATTTATTATTATGTATATAGTACTCTGCCTGCATGTATATCTGTAGGCTAGAAGAGGGAATCAGATCACATTACAGATGGCTATGAACCACTTTGTGGTTGCTGGGCATTGAACTCAGGACCACTGAGCCATCTCTCCAGCCCTCCCAGATTTCTTTAGCTGTGTTCTCTGTTCATCTCTCTTCAATGAGTCTATGGAGGATATCATAACTATTGCATTAAGGCATCAGGTCTCCTTGGCTCCTGTAGACACTGATAGTTTGTTTCCTCTCTGGTTCTAGCTGGACTCCGCTCCTTGCTGTACACAGGTAGCCATATTAACATATATGATTGTACAAAAGAGAGGCTCTTGGCTAGAGGTTGGGTTTCATTAATAAAGGATGGGCCGAAGAGTGAAACACAGGTCCCTGTGACTCCCATGCTGTTTCAGTCTGTGTCTGTAGCATATAGCGGCGTGCCATGCCTTTACACAAGGTCCCATAGCTGAACAGTATTTCATCAGCCCAGCGTTTCTTAGCCTAGGCACTGCTGACACTTTCTTTGTTGTGGGAACCATCCTGTGCATTGTAGGACTTTTAGCAGCATTTCTAGATGCCAATAGCCCCTTCCCATTGTGATAGTAAAAACTGTCTCCTGACAGGTCTGATGAGCATGTGATGAACTGATCCTGAGAACCGTTGGGTTAGCCTTTGCAAGTGGTTTTTAGTAGCTAGCAATAGTCTACACTAACAAATGTTCATTAAGCAGTGGTAAAGCAACATCAAGATAGCCCATAAAGCCGCTAAAACTGTAAGAAAACTTGAAAATATGCACTAGCTCTATTTCTTAAGGTTTTATGGGAGGTAGGGAGAAATGAGTTATTTCAATGCCTTTTAAAAAGTTCAGTCCAAAGCTCAGAATGGAAGTGTAATTACATGCTTATTTATAAGTAGTACATGTTGGAAGAACTTGGGAAGCCAAGGCAGGCAGATCTCTGTGAGTTCAAGGCCAGCCTGGTCTACGTGGTGAGGAGTTTCAGGCTAGCCAGGGGTGCACAGTGAGACCATTTCAAGAGCAAAGGAAACAAAGACATAGCACATTTACAGTTCTGTGTGCACGTCACCCTTCTGTCACAATCTGGGTATAGAACATGTGTGCTGATCTATTGTAGGAGCTTGTGTGATTAGAGCTGCTTTTCCTTTAGCTAGCTTTCACCATAAGGATGAACTGCTGTTTTCATGGTTGCTCCTGAGTAAGTGTACCACTGTCCTACCATGGTTGATTTATGAGTTGGCTTTTTTTTTTTGAGACAGTGTTTCTTAACAGAACTCTGTTAATTAGTATGTATTATTAAAAATGATGATGCTCAGTGCTTCAAATAAATGACTAGAGGTTGGGATGATCTTGAAAATGTAACTTATTGTTAATAAACTTTGGGGCTAGAATTCACCTATCTGTGAAAGATGAGTCTTGCCAAAGAGCTGTTGTTGTTTTCAAGCAAATAAAAATGCTCAGTAGGCTAGCTTTAATTGGGTATGTGCAACACGGGGATGGCAGTTCATGCCTGAACTTTGCTGAGGAGATAAAGGCAGGAGGGGATTCAAGCTAGCCGCAGCTTCATAGCAAGTTTGAGGTCAACCTGGATGGCAAGGCGGTGTCTCAACAAGAACAAAAAGGGGACTATAATGCTAGAGACCTAGTTTAAAACGATTCCTGAGCCTCTCTTGTTAGTCCAGCACATTTTGTACCCAGCAAGGTTCAGTGTGTCTCCATGCGTGATTTGTTTCCTGTAGCCCATTCTGTTTGATATTCAGCGTCAATATCTAAAGGAAGTGCAACCTCA
Source organism: Acomys minous (assembly GCF_964271855.1). Classification (NCBI taxonomy): domain Eukaryota; kingdom Metazoa; phylum Chordata; class Mammalia; order Rodentia; family Muridae; genus Acomys; species Acomys minous. The sequence continues at coordinate 42,919,718 of NC_140485.1, forward strand.
GTCTTTACATTCTTATAATTAGCAGTGTAGATAAGTGAACACAAACCTAACTATATATTCACCTGTTGCACTAGTTGGTGATGGAACTAACTAGAGATGTTAAATCTCTTTACTTTGTTTTGTTTTTGTTTTTTGAGACAAGTTTTCTCTGTGTAGCCTTGGCTCTCTGGAATCGCTTTGTAGATCAGGCTGGCCTCAAACTCAGAGATCTCAGAGATCCGCCTGCCTCTGCCTCCCTGACTGGAGAGATTACAGGCGTGCTCTACCATGCCCGGCTTGAAGTTAAATCTCTTAACCAGAGTTACTGAAGCTTACCTTTAGACTCTTATATTCCTTTGGTTGTGATGTTTTAAAATGTTTAAAAGTAATTTTTATTTCATGTGTATGGGTCTTTTTATCTGCATGTATGGCTGCATCTTATGTGTATGGAAGCCAAAAAAGGTTGTCAGGTCCCCCGGAACAGGAGGTATAGATGGTTGTGAGCTGCCATGTAGGTCTTGCTACTCAAACCCAGGTCCCCTGGAAGAGTAGCCAGTGCTCTTAACCACCGAGCCAGCCCAAGTCATGATGGTTTAGAACACAGCTGACCAAATGTTAGAAAGCTTCAAGATGTAGACTTTTATTTATTTATTTATTTATTTGATTTATTTGATTTTATTTTTGAAGCAAGGTTTTACTGTAGCTCTCTGGCTGGCCTAGAACTCAAGAGATCAGCCTGCCCCTGCCCTTGCCCCACCCCCACCCCTGCCCCCGCCCCTGCCCCCGCCCACCAAGTGTTACACTTAATCCTTGGGTTCACAATCCTTGGGTTCAAGATACACGATTTTCATGAGTTGTCTGGCTCAAATGCTAGGAGAGGCTAGAGGACAGACCGAAGCTTCAATTACGACTGCTGGACTTACAAAACAGTCATGGTATATTTTCCGTCTCTTGATGTCTGTCTACAAAGCACAGCAAGTCAGGTTTACTCTGCTAAAGGTCGTTCCAGGTCTGGGTGGGTGACAGGCAACTTTCCTAACCAGCACTGGGGGGTCTGTAGTCAACTGGTGAAGTCACCACTTAAGAAAACTGGTTATCCACATTAATGTGTCAAGTCCAAGGTACATTGTGTAGTGCTGTATCTGTGCGAACTTGAGCTCTGGGTCTGAGGGTGGTGATGCCTGAGGGGAAATATCCGGGAATGTAGTGTGGGAATTAATGGTCAGTGAGAACAGCACAGCGGGGACCTGAAAGGGCTGACTTCTGCCATGCCTGGAGGGCTCTGGACGCATCATGTGGCACACAGGTGCAGACTGCCCTGCTCCAACCTGTTCCTTAATCTTTGCTACAGTCTTATCCAGCCTGTAAAACTTCCTGATTTCCCACATTTTAGTAGCAAGCTAATATGGGGAAATTTGCTCCTCACATCTTACTTAACTTTTTCTGTGCTGCTAGGACTGCCTGCCCCTCCCTCTCCCCATCTTTCAGTTGTCTTATTAATTTAAAATTAGCGACTTCGCCTTACTTTTTAGGATTCCTGTAGTAGCCTACTTTGTGTGGCTCAAGTGTCTTAACTTTGGTATCTTTAATGCTGTCCCTAGCCCAGCTGGGTGTGAGAGCAGTGCCTGTACAGAAGCAATCACTTGGCTCACAACGATCACTTGAACCCAGGAGCACTGGGCCCGCCTGGGCAACATATCGAGGCTCTGTCTTTAAAAAGTAAAGAAAATTGCTGGTCTTAAAGTCTGTTTCACTTAATGAGAAAGCCAACTTGATCTCTCCAGGTTTGCTTATCTTATTTTCCTGTCTTACTCCTATGGATAGTATATATTACAGAATTCACAATATTCTACCTTATTTTAGAAGTGGCTTCCCAGTGTTTATAAATACTTTGGGAAAGGGTTCATACATCTTAAAACTGTTGAATTTGTTTCTTCCAATCTCTTGGTTATTTCATTGTTTTACTTTATTGGAATCTCCAAGGAAAGGTGAATTCTAATCTTGTATCCTGTAACTGGCTTTTCTTGAAACAGTCTCATGTAGCCCAGATTGTCCTTAAACTTAATGCATAGCCAAAGGTGACCTTTATTTTCTGATGCTCTAGCCTCCGTCAGTGTGTGGGCTGACCCGCTGCCGTGTGACACCTGTGCATTTATTAGGGTTACTTGCAGGATGGAAGCAGCTGCAACCCCAGAAGGCCACCCCAGCTCACAGAAGCTCAGGAGCGCACTGCACACCTGATGCAGCTCAGGCGATCTCTGCCTCCTCAGAAGTCCTTAGTGCTTATATTACCTTGGGAAGTGCATCTGGCCGGTTTCAGACACTTCTTGAGGCTTTTGAGTTGTTTGCAGTCATGAGGCAGCAAGGAAACCCGTTGTTTGGGTGGCATCACCACAGCATGGGGAACTGGAGAACCATTGCTCTAGGACTTAATCTTAAGGAGCTGTGGACATAGGTCTGCACCACCAAAGTGCTGGGCATCAAACCCAGAGTTTTGTGCCTGCTAGGCAAGCACTCTGCCAACTGAGCTGTATCCCCAGCACCTAATAACTAACTTATAATAAAAATACGTTAAGTACTAGGAGAAGCTAGTATTTAATTGCTATCTGTGTAACTTGGGCAAGTTTAACACATTGAACCTCAGGGTTTTTTGTTTTGTTTTGTTTTTAAAATAGAAGGATTAGACACATGTATCTGGTTAAATTAGAGAAAACAGTTTGCCATACTGGATGTACTCAAATGTTAGGTGTTGCTGATAATGATACCATGCAGACTTGAAGCCCACCTGCAGTCTCAGACTTTGAGAGGCAGGAGGATCATCCGGCCAAGGCCAAGCTACTACACTGAAATAGCCAGGCCAGCCTGGGCTACATTGAAACACTGTCTCAAGTTGGGTGACAGGGACACACACCTTTAATCCCAATACTCAGGAGGCAGAGGCAGGTAGATCTCTGCGAGTTCGAGGCCAGCCTGGTCTACAGCATGAGCTCCAGGACAACCAGGGTTATACGGAGAGACCCTGTCTCAAAACAACAACAACAAAAAAGATGTCTCAAAAACAAAAAACATTTGAAAGATTAGAAAGACAAGATTAAGTTAACTTAACTCATTGTGATCTCTGGTATTTTAGATAAATTAAGAACTTGGGCTGTTGGGCCTGGGTTGGTGGCCACACCTTTAGCCTCTGTGCTCCGGAGGCAGAGGCAAGTAGATCTGATCTCTGAGTTCAAGACCAGCCAGGGATACGTAGGGAGACTCTGCTCCACCCCCACCCCCAGAAAAGGAAGGAGGTGAGAGAAACAGATATTAGCCCTTTGTGGCTGGGGTTAGTGCAGCTAATCCTGAGTTCTGGATACCAATTCTAAGAGTCCCCCCAACACCGCCTCCAGCTTTACTGAGCAGGAAACACTAGACTGCTGCCAGTGTGGTACCTGACTGTTCCTCACATTCTCCATTCTCTGACACCTGAAACTGCTCACCTGATACTTGTGAGGCTGACAACAGTTATCCTGTTTTCCACTACATTAAAATGTATCTTAATTTTTGTTTGGTTTGGTTTTTTGAGACAGGGTTTTTCTGTGTAGCCTTGGCTGTCCTGTACTCACTGTGTAGACCAGGCTACCCGGAACCCACAGCAATCAACCTGCATCTGCTTCCCTAGTGCTGGGATTAAAGGCTTGTGCCACCACACCTGGCTCGTGTATTGTTAAAACAGGGTCTCATTATGTAGCCCTAGCTGGCTGGAACTCAACTGTGTAGACCAAGCTGGCCTCCAACTCACATAGATCCACCTGCCTCTGCTTCTGAGATTAAAGGCATGCACCACCATGACCAGCTGTCTTCATTCTTAAATTTTAAAATTGAAAACAGTCTCACTGATCATTTTGAACTAACATAATAAAGAGTAGGAAATAAATTATTCATCTTTTGGTGTTGAAAACCTACAAATAAACAACCAAGGGCTTTATATATGTGCTATTTTCACAGAAAAAAAAAAAATGTTACAGTTGCTCAGTTATAAAATCATGCCATTAAGTAATGTAGTGCAATGACTTAGTATGCTCCTTACACTGCAGCACAGAAGGTAGGTCCCACATTCATGGCTGTAGGGTATAGCTTGATGGCAAAACACATGCTGGGCACGCACTGCAGTACTCAATTCAGACCCCAGTGCAGAAGAAAAAGAACAGAATATAATAATGTCGCCATTGCATTTAAATGAGTTTTAAGGTAAGTGAGATGGTTCAGGCAGTAAAAGTGCTTGCCACCAGGCCTAGTGACCTGAGTTACAGCCCAGAAACCACACACTGGACAGAGAACCAAGGGAGTTTTGCAAGTTTTCCTCCTCCCTCCATTTACGTACCTTAGCGTGCACATGACCACACACTTACAGAATGTTTTTTTAAAAAGCTTTAATGTTCTTCAGGAGTTGTCTTCTGTCGTCTTGAGTTGTGTTCTCTGCTAAAAGTGTGGGAAGACGGGCTGGGACGATGACCTAGCAACAGGAGTTCTTGCTGCACTGTCCAGAGGGCTGGGCTGTGGACCCCAGCATTCACATAGCAATTTAGGCATCCTGTGCCTGCCTCTGCATCTGACTTTGTATGCGTGCACACGCATGCAGACACACACACACACACACACACACACACACACACACACACCCTTTACATTTCCCTCCTTTCAGGCAGTGGTTCCTTTAATGCTCAGTCTCCCCATTCCTTACATTCAGATTCTGAAAGGAGGTAGTAACTTCCCCGCTTCTCTGCCAAGAGACTCCTGCACATAACTGGAATAGGTTTTTTTCCCTCTGTTTTGTTTTTTGTTTTTTAAACAAAAGCAGGGGTTTAAATAGGCCTGCTGAATTGTCAGAGGATCTTGAGAATGTCGCTCATAAGAGAGCATATGCTGATTCCGTAAAGAAGGGGGGGAGGGGGAGAGCAACAGACGCAGCCACCGAGCATAAGTTTAACTAAGCCGGTTCACTTCCATCCCCCTATTAAACCCAAGGCCTATTTCCTTCCCGTTTGATTTTCCTTTTCTAATGTGTACGTTTGACAAATAATCACTTTTATTTAAGGAAAAAAATATCATGGGAAATTTTCTCAAAATTTAATTTACTTTGTGTGTTTCTGTGTATGTAAGTCAGAGGACAAATTGTGGGGGTCAGGTCTGTCCTTCTCCTGTGTAGGTTTTGGGACTGAACACAGTTGTCAGGCTTAGGGAAAAACCCTTACTTGCTGAGTCACTTGCTGGCTTGGAAATTTTTTCTTTTACATTAAAAAGGTTTTTTAAAATTCATGCCTATAAAGCATACACAGAAAGGTCAGAGGACAGCTTTCAGAAGTCAGCTTTCTTGTTCCACCATGTTGGTTCTGGGGATTGAACCCAGGTCATCAGGTTTGGCAGCAATTGTCTTTACCCTCTGAGCCATCTCACCAGCCTGAGAGGAAAGTTGTCAGAGCTTATTTTCTTTTTCTTTCTTTCTTTCTTTCTTTCTTTTTGTTTGTTTTTTTGTTTTTTGTTTTTTATTTTTTGAGACAGGGTTTCTCTGTGTAGTCTTGTCTGTCCTGGACTCACTTTGTAAACCAGGCTGGCCTCGAACCACAGAGATCTGCCTGCCTCTGCCTCCCAAGTGCTGAGACTAAAGGCTTGTGCCAACACCACCCAGCCAGAGCTTATTTTCCCGTGTGTGTGTGTGTGTGTGTGTGTGTGTGTGTGTGTGTGTGTGTTGGGGCAAAACAATTTTGCTTTGTTTCTGTGTTTGTCTTTATCTTTTGAAATAGTTAATAAACTCCTGCTGTTCTTTTACCCTGCTTATTACTAAGTAAGTATTTAAGTTAAAGCCTGCTAAACAGGAAGCTTTAGTTTGCTTTGCAGCTCTCTCTCACGTGCGAGCTCTCTCTCTCTCTCTCTCTCTCTCTCTCTCTCTCTCCCCCCCCCCCCCCTGTGATGTCAGTTTAAAAACTTTCAGTATGCTTGGAAGTGGCTTGTAACCTGTGAATACATTTTGTATCTCTTACTGAAGATGCTGTCTGCCTCACAGGTTAGCTGCTGAAGACTGGATAATTGTATAATCGGAGCTGATGGCAGATGATCTACCCGCCCCTTGATCTCACTTCTTACTGCGGCTCCCTCCACATGCCACTCTGGCTCTGCTGGTTCCAGCAGAGTGCATGCCCTTGGGCCTTTGGATTTTCTGTTCTCTGTCTTTCCCCTGGTGTCTGTACAGATCGCTTCCTTGTTTTACTCAAGTCCCTATTTAGATATAACTATTGGAAAAGTGATTCCTAGTTTCTATGGTTTTTCATTCTTTGTTCTTTCTGGTTTTGTGTCTCCAGAGCTTAGGACTGAACCCAGGGTCTTTCACTTGCTAGGCAAACATTCTCCCACTGAGCTAAATCCCCAGCCTTTCCTGACATTCCGTTTAAAATGGCATTCTCAGCTGGCTGTGGTAGTGCATGCCTTAAATCACAGCACTCAGGAGGCAGAGGCAGGTAAACCTCTGAGTTGGAGGACAGCCTGGTCTACAAAGCCTGTTCAGGACAGCCAAGGTCACATAGAGAAACCCTGTCTCGAAAACCAACCAAATAACCAAGCAAAAAGGCAGCATTGTCAGGGGGTGGAAATAGCTCAGTGGTGAAGAGCACTGACTGCCCTCAAAAAGGACCCAGGTTCATTTCCCATCACTCACATGCAGCTCACAAGAGGATCAAGACCCTCTTCTGGCCTCCTCAGGCACTAGTCGGTCCATGGTGCACATACATCCACACAGGCAAAACACTCATGAAGTAAAAATGTAGAGTATTCTCAGGCCATGAAGATGGCTCAGCATGTAGAAACGCTGCTGCCAAGTCTAATGGCCTGAGTTTGATCCCCAGGACCCACATGGTTGAAGGAGAGAACATGTTCCTACAAGTTGTCCTTTGACCTCGCTGTGAGTGCTGTGGCACACATGTGCCCAAATACAGCCCATACACACACATACACACACACACAATAAATGTAATGAAATGGCATTCTCTTATTCAGCTGTTGCTGCCTCTCTACCCCTACGTGTGTGTGTGGTGTGTGTGTGTGTGTGTGTGTGTGTGTGTGTCTCTGTCTCTCTGTCTCTCTCTCTCTCTCTCTCTCTCTCTCTCTCTCTCTCTCTCTCTGTCTCTCTTTCTCTTGACAGAGTCTCACTCCTGATTCTTCTGCCTCAGCCTTCTGAGTGCTGGTGTCACAAATGAGCTGCCATGCCCAGCAACTGTTTTCTTTCCATCACTGATGGAACACATACATATTGTTTGGCTCGGCCCACAGTGTTTGAATCACAAGAACAGACTTTTCTATGTTCACCTCTGTGTCTGCCACATAGGACAACATTTGGTATGTTGCAGGCACTAAAGTTGTAAATAAATTGCCACCAATAACAATATTTCAATAATATGCCCTTTTAATTTCCTTTTAATATGGCTTTTGGAAGTTGCTACCTTCTCTCTAAGAATTACACCACATTCATTACAAACAGACAGATTGCTGATGCACAGTCTCTGATTTTCCCCCTTTTAGGTTTCAGTGTGGCCCAAAAGCCTTTTGGAGCCACGTACGTGTGGAGCAGCATTATAAATGCCCTTCAAACCCAAGTGGAAGTGAAGAAACGGAGGCACCACTTAAAATGCCACAATGACTGCTTCGTTGGCTCGGAAGCTGTGGACGTTATTTACTCTCACTTAATTCAGAATAAATTCTTTGGTGATGTTGATATTCCTCGGGCCAAAGTGGTGAGAGTGTGTCAGGCACTTATGGACTACAAAGTATTTGAAGCAGTTCCAACCAGAGTCTTTGGAAAAGACAAGAAGCCTACATTTGAGGATAGCAGTTGCAGCCTTTATAGATTCACAACAATTCCTAATCAGGACAGTCAGCTAGGCAGTAAGAACAAAGTGTCTTCATCTTCCAGGTGAGTCCTGGCATTAGGCTATCATGGCCATTATTAGCAGATTTTTTTTTCTACTTTTTTTTTTTTTAAAGATCATATGTGCTAATTTTGGCTAAAATCTAAATCCTGGTAAATTTATAAACTATACCAAAATGTTGGTAATGTACTGGGCATATCTTAGACTTCACTTGTTTGTACTTGTATTTTACAAGAACAGTCAACAAACTTTGCTTTCCTGCCTTAAGTTATAGTAACAGTATAAAAAGATGTTTGGAAATTCATATCAAAGTGGAGTGAGAGCAGAGAGAAACGGAGAGCTGGCAGAGCGACCCCCGCTCCTAGAGTACCATCAGAATCTAGGACGTGGTGGGCTCCGCGTGTCCAAGGCGAGTGAGGGCTGCGGTACTCAGTGTCGTGTGGCATGTTAAAGGACTTATGTGATTTTGGTTTGTGGAGTTTTTATTTGTGTGCCGCTGGTCAGGAGCCGTAAGGAACTTAAGAGGTCATGTAGGTGTTGGGAGGATCACAAAAGAGTTGAGCAGGATGGGATTGTGTTTTAGAAAGGTCATTTTGGACTGGAAATGGTGCACTGTATTCAGTGAGAACTGGGTAAGCAGCGCTGCAGGCCACAGAAGATGGGGCTGCAACAAACATGAGGAAGTCCCTAAGGACCGGGTGTGGGGCCACCGACCGAGTCAAGAGTAAAGTAGAGCATGGCCTACCCTCTTCATGCTTCGCTTGAAAAAAGACCAAAAGTTTTCAACTCTGGTGATTGTAGAAAGAACATTTTAACATAAGTATTGTACAGTACTGTTAAGTTCCTCAGCAGTATTAGTAATGAAGCATATTAATATTTTTGTGACAAAGGAATATTCATGCCAACTAGGATAAGCAAAGACAGGACCTTTCAGGATCTTTTTGTTTTTCATTGGTGTTTGTCTTGAGACAGGGTCTCACTGTGGAGCCCATGCTGGCCGCCCAAACTTGCTGTGTAGATAGCAAGTCACCAGGTTATAGTAAACCAAAACTCTCTTTATTTCTGGAGGGGCTAGAATTAGATGTTTTACCAGGAGGCCTGGCTCAGTTTTATTATATTTTAAAATTGGTGATAAAATTGTAGTCCTTGAGTTACATCTAAATAAAGGCTCATAGGAGGTTCTATTTAGAGAATCTGTTTTTTAGAGCAGGGTGTAGTGGTACCTACCTATAATCTCTTGATCTGGGATGTGGAGGCCAGAGCATCAGGAGTTTAGGGCCAGCTTCAGCTGTATAGTGAGTGTGCGACCAGCTTGGGACTGCAAGAGATCCTGACCCAGAAGAACAAAGAGAGGCATGTGAGTGAGTGGGCGCATTTGGACTGACTCAGAGGCTCTTGAAAAGTATTTTATTCCACTCAGAATTTTTATTTGTTGTGTTTTGGTTTTGAAACGTGAGCTCTCAAGACACTTGCAGGTCTCACAATACTAAATCATTTCTGTGGACATATGAACTTTATTTTAGGTACTCAGATGCATTGTTTAAGTCATCTGATATCAAGTCGGACAGTTTGGAGGATCTGTGGGAAAATCTGAGTTTAAAGCCTGCCAACTCCCCTCGTGTACCTGTCTCTACCAGGCTGTCTCCTCAAGGTAAACTAAAGCTGCAGAGTGAGAAGACTCCAGAGACAGAGTTGCTGACAGTATTTCCTCCTAGCCTTTATTTGAATTTTAATATTCAAGCAGAGAAAGAGTGTGCTGTGTGTTAAGGCTGTTTATGTTAAGCTTCAACAGAACTCTATTATCTTGAACAACACATCAGTGTTACAACTTTAAACACTGACTTTTGTCCATCAGCTGGCAGAGGTTCAGATCTGAAATGTTTTGCATGCAGATTCTTACTTAATGTATGCTCTCAGATATTTCTTTTCCTGAGATTTTATTAGGTTGCATGAAAAGCTGAAAGTCATATTAAAGTATTAATGTTCTTCCTTGTGGCCATGGACGACGCCTGATGATTTTGATTTCTACTCTCCCTCCCCCATCCTGTTGGGTGGAAAGCCTGAGTGAGATACTCTGCAGCCAATAGCTTCCGATGAGTTTTGAGATTGAATGAGCCATTCTTTCTTCTAAAGTCCTCATTAACATGGTATACAGCCTTATCTCCAACATACTGCTTTATATGGTACAAAGAATGACAAGAATTCCTGTTGTCCAGAGCTGTTCTCCTACACTTTAAACAAATCTTGGATTGTTTTGTTATAAGAAAGCACTGCATGAGTAAGGGTGGCCCAGTTCCCCACTTGGTGTCACAGGTTTAATACTTAGACCTGCCTGGACAAATACTGCAGCGAATACGGCATAACTAATCATTGCTGCTTTGGCATAACTAATCATTGCTGCTGCCCACACTGTCGTTTTCCTGTGCAGTCATCAATGAAGTATGGCAAGAAGAAACGATTGGACGTCTGCTGCAACTTGTCGACCTTCCGTTTCTTGACTCCCTACTCAAACAGCAAGAGGTTGTACCTAAAGCCCCCCGGCCTAAGAGACAGCCTGACATGGTCAACACCAGTAACTACCTGGATCGAGGGATTCTCAGGGCCTATGGTGACTCTCAGTATGTGCAAACAATACAACTAAGTATGTTTGTGGGTAGAGTGTGCACAAAGCTCTGGGTTCAAGCCTCAGCACTGACTAAAAGTAGGTGTGGTGGCACACACCTGTTACCCCAGCACTTGGGAGGTAGAGACAAAAGGATCATTACCTTCAGCTTCATAGCTAGTTTAAGGCCATCGTGGGCTATGTGAGACCCTGTATTCATAATCCCAACACTTGGAAGACAGAGGCAGACACAGACAAACTCTGTGAGTTTGAGGCCAGCCAGGGCCTCATACATACTGAGAATATATCTCAAAAAAAAAAAAAGTGTGTGTGGGTCCCCTAAGAGTCCTCATAGACTTAAAATGAACAGATTTGACAAGTTTTGTAATCTTGATTGAGTACGCTTCTTTAGAATGTTTAAATACATTAGTTTTTTTAATTAGCTAGATTTCCTAAAGTACCTCTAGCCATCATTTTGAGTATAAATTTTTTTGGGTTTTTTGTTGTTGTTGTTGTTTATTTGTTTGTTTTTTGAGACAGGGTTTCTCTGTATAGCCTTGGGTGTCCTGGACTTGATTTGTAGACCAGAGTAGCCTTAAACTCACAGAGATCCACCTGCCTCTGCCTCTGGAGTGCTGGAATGTAAATCTTGTTTGTTTGTTTGTTTGTTTGTTTGTTTGTTTTTCCGAGGCAAGGTCTCTCTCTATAGCCTTTTAGCCTTGGGTGTCCTGGAACTCTTTGCTTCCAAGTGCTAGAGTTAAAGGCATGCTCCACTGCCCAACTTGAATGTAAATCTTAGGATTTGAAGTCTCTTTCTCTCCCTCCTCCTCCTCTTCCTCCTCTTGTTCTTTTCTTCTTCCTCTTCTTTCTTCTTCTTCTTTCTTTCCTCCTCCCTCCCTCTTCTTCTTCCTCCTCCTCCTTCTGTTTTGATTTGAGGTTTTTTGTTTGTTTGTTTGTTTGTTTTGTTTTTTGAGACAGGGTTTCTCTGTGTAACAGGAGTTATACTTACTTTGTCGATCTGGCCTTAAACTTACAGAGCTCTGTGTGCCTGCCTCTCCCACATGGTGGGATTAAAGGCCCCACCAGTGCCCAGCAAGACTTGAAACCTTATAGTACTAAGAGCGGACTTAGCTTAAGGAAGATCCGTGTTCCTTATTATTTGAAACATTGATTTCCTAAGTAAAGTTATTAAAGATTAAAATAGCTTCTGTGATTGTAATCGGTTTAATGATTGATTATTTTCTTCCATAGGTAGTATTCCAGTCCAGTTAAGGAAATGAAGTATTTAAGAAGTACAACTTTCTTCTTCCTAGCTCTACATTTCAACACATCATTAATATGAATGGTTGAATGCCAACAGATAGCTTAAAGAGCTGAGTGTGGTAGCACACATCTTTAATCCCATCACCAGAGAGGCAGAGGCAGGCAAATCTCTGAGTTTGAAGCTAACCTGGTCCACACAGTGAGTTCCAGGCCAGCCAAGGCTGTATAGAGAGACCTTGTTTAAGAAAAAAAATTTTTAAAGGATTAAGGCCTTATATGAAAGTGTTGATCTTAACATAATAGCTGTTAAGTTCTGCTTATATAATAGGAAGCTCATTCTACAGGTTTACATTTCTATAACCTAAAGCAATGTGGAGATAGTTTTAAATTTTTTAAAATTTTATTTATTTATTTGGTTTTTCAAGACAGAGTTTCTATGAGTAGCCTTGGCTGTTCTAGACTTGCTTTGTAGACCAGGCTAGCTTCGAATTCACAGAGATCTGCCTGCCTCTGTCTCCTCAGTGTTGGAATTAAAGGCATGTGCCACTATGCCTGGTTAATGGAGTTATTTTATAATTACCTTAATGTTCAGAATTTGTGCTAGAAATGACCTTTAAAATATCTAGCTTCATCTTTTTCTTTTGTTTTGTCTTTCTATTTTTGGTTTTCCAAGACAGGATATCTCTGTGTAATAGCCCTGGCTGTCCTGGACATTGTAGACCAGGCTGGCCTTGAACCCACAGCAATCTGCCTACCTCTGCTTCCCCAAGTGCTGGGATTACAGGTGTGCACCTCTGCACATGGCTCTAGCTTCATCTTTTTTATAAACCCTAGATGTTTATGGCAGTAATAAATATATAACAAATTTAAAGCTATCTAGCTTTGTTTTTTGTAAACCTTAGAGTCTATGGCAGTGGAGGACATATAACAAATTTATTGAAATACAGCATTTTCTGACTGGGAATGTAGCTCAATTGGTAGTGCGTTTGCCTCATTTACAAAGCCCTGAGTTTAGTCTCCAACACCTCTTAATACCGTAGTGAATGCATATAATCCAAGTATGCAGGAGGATCAAAACTTCTCAGTCATCCTCACCTACATAGTGAGCTGAAGGCCAGCCTGGGCTAAAGAGACCCTAATCTCACTCAGAACTTTTTACCTGTTGGTTTGATTATAAGGAAATGTTATCTTTTATCTTGCTCTCTTCCTGTCCTAGCTAAATCGAGAGATTACAGATCATACAGGTAACTCTGAAGTTAGCAACATTGTATGGTAGAGTTACAGTTTTAAATGTGAGGTCTGAAGCCAGATGTGGTGAATCACACATCTGTAATCCTGGCACGTAGGGAATCAGGATTGGGAATTTGAGGCCGCATTTCAATTTTGATGATCAGTCTTAATGTAGTAATTGGTATTTCTTATATAAAAGGAAAATGTAATTTAGCTAATTTCTTAAACCTGTTATATGCAATTTAGTTATATGGTAAATGATTCTGTCTATAAGTGTGGAGAATTTGATCCTAGTGGCAAACATAAGATCACCAAGGATTTAGATACTTTGTGTCTATTTGTTCTCTTTGCTTTTTACAATAATTCTCCTCTTCCTTGCTCTAGGGAAGATGAATGGGTCTCTGCAGCCATTGACTGCTTGGAGTATCTTCCCGACCAGATGGTTGTGGACATAAGCAGGAATTTTCCTGAGCAACCAGACAGAACAGACTTAGTGAAGGAACTTCTATTTGGTGCTATTGGCAAATATTACAGCACTAGGGAGCCTCTGTTGAACCACCTGTGTGATGTTCATAACGGAATAGCAGAACTCCTAGGTAAGTGAGTCCTACTAGATACCAGAGTTCATCCTTTAGGGGAAAAAGCTTAATTGTCTTCAAAATGAACCAAAATAGTACTCTGTAGTCTAGAGAGAATATATTTGTTTTTTACACATCTGGGGTTCACTCCAAATCTAGGAACGTAGGCTACCTCAGAACCCTGCTGTCATTCGCTGCAGGCTTACGCAGGAGCAGCAGTTCTCTGCTTTAGAGGAGTTAGCAGCATGACCCTGCAGCCCCGTCAGAAGGGCAACTTCCTGCTCTCTGATCTACACGGCCACATTGTTTCAGTGGATTTTGAAATCAAATTGGAAGTTTCTGAGAATCCTTCTAGTTTTCTCAGGGTCGGTTATCAGCATTATATACATAGTACAGCCTCAACACTGTTTCAGAAACAGATGGGAGCTTACAAAGCCAAGAGTTAGGTAACACCTTAAGTCGGCCTGCGACAGGGGCTTATGGGTCAGCTGCTGATTTGAGAGCAGAGCGGACTGTCTTTATGGTGTTGGTCATCCACTTTATTTCTGTTTATTTAAATTGCATTTTATTTGTGTGTATGCACATGGATGCATGCGTTCATGCTGTGGCACGTATGTGGCGGTCAGAGGACAAATTGCTGGAGTTGGTTTGCTCCCATTTTTGTTCTCACTTTTTGTTTTTGCTTTTGGAAACAACTTTGAGGAAGTGTACTACTTAACATGAAGTGCAGTGAGTTTTGTTCATTTTAGTATAGTCATATTTGGTCAATTAAGCATTTTTTTTCTTTTGGCTTAAGTAAATGGGAAGACTGAAATAGCCTTAGAAGCTACACAGCTGTTTCTGAAGCTTCTGGATCCCCAAAATAGAGAAGAATTTAGGAGACTGCTTTACTTCATGGCTGTTGCAGCACATCCTTCCGAGTTTAAATTACAGAAAGAAGTGAGTCTGCCTAAGTGTTAATTGTTTTCAGTGTCTTCAGCGTCCAGTGTGCTCCAGTGGGTAGAGTATTCCTATTCCATGTCCCCTGAGTGCTAGACTTAGCCTTTCACATACGCGCACGTTCCATAGGTGTGCTTTCATTCTCACAGAGTGACAATCGGATGGTCGTGAAAAGGGTCTTCTCTAAAGCCATTGTCAACAACAAAAACTTATCCAGAGGCAAAACTGATCTTCTTGTACTCTTCTTAATGGATCACCAAAAAGATGTTCTCAAGGTGAGACTCTGGCAGTAACTACTCTTGCCTATTTGTAACAGACTGAAATGCACTTGAGTAATTTTCCTGTGTCCCTCTCCTTCTTAAGATTCCTGGAACTCTACATAAAATTGTTAGTGTTAAGCTTCTGGCCATACAAAAAGGAAGTGATCCTAATAAAGACACAGGTAATTTAAGAATATTATCTGCATGGTCTTTTTAAAAAAATATTTATTATGTATACAATGTTCTGCCTGCATGTATACCTGCATCCAGAAGATGTCACCAGATCTCATTATAGATGGTTGTGAGCTACCATGCAATTGTGGGAATTGAACTGAGGACCCTTGAAAGAGCAGCCAGTGCTCCTAGCTTCTGAGCTATCTCTCCAGCCCCCCCTCCCCTTTTATTTTTTAAGGCAAAATCTCATTGTAGACCAGGCTGATCATGCTATGTTGCCAGAGATGACCTTGAAGTCCTGGGCCTCCTGACTCTGACTTCCAAGTGCCGGGACCACAGGTGTTTGAGGCCACTCCTAGTTTAATGCTTTCATTATCTTCTAGAGACAAGTCTATAGTCTGATATGAAAGTATTTTTCTGTGATTAGTTTCAACTAAATAATTTGAAACATTCCCCTCAATTTTCTTGGCTTAGCAGAGTGCTTCCTGGATTAAAACAACTTTCGGATTGTTTTTTTTATCTGTTTTTAAACTTTTAAAAGTCACATTTCTTATCTAACGTTCCCTCTCCCTCTGTCTGTCTCCTCCACCACCACCACCCCGCACATGTGTAGGTCAGAGGACAACCTTCAGGAGTTGATTCTCTGCTTCCACCATAAGGGTCGGCAGGATTGAACTCAGGTCATCAGAGGCAAGCGCCTCTGCCATGAGCCTTCTCATAGGCTAGGTTAAAAAAACTTTGATCAGAAGGCCAGGCATGGTGGCGCACGCCTTTAATCCCAGCACTCGAGAGGCAGATTGAGGCCAGCCTGGTCTACAAAGTAAGTACAGGATAGCCACAGCTAACACAGAGAGACCCTGTCTCAAAAAAACAAAAACAAAAAACAAAAAAACTTTAATCTGGGCTATCCTTATCTTCTTTAATGCACTTACAGAATGTTGAGGAAACTACTGTATTATTTTTCTAATTAAATGTGAGGAATAGAGTCAGTTACTGGAACTTTCTCCTTTTAAACCTTAAGGCTATATTTACTGCCAGAGAATTGAAGGAAGTGACTACTCTAGCAGTACACAGAAGAAAACCAAAGACGAACTGTTGAGTTTACTAAAGACTATCAATGAGGATTCAAAACTCTCTGCCAAAGAGAAGAAGAAACTACTCGGCCAGTTCCATAAGTGTCATCCAGACATCTTCATTGAGTATTTTGGAGACTGAATTTCTAATGTCTGTATGTATGAACACTTGTATATTTTAAGGGCAAATTATGTAGCCTAAAGATATTTGTAAGCTTGGATGTCTAAATAAGAAGTTGTACTTAATAAAAATTTTTATACCCATTTGTGCCAAAAACTATTACTCACATGGTGTATTGCTGTATGGACTGACATGTTAAGTGAGTTGACTTATAATTATTAATTCAATTTGTATAGAGAATCATAGGGATTTAGAGGATAAAGCAGTTATGTATTATGTAACAAGTATTGGGCTGGAGAGCTGGCTTAGCAGTTAAGTGCACTGGTTGCTCTTGCAGAAGACCTGGGTTTAGGTCCCAGCACCTACATGGTGGCTCACAGCCAAGTGCAACATGAGTCTCAGAGGGATCCAGCATCCTCTTCTGGCCTCCGTGGGAAATGTACACACATGGTACATCCACATCCCCAATCACATAAAATAAATACATCTAATAATAAAAGTACTTAACGGAAAATCTAGTTACATATTAGTGGGGATATGGATTTGTTTTATTATTGTTGTTTTTGTTTTGTTGAGACAGGGTCTCTATGTAGACCAGGGTGGCCTAGAATTCCTCCTGCCTGGAACCAAGGGTGCATGCTGCAGCACCCAGCATGGTTTGTATTTTAGAAGGTTCTCCTTAAAGATGTAAAACATAAACTACACTTGTTATACAGTGGATTTTCTAATTACCATAAACTAATTGTAGAGAGGTTTTTTAAAAAGGTTGTACCCATGCTTTTGAAAATTTAAGCATTTTAAGCTTATGTTGGGGTTTTCAAGTATATAAGAATGAGATGAGCAGGGCATAGCGGCGCACACCTTTAATCCCAGCACTTGGGAGCCAGAGTCACGCAGATTGCTGTGAGTTCAAGGCCAGTCAGGGCTATTACACAGAGAAACCCTCTCTACAAAAACAAAAACTGAGAGTGGAATAATAAATTCTCACAGGTGCACATCAACAGTGTTAACCAGAGTCTCTTAAAGAGCAGTCTCCTTTACTCTGTATCTTTGCCCATTCTTTGTTTTCATTCCAGTGCATTTTAGACATAGCACTTCTTTCAGCACGTATATCCAAAGTACGGTAAAACCGTGTAATTGAAAACATTTTAAAGTAGTAGGGAAATAATGTCCCTATCTGCTGGCATGCCATGAGTGATCTCTTACTTTCTGACAAAACTAATACCAGGTAGTTTTTTTAACAGAAGGCTGACAACTATAATATATATGAGAACCCTTATTTTAGGAAAGCCAGGTTTTGGGCACAATTAAGAAAAAGGCAGCCAGGCATGGTGGCACAAGCCTGTAATCCCAGCACTCAGGAGGCAGAGGCAGGTAGATATCTGTGAGTTTGAGGCCAGCCTGGTTTACAAAGCAAGTCCAGGACAGCCAAGGCTACACAGAGAGACCCTGTCTCAAAAAACCAAAAAGCTTTGGCAGAGTGTGCTGGTGCACACCTTTAATCCAAGCCCTTGGGGAGGCAGGAGCAGGGGGATCTCTCTCTGTGAGTTGGAGACCAGTCTGGTCTATAAAGAGTGCCCAGGACAGAGAAACCCTGTCTTGAAAGAAGGAAGGAAGGAAGAGGCAGTTTTAAAAGTGATGAAAGAAGGGCTGGATCGATAGCTCTGGTTAAGAGTGCTTATTGCTCTTCCAGAATACCCAGGTTCAATTCCCAGCACCCACATGGCAGCTTACAACTGTAGCTCCATGCATGTCTATATGAGAGTGTCAGATCTTTGAGTTAGACAGTTGTGAGATGCTATGTGGGTGCTGGGATTTGAACCAGCGTCCTTTGGAAGAACAGTTGGTGCCCTTAACTGCTGAGCCATTTCTCCAGCCTAATTTTTTTTTAAAGTGGTGAAAGAAAAGAGATGACTTCAGTGTGAGGAAGTTCTCAGAACAAGGCTGCTGAAACTGGTGAGATCCACGTAGTTGGTGAGCAGCTGCACACTATCTGATTTGCAATCTTTGTTTTGGACATACTTAAAGCATGAATCTTTGCCTACTAGAACTAGCGCCTTCAGGAAAAGCCAGCACATTTGGCTTCCAACTGCTAGCACTGTTGATGCTTTATATTTTGGATTTTAGAGTTGGGTTTGGTTTTTTTTTGTGTGTAGCCTTGGCTGTCTTGGAACTCACTCTAGACCAGGCTGGCCTCAAACTCAGAGATCTGCCTGACTCTGCTGGGATTAAAGGCTCTCACCACCATGCCTGGCTTGTTCATTGCCTTTTTATTTACTTTTCATTTTCTATGTATTGGCATTTTTCCTGCATGTATATCTGTGCACATTGCATATGTGTGTGTGTGTGCGCGCACACGCACGCTACCCGCTGAGGTCAGAATGGGTTCAGATCTCCTGGAACTAGAGTTAAGTCCCTTGTGAGCTGCCATGTGGAAGCTGGGCAGTGAAGCCAGGTTCTGTCTAGAAGAGCAGTTGGTGCTCTTAACCACTGAGCCATGGCTCCAGCCCCTGTTCATGCTTCTTGAAGAAGCAACATTCTAACAGAATGATCATTCCATGGAAAACATTCTAATAAAATCACAGTTTAAAGCCAAATATGATGGTCTGTGTCTAACCCTGGTACTTCAGAGGCTGAAGCAGGAAGATTCTGAGTTGCAGCTTAGCCTGTGCTACACAGCAAGATCTTGTCTGGGGTGGGGGGGGGAGGGTGGGAGAGACTTAGCTCAAACTCAGTAACATTTTTTAAAATTACATTTATTTGTGCAAGTGTGTGCACTCAAATGTACATGTCAATATCAGTCCAATTTGGAGTAGGTCTTAGAGCTCTTCTTCCACCATGTGTAGGCTGGGGTGTTGCCCCGGCCCACTGGGGTTCGACTAACGCTCGGGAGGAGAATTTTCCTGTATAGAGACAGAACACTAGACATGAAGAAGGGGCAATCTGCATTCTGATCAAACCCCGTTTATTGAAAAATTTCACAGAGTTTATATAGGCACAGAGGCAAGGGTTGCTATGGATACCTAACTCTGGAATGCTCCAGCAAGTATCTACCTTTACAGTTGCTATAATTGCAGGAGAGATTCCAGGGAGGATCTGGTGGGTCAGGAAAAAGTTCCCGGAACTGCTGCTCGCAGGCAGCTGGCCTTTAATCTGATCTTACCAGTAATCTTACCAGAAAAGGAGTAGATTGGGGGTCTAGAATAACTGGCCCCCACAATAAACCACAACAGGTGTCTAACTGCCGACCTACGACAAGGTCAGCTGGTTTCTGGTGAATGGCAGACTGCTGGAGAAATAGGAACCTAGGCTCTGACAAGATGGCTGAACATTGGCCATGTAGCCCGTCCCCTACAGGGTGTCAAACTCAGGTCATCAGGCTCTGCAGTAATCTCCTTTACCCACTGAACCAGCTCACTAGCCCAAGACTAGGTTATTTTATGGTAAATCTATCATTTTCTGAAGACATTATAAACTTCAAGGCATAGGGCCAGTACTACTCTGAAATCCTTGGAGATCTATGCTGGGTCACTAGAGCTGTCCCTACTGTCAGCTCTGCTCTCATCCATTCATCTGTGACACCTGCTGAGGGGCCCATCTCCATGTGTGTACTTGATGTTTACAAGACTGTGAGCTTGTCCTCCAGTCTGCAGAGTGGGCTGAGGCAGCCTCCTGTGGACTAATGAGACAGGCTCTGTGCACGTCAGTTTGGCTGGCCACATTCTACCCAGGTAAATCTGAAGCATGAAAAAGCAACACTAAGAAACAAGGAACAGTTAGAGAAATCCTGTGTGTTCCAGGGG
The DNA here is from genome assembly GCF_964271855.1 of Acomys minous. Lineage (NCBI taxonomy): Eukaryota > Metazoa > Chordata > Mammalia > Rodentia > Muridae > Acomys > Acomys minous. Next base: position 42,939,638 of record NC_140485.1, read on the forward strand.
TAACAGCAACTCTCCGGGACAGCTGTTACCTTTCTCCTTCCAAACTGCAGCTGGTGCTGAGCGCACTTTATCTCAAGGTTAGTTTGAGTTTCCAATCTTTACAGGCGCAGATCAAACTGGCACATGTATGAACGTTTATAATACTTAAAGGAAACTCTTAAGTATCAGAAGGTTAAGATGAATCATCCTGACCAGGTGGTGGTGACACACACCTTTAATCTCAGAACTTGGGAGGAAGAGGCAGGTGGATATCTGTGAGTTCAAAGTCAGCCTGGTCTACAGAGTGAGTTCCAGGACAGCCAGGGCTATGTAGAGAAACCCTGTCTCAAAAAATAACACCATGACCATTTCTAACAGTAACCTTTGCGGTCTCCAAGAAGATGACAGGGCCCTGCAATGAGGAATCCACCTTCATTGTAACACTAACCACTGGGAAAAACCACCCCATGCCTCCTCTGCTGCCAGGTTCTGTGCAAACAGTGGACACTTTCTGGGTTGTCTGCTGCATTCTATGTAGTCAAGTTTGCTCCTAAGCTGACAGCCACCACCCTGAAATCAGCTTCTGGCTAAAAACTGCTCAAAACATTCAAATTGCTGAGTTCATAGGAGCCTGACATGAATATTTTATAATACTTTGAACTCAAAAATACTTCATCCTAAGACTGCCAAATACAACCAAGCTGGACGTTGTGGAAAGCTTGGCAGAAATAGCTTCATTATTGTAAATAGTTTTACTGTGTTAGAGTTAAAATCTTCCCTTATTATTTAGACAAAAAGGGAAAAATGTTGCAGAATCACACTGTGAGATTGTGTTGTTTACTGGGAAAAACTTTCTTTCTGTGGTGTGGCTCAGCCCTAGCACACACCTTTAACCCAAGAGCTTTCTGTTTGAATTAAATAAAATCAACCATAGCTCAAGAAACAGAGAAAACTAGTTGATAGGAAGCGAACATAGAAAACAAAAAACAAAACCATAGAGTAAGAGGAAATTAGGAGGACAAATAAAGAGACTCATAGGAAGTAGAAGGGAGGGGCATTCCGTTTGAGGGTTTTTGAGAGAGCTGGAGAAAGAGAGCTTCCTTTTGTGAGAAGGAAGGTCAGCTCGGTGCTTTTTCTGCCTCTCTGAGTTAGCAGGCTTTCACCTCAGCATCTGGCTCCCAAGTTTATTGGCAAAATGGAATGTTTGAGATATCATTAGAAACAACATCCTGCAACAAGGAACTTTTCAGGCAACATAGAAATGCTAGAGCCCCATTCGCGGGTGGTTGGATGCTGTTGGTTGCAGTTTGTTAACTAGTTATGAACAAAGAAGAAACAACAAGAAGAAATAAGATCTCCTGATGAGCTGGGCTCGGCACACGCCTGGAATCCCCGCACTCAGGGAGGCAGACCTCTGTGAGTTGGAGGCCAGCCTGGTCTACAAAGGGAGTCCAGGACAGCCAAAGCTACACCGAGAAACCCTGTATGGGGGTGGGGGTGGGGAGAATCTCCTGTTGTCGAATTCAACACCCCTAATCAGCAGAAAGTTGTCTAACGATAACTTCTCCCCTTTCCCTCTGTCCTCTTTCCTCTCTTATCTAGTGTTAGGGGGTTGAAAGGGAAGAAAGGGGGTGGAGAGGGGTGGAAGAAAGGAACCCCCAAAGTAGCAAACACTGACTACACAAGTAGACCTCTGCGAATTTGAGGCTAACCTGGTCTATATAGGGAGTCACAGGCCAGCCAAGAGCTACACAGTGAGAGGCCTTCTCAAAAAGCAGAACAACCAAAACCCCACAAACAAACTAGACACATTAGTCTGAATTCAGATAGGAGAAGCGAATGTTTAATTAACTGCACAGCTTTTTATTTAGTTGTATTCATCCAAAGTGAATCGCCTGAGAAGTGTTATTTTTAATTTGTATGGGTTTCCTGTATGTGAGCATGTAGGCATAAGGTTATTGTGTAGCTCAAATGCTGAATCTATCTCAGTGTTGTATAAACTCTGCTCCCCATTTGTCCCCTGATATTCCAATAAAGCAGCTTACATCCAATCGCTGAGCAGGGGAGAGAATAGGGCTAAACTTCCTGCTAGCCAAGCGAAGAGTTAGAGGAGGAAGGAGGGGACTCAGCCACAGGCAGAGGTCCAAGGGAGAGGAGCTGGGCAGGGAAGGCTACAAAGCACAAGTATCTCTGGGATGTATGCTGGGAGGAACCCAGGTTAGTTTAGAGGGCTAAGAATAGAGTAATAAGCTGGGCGGTGGTAGCATGCGCCTTTAATCCCAGCACTTGGGAGGCAGAAGCAGGTGGATCGCTTGAGTTCAAGACCAGGGCAGTCAAAGCTACACAGAAAAACCTTGCCTCAAAAAACAAAACAAAACAAAAAAAAGAATAGAGTAATAACTGCTTAGTTATTGTGTTGTGATGCTTATTATTAAACAAATATATAAAAGAGTCTCAATTATTTGTGTGATAGTTGGGTTAAGAGAGAAACTGAGAAACAAACACATTTTTGAAAAAAATAACTTTAACATGAGCACACCAACCACTTACTGGTCATGTGGAGATCAGAACACAACTTTGTGTGTGTTTTAGGAATCAGCAGAAGTTGTCTGGGTTACATGTCAAATGCTTGATGGGCCAACTTCATCTAGGCATCCGAGGATGACTTATTTACTTATGCATTTATTTATAGTTAGTGTGTGCGAGTGTGTTCTCAAGTTTGAGGCCTGTAAGTGGGGGGGGGGTCAAGGGACAACTTTCAGGCCTCCTTTACCATGTGGGTTCCTGAGGTCATGATGGAACTCGGATCATCAAGTTTGGTGAAAGGCAACTTTACCCACCGAGCCATTTCACCAGCACTGTCTTACAGATGTTTATGTATGTGCATGTTTGTGTGTGTGCAGCTGCATGCTGGTACCCTGAGATCAAAAGAGAGCATGGGCTCCCCTGGGCTGGAGTTAGAAGGGGTTGTGAGCCACACCTTGTGGGTACTTGGCACCAAACTCTGGTCCTCTGGAAGAGCAGCAAGCCCATCTGTTATAAAACAAAAACAATGTGCTGCCTGGTAAATGATTTGAGGGGGCTACACTGTACTGCACCCAGGCTTAAATCTTTTAGTAATAACTACATGTGCTTTTATAGCGTTTGAAACCGTCAATCATGCCCATTTGCTCTAGTTATTTAAATGAATCCACATTTTATAGGCAACAGGTAGAAGACTTACAGTTTTGCTTTAAGAAATGCATAATTTGGGAGCTGGGGAGATGGCTTTGAGGTTAAGAGCAAAGGCGGTTCTTTTGAAGGTCCCCTGAGCTCAATTCCCAGCAAACACATGGTGGCTCATAACCATCTACGATGAGATCTGGTGCCCTCTTCTGGCCTGCTGGCTCACATGCAGACAGAACACTGTATAAATAATAAATACAACTTAAAAAAAAAAAGAAATTCATAATTTAGCTGGGCGGCGGCGGCACACACCTTCAATACCAGCACTCGGGAGGCAGAGACAGGCAGATAGATCTCCGAGAGTTCCAGAAAACACAAAGTTACACAGAGAAACCCTGTCTCGAAAAAAACAAAAGGAAAAAAAATCATTAATTTATGCTCAGTTATAAAGCATTTTAAAAAACCAGTTAGGTCACATGTCTTTTATTATTTAAGATCGAGGCAGATAACAAAATGTTTCTGTTAGTGTAGTTTGCTATTTTAGTGCCTCAGGCTTGGGGGTGGGGGGTAGTTTTCTCCGTGCAGCAATGACCGATCATGCGGGCCCCAACTTCATGGACCTAAGGAGATTAGACTACCCAAGGAGGCTTGTCCTGACATGGTATTTAGGGGAAATGATCTTCCCTTCTGGAACGCAACCTCTCCGAGGGCTCATCTAGTTTATGAACAAACCCAGCGGAGGAGGGAGGGAGAGAGGGAAGGAGGGAGGGAAGGGGGAGGGAGAGAGAGAGAGAGAGAGAGAGAGAGAGAGAGAGAGAGAGAGAGAGAGAGAGAGAGAGAGAGAGAGTTGACTTAGACGGAGTCAATACTCAATTTTCAAAGTCGTGTGTGTGTGTGTGTGTGTGTGTGTGTGTGTGTGTGTGTGTGTGTGACAAAATGAGTACAGGGGAGTGAAGCTGACTTAGACGGAGTCAATACTCAATTTCCAAAGTCCTGGCAGGGAAGGTGGTTTACCTTTTGCTTCCCTTTTCTCCCGCGCCCTGGGCCGAGCGCCTCCGCTTTTCCGTACGGCAACATGGCGCCTCCCTGCGCAGCGTGAGTGACTTCGAGCCGCCCGTCGCCGCGCTCCCTCGGCCCGCACCGGGCCCCGCGCCAGCCTTTTCCACACAAAAGCACGACAAGTAAGGCTCAGCTCCGACCCAGCGGTTCCCGAGCCGCTTCGTGGCGGCGGGAGAGCTGCCCGCCCGTCCGTACAGGAGCAAGGCGCCGCCCCACGCAGGGCAGGCGCGTCCCGCCTCCCACAGCCCGGCCCTGAGGAGCGGTCTCCGTGGCCGCTGCCCACCGGAGAGGGGCTGAGAGGCCGGCCGCCCTCGGCACCGCGAGCCAGGCGGCCCGGGAGGGCTCGAGGCCCAGGCGCCCAGCCCGCCGCGTCGCTCCCGTCCTTTCTCCGTGCTCGCTCCGCGGGATTCGCGGACGCAGGGATCTCGCCAGGTGAGGGGGGCGGGGAGGCCGGCGGGCCAGCCCGGGGGACACCGGGCGCAGGCACCGGCGTGCCCTGACTTCTCCCAGCCGCTCGGGTCCCCGGGATGAAGGGTGGAAGCGAACAGGAGAAAGGGGAGGGTAAGGCCCACCCTCCAGGCCGCACTCCGGGCGCGCCCCTGCCGCTCCCTCGCCCGCCAAAACAGCTGTTTACAACGGAATCTGGACGCGCATCCTGGCGCCGGTGGGCAGAGATTTTTTTTTCTTCTTCTTCTTCCTGAAAGACCCTTCCTGGAGGATCCTTTTGTGCTCAACTGGGGCCTGCGTGCAGCTCCCACAGATGGGTACCCGTGCCAGGATCCTCCCCTCGGTTTCCTGCTTAGGTACCATAGATAGAGTTTTTATGATTGCTGAGTGAATGAATGAGACCCCCCCCCCCCATGCATCCTGCAGCTCTCTAATTAGAGTTGTCAGTCGTGGACTTGTTGTTGTGTGCCAGCCTGTGGTTGCCGTGTAGTTTTTAATCCCTTAAAAGAGGAGGCGCATAACTCTGTTGGAAACTGAAGTCACATAAGCCACCAAAGAGCCAGAATCAGTCCTCAGCAGTGACGGAGAATAGGACATTTTAAGAAAAACTGATGACTTTTTACTAGAGTTATTGTCAGTTTTAAACCACAGGCCCAGTGCTACCCTAAACACTTTGGGCAGCCTCTCCGAATACAGTGACATCACACAGATGACACAGGGATTTATGTCTTATCAACAAACGGGTGTCTGTTTGCCGAGACTGGGGGGGGGGGAGGGCGGACATACTGATAGAGCATTTGCGGAGAATATGGGTGGTCGCGGCTCTTGAGAAGTTCAAAATCCAGGCAAAGAGTTTCATTTTGTTTGTTTGTTTTTTAAAGTACAAATTAGCACTTTCTCCATTTGAACCCCCCAATCTCTCTTACCCATCTTTACTACCTGCCACGTTTGCATTTCAGGTGTCATGCTTCTGCCAGAGGAAAGAAATACCCCCTACACACACACACACACACACACACACACACACACACACACACACACCAACACACTTTATAGCTGGGTGAAATCCTGTTCCTTTCAAAGATAGGTCACATGTCATCTTTTCTGGGAAGGTTTTTCTCAGCTTCCTCCCGCTATTCAGAATAGCAGCGTCATGCTACTTTTGTGTTTAATTGTGGTTCCCTGCAAGCATGTCTGTCTCTCTCTCTCTCTGGCTAGATTGTTTTCATCTTTCCATCCCAATTTAAATGATCTCATTTTGGCTGGACTTTAAGGCAATGAGGGATGCTAACTGTCTAGCAGTCAGCCCTTCAGGACTTTGGAGAGACGTGCAAACATTCCTAAGGTTGAAGGAGGGGCCCTAGAAGCAGACAAGAGTCTTGGGAGCAGTCTCTTGAACATCAGGGAGTCTTGCCCTTCCTCCTTTCTGTACCCAGGGAATGACTTCCCCTGGGCAGCTCCTCAGCATGTGAAGAAGATGTGGTTTTATTTCTTACAGAATCTGTAGTTACTAGTATACATTGGCTCTGTTGCACTTGCAAACTCTAGTAGAAGTTAGGACAAGGAAGGCATGGCTTTTGGAAGGAAAAATTGGGCTGGGTGTGGTGGCACAAGCCTATCATCCCAGAACTCAGGAAGCTGGGACAGGCAGCCCTCTCTGCATTTGGGGGGCCAACCTGGTCAACATGGTGAGTCCTAGGCCTACCAGAACTACATAGAGAGACCCTGTCTCCAAAAACCTGGAGGGGGGAGATGGGTGACAGGAGGGGGGAACACGACACAGGAGGAGACAGTGACACTAGATTAAAAAGGTAAAATGCAGCTGGGTATACAGCTACCTTCTTAATCCCAGAGGCAGAGGCAGGTGGATTTCTGTCAGTGGTGACCAGCCTGTTCTCTGTATAGTTTCAAGCTAGCCAGGGTTATGAGACCCTGTCTTAGCAGCAACAACAAGAGACCAGAGCTACTTGGGCATGGAAGGCGCATTATTTTGACTCACAGTCCAGCAAGAGCATGAGGTGGCTGGTCACATTACATCCGTGGTCAAGAAACAGAGCAACAAATGCTCGTGCACAGTTCCCTGGCTCCCTTTCGTTAGACCAGAACCCCGCTCACGGCAGGATATGGTGCTGCCCACATGTGGAGAGGGGCTGCACATCTCAGTGAACATAACCAAGAAAATCTCCCGGGCAGTTCACAAAGGGTCCTTTCCAAGGTGAAGCTACAGATCACCAAGGTGACAGCTGAGATTGACAGTCCCAACAGGCCTGAAAACTCCAATCCCAGTGACTTTATCCTGTTTAATAGAGGGCTGGTGAGATTTTAGATAGTTAGACCAAGTGAATCTTCTCTCTCCAATGTGCAGAAATGTGCCAAACCTCTTTAAAACATCATACATTTGTTTAGATTCTTTGACTACCTTCCAAGTGTGTAATGCAGCCAAAATAGTGTTTATGACGATAGTTTGTGATCCTCAAAGTGTTATTTTCAGTGTTGTAAATGCAGAAGCATTGTCTTTCTTAAAAGGAAATATCTAAAATAGAGAAGGGTGGGAAGTACTTAAAAACAAACAAACAAACAAACAAACAAAAACTTGAATAGCTGGAGAGATGGCTCAGCGGTTAAGAGCCCGGCTGTTCTTCCAGAGGTTTGAGTTCAATTCCTAGCACCCACGTGGCAGCTCACAGCTGTCGTAATTCCAGCGCCAGAGGATCCGACACCGTCTCATAAACATACATACAGGCAAAACACCAATGCACATAAAATAAATAATTTTAACAAACAAACAAACTTGAACCTGGGCTCAGTGGCGCATGCCTGTCATTTCAATACTAGAAGGCAGGGGCAGACGGTTCTCTGCAAGTTTGAGTCCAGTCTGGTCTACAAAACAAGTCCAGGACAGCCAGACCTAAACAAAGGAACTGTCTCCAAAAACCAAAAAACCCAACCCCATCCCCAGGTATTTTTATCTACACGATAGGACTAGGAAGACATCCATCTCAGCACAGCACTGGAAGGTGGTTAGAAGCATTGTTTCCAATGAGCTATATTCTGTTGTTTGTTTTTACGTCGTGACCCTGGCGTTGAAATTGTCCTTCCTCCACCTCCCAAGTACTAGGATTACAAGAGTTTCTGACCAGGCCCAGCTTTCCAGTGACTTCTCCTGTAAGCGCTCAGCCACAGGAGTAAAGAGTTTCAAGTGGGTTTGGTGGTGCACATCTGTAGTCCTAGCATTTATGAATGGAGGCAGGAAGATTATGAGTTCAAGGCCAGACTGGGCTACATAGAGAGCTTAAGGACAGTGGGGGCTATATAGTGAAACACTGTCTTAAATAGAGACTTAAGATTAAGTCACTACTGTCTTTGATTAAAGCAAAAGCAGGCAGTTTAAGTTTTCTGTCAGTTTCACCCCCCACACTCCCACTTGTGACATGTTACTTAGGAGTTGGGTGCAAACATTCCAGCTATTCCCAGAGCCAACAATTCTCGATGACTTAAAGGTGTTGTTGGTTAAGTGTGTTTAGTCACTGACGTACAGTATAAATGAATAAAACCGTAGCAAGCCTGTTGAGAGAACAGAAATTCAGGGGCCCAGGGTATGGGCACGGCATGAACCAACTCATTGTCTTTCTGTTGTGGTGAAAATACCAGTATGGCCTGATAATGTTTATTATTTGGCCTATAATTATTATTCTGGCAGTATTTCTGACACACTAGCAATCAATCAAGACACAGACAGCTGTTATATTTTAAAATAGCCTTAGTTGGGGCTGGAGAGATGGTTCAGTGGTTAAGAGCACTGACTGTTCTTCCAGAGGTCATGAGTTCAATTCCCAGCAACCACATGGGGTCTCACCACCACCTATAATGTGGTCTGATGCCCTCTTCTGGCATGAAGGTGTACATGCAGACAGAGCACTGTATACATAATAATAAATAAATCTTTTTAAAAAATAGCCTTAGTTAACCTGGGGCAGGGAAGATATTAATTCCCTAAACTACTTCCCATAGTGGGGCAGGTATGGAATACCTGTCCCAATCCCATGCCATCTGGTTCTAATAATTTCTGTCAAGTTACCTCCCATCCATAATCTCATATACTTGCTACTGTTCTACATCTGGGCCAAATCCTCCATCCACGCTGGCCGTGTGCTTCTCCCCCACCTCATCCATGACGGCGCAGCCTCCTTCTCCAGTCTCTCCTCTTCCAAGATTCTCTCTCTCGTCCCGAGCCAGGGAACCTTAGCTACGCCTACCCTATTTGCCCTGCCCAGGTGTGATGGCCTCTTCTTGGTCAAATAGGTTAGGCTCTTAAGTAAAGTACAGGTGGGGCAGAGACAACAAGCAATAATTAGCATCAAAATACATCAGACCAACCTCCAACAGTTTTCCTTTTCTGTCTAAATAAAAAGGACATTCTTTTTATATACAGTAAGAACAATTATGAAAAACTATAAAAACCAATAGGTAAGACTTACATACATACATAATGTCTAATCAACTTTGGCAACTTTGAAGAAAATATTATCTATTCTATTTTGGTGGGTCTAAAGTTTTGACCTAAATCAATATCTATCAAAGCTCATATCTACAACCTAAAAATACCCATCTAGACATAAAAGTATTTTTTTTAACTCCTAAGCAACTAAGCTTAATTTTAAAACTATCTGGTCTTCAACCCCATCAGAGACTTGGGAAGGAATAAAATTAAAATAAAATACATCAGACCAACCTCCAACATCTTTCTCTCCTAGGAAAAAGAATAGACTTCACTGAGGATGTCTGAAAACCTTGACAAGTCCCACGTAGAAGGAGGAGAGCCAAAGCCGGATGCGTCTGAGCAGCAGGGCCTGGAAGGGGCTCTGGAGCCCTCTGATGAAGCCTTACAGAAAAGAGCCAAGGCGGACTCACCTAGTCCCCAGAGAGTGGGAAGACCTCACTGTAAGCAAATTTGACTTTGATTAAAGCACTATGATTATTCTCTGCTTTTCTCTGTCTCTCTCTCTTTTTTTTTTCTTTTTTTCCCAAGATTGGGTTTCTCTGTGTAGCCTTGGCTGTCCTGGACTTGCTTTGAAGACTAGGTTGGCCTTGAACTAACAGAGATCCGCCTGCCTCTGCCTCCTGAGTGCTGGGATTACAGGTGTGCGCCACCACCCCCGCCATGATTGTTATTTTCAAATGGTTTCCTTGTGCCCGTGGCTCTGAACTAAGTTTTCATAGTAGCACAAGACTGCCAGTGATGAGCAGTTGACAATAGCAGCAGTTTCCCAGCTACTGCTGCTCACTGCCCTGCTGTCCTGCCTCCCGGCTCACTGCCCTGCTGTCCTGCCTCCCGGCTCACTGCCCTGCTGTCCTGCCTCCCGGCTCACTGCCCTGCTGTACTGCCTCCCGGCTTACTGCCCTGCTGTCCTGCCTCCCGGCTCACTGCCCAGCCGCTCACTGCCCTGCTGTACTGCCTCCCGGCTCACTGCCCAGCCGCTTACTGCCCTGCTCTACTGCCCAGCTCCTGTACAGCCTAGCTGTTTGTGGGTTTGCAATTGCACAAGAAGTGAAACTTTTAGAACAATGAATGTTCCCGTCTCTCTCTAACCTCAGTGGCATTCTGCTTTCTCTGAAGTAGTCTGAGAAACAGGAGAGTAGAGACTGTAGCTTTAAGAATGAAAAGTGTGAGGCTATTTTGAGTCAGGACTGTGCTTATGTTGGTTAAAGAAAAAAAATGAATGCATTTACCACACCTTAAATACATTTCCCCAGGGCTTGGTTCCCAATGGCAGAGGGGATTCAGTTTGCTGAGTGAGTGTGGAAATTTTTTGAGGTGCTGGCAGGGAGGAGGCCTCCTAGATGTAAGGTGGCAAGCTCTGCCTGCGTGCCCGTCAGTTGCCCTGCTTATGTCTTTTATTAAGAACACGTAAAGTTTTTGAAGTGAATCCAAAAATGCAGGTCTTTTGAAGGAGTGTCATAGTCTAAGAATGTCAGTGTTGATGTTATCAAACTGTAAGTGAACAGTCAGTCTGCAGATTGGGAAGGACCAAATATTTTGGGGTTTTGAGGTGTGTTTCTAAAAATATCAAAGCTGTTCTAGAGTAATTTATCAGTCAACATAGTGTTCTTATAGCATGTACATACAAGTGGGCCTATTAGTTTATGGGCACACAGACTAATAAATAGCACAAATTGTTCGCAAGGAAGTTCGCTCACTATAATGGTACCTGTTCTGCATATGTACTTGCTGTCTCCGATGTGTGTAGCTAGGGAGGTGGGTTCCCATCTTTCACATGAGGCACTACCTCCTACGGTTGTTGTGAACATTAAACGGATTCATGTAAAGCATGAGAACAGTGCTAGGAGCAGTAAACGTTCAGTAAACATAAATGGTGGTCACTACTACTAGCATTATATCATCTGCTGCGTTTTCTAATGGCAGGACTGAGTCCTGTGACGTGGATGCTGTCCTGTGGATCTGAAACATCGTCCATACGTCCATAGCTGTGGCACTATTGTAGTGAGAATTTTAGAATTTCAGTTTCTTTAAAAAGAAAAACACAGGGCTGGAGAGATGGCTCAGAGGTTAAGACTGCCCTTCCAGAGGTCCCGAGTTCAATTCCAAGCAAGCACATGGTGATCTGATGCCCTCTTCTGGCGTGCAGGTGTACACACAGGCGGAGCATGGTATACATAATAATGAATAAATTAATCCTTAAAAAAACATACAGAAATATTATGGGAATATGTTTTCGTTTTAACACAAAGTGTGGGGATATGGGGCTGCTTCTCAGCAGTTGACAATGATTTGCGACAGGCTCTAGCAGGGGCATGAGTTTGCCAGCTGTAGATAGTTTCTGCAATTGTGTCATCTTTGGGATTCTGGGGACTTTTCAGAAGATATATAAATGCTAGGTCCCTGAGAAGTGGGAGGCTGTTGGTTGCTGCTGGTCACAGTTTGTTAAGTAGTCGTGTGCAAAGAAGAAACAAGAGGAAATTAGTTGGTGAAGACCAAACTTGTCCCCAATCAGCAGAAGGTGTCTAACAATAATGCCGCTCCCTTTCCGACTCTGTTCAGGGATCACTTTCCTTTGCTCTCTATCATTTTTTCTCTCATATCTAGTGCTAAAAGGGTAGAAGGAAAGGGGTAGAGAAGGACGGAGGGAAGAAGAACCCGTAGTGTAGCAAATGCTAGTCACACAAACGCTGTAGAGGCATAGAGAGCGTGGACGGGAGAACTGCCCCTGGATGCACTGTTGGAGCCCCAAGCATTTCTTCATTCTCCTGTGCCTTCTGGGCTGAGCTGAGCAACTTTCCCAGTCATGTGGAGCCTGCCACTATGTGCAGTTCACCCCAGCTTCTGGAGCCTCCAAAACTGTAAGCCAACTCCCAACTCAAATGTTTTTTGGTTTTTGGTTTTGGTTTTTGTTTGTATGTTTTGGTTTTTTGTTTTTTCAGGTTTCTCTGTGTAGTCTTGGCTGTCCTGGACTTGCTTTGTAGACCAGGCTGGCCTTGAACTCACAGAGATCTGTCTGCCTCTGCCTCCCTGAGTGCTGGGATTACAGGCGTGTGCCACTGCACCTGCCCCGTGTTTTTTTTTTTTTTTTTTAAGATTTATTTATTTATTATTATGCATACAATGTTCTGCCTCCATGTACACCTGCAGGCCAGAAGAGGGCATCAGATCACATTACAGATGGTTGTGAGCCACCATGTGGTTGCTGGGAATTGAACTCAGGACCTCTGGAAGTGCAGATAGTGCTCTTAACCTCTGAGCCATCTCTCCAGCCCCCAAATGGTTTTTAAGACCCAGCGTCATGTAGGCCAGGCTGACCTCATGCTCTCTCTGTAGCTAAGGACAACCTTGAACTTTTCATTTTCCTGTCTCCATTTTCAAAGTGCCTGGTGTGTGTGTGTATGTGTGTGTGTGTGTGTGTGTGTGTGTGTGTGTGTGTGTGTGAGAGAGAGAGAGAGAGAGAGAGAGAGAGAGAGAGAGAGAGAGAGAGAGAGAGAGAGAGAATATCAAGGTCTCACTCTGTAGACTAGGCTGCCCTGGAGCTCACTTTGTGGGTTGACCTCAAACCCATGTAGTCTGATAGCCTCAGCCCAGGTGCTGGGATTACAGGTATAAGCTACTTTTTCTCTGATTTATCTCTAGTATTTCTTACAGCAGCAGAGAACTAACAGAACTGGTAGCGTGCTTTATCTTAACCGTGTTAGTTTCTAATAGGTGAGGGGTTTTGGTCTATGTTTTCAGTTACTCTGTGAAGCACGGGACTTGCTTTTTGGCATTCTGTCCACAATGGCACAGATTATTTCTAAGGCAAGAGCATTTTCCCCAGCACCGATGGTCAAGTTTTCAGGGAGCTAGAAGCTTCTAAAACAGACCCAGCTTTCATTTCCAGCACCTGCATTAGGCGACGGACAATCTCTTACAATTCTAGCTCCAGGAGATCCAATGTTTTTTCTCCACTTTGGGTGCCAGCACTCATAATTCATGTAGATATATCTAGACTCATAATTATTTTAAATATTATTTTTTAAAATTAATATTTGAGCCAGATGGTGGTGGCACACCTTAGATCCGAGCACTCAAGAGGCAGTGGCAGGGCAGTCTTTGAGTTCGAGGCAAGTTTGGTCTACAGATTGAGTTTTAGGGCTACACAGAGAAACCCTGTCTCAAACAAAAAATGTTGAGTCTCATTAAAAAATAACTGAAGCCAGGTGTAGTGGCACATGCCTTTAATTCCAGCACTCAGATACTGAAGTCTCCTGGTGAAGAAAACCCCTAAGCCCCAGGCAGCCTTTAAACCATAAAGATGAAGAGGCCAAGACCTTTTAACCTTTAAAAACGTAGGCCTTAGCTGGGTAGACTCTCAACGATCTCACCTAAGTTAACCTGTCCACCTTGCCTCACCCAGCCTCGTGGCCACCCATCTCCCAGGCTCCCAGTCACATCAGTCTCCTCCCATGTATCCTGAAAAAAGGCGTTTTTCTTTCCTCTTCCTAAAGTCCGAGAGTTCTCTACCAGGAAATCCCACCATCCATTTCCTGTCCTTCTACTCAGCTAATTGACCAATCAGATTTTCATTGATAGTTGCTACATCCACACAAGATATTCCTCTATACTCTGCCTCCCAAGTGCTAGGATTAAGGGGGTGTGCTGCCATGCTAGGCTAAAATAAATCTTTTTTTATGATTTACTAATGCTGAATGTGTATCTGGCTTTTATGCCCTATATATATCCTGGGTCATATAAAATTTCTTGAGTGAAAAAGAATCACAAAAGCCAGGCACAGTGGCGCATACCTTTGATGGCTGGAGAGATGGCTCAGTGGTTAAGAGTACTAGCTGCTCTTCCAAAGGACCTGGGTTCAAGTCCCAGGAACCACACGGCAGCTCACAACTGCTTGTAACTCCAGTTCCAGGGATCTGACATCCTCATACCAATTCACATAAAACAAAAATAAATAAGCCCCCAGCGCCCACAAGGTAAAGGCAGGTCAGTCTCTGTGAGTTCCAGGCCAGCCTGGTCTGTAAGTTCTAGGACAGCTGGAACTACAGAAAAAAGATTCTTGGGGAAAATTAATAGTAACCAGTATGTATATATCTCATATATCAGTTTCAACTACATAACCCGAGGTAAGATGTATGTATGTATTTATACACACACACACACACACACACACACACACACACACACACACCTACATCAAATCATTGGGTGCCTTAGACCTTTACAAATAGAATGTGCAACTCTCAGAACATGGTTGGATGATGACCTTTATAACTGCAAACTGCACCACAACCGTGAACTGCTAGAATATGGTCATTACCTCCCAGAATTCTCTTGTGCCCCTTGGCAGCAAATCCCTTCTGTCCATTACAGTGTTGTGTTTTTTCCTCCCAGCCCCAAGCTCCCAGAATAATGACTCATGAGACTCATTTATATATTTATAGATACCTAAGCCATAAAGCTAGGCTGTTCTCTGATTAGATCATAATTCAACCCGTTTATATGAATCTACATTCTGCCATGTTGTGACTGGTTACCTCTGCTCAGGTACCATACGTATGTCCTCTTCATATCTTCCTGGAGAATCTCCCCTGTGCCTGGCTCTGTCCCAGAATCCTTTCTGCCTGCCAGATGTCCCACCTCCTATTTTCTGTCTCAGTTGACAGGTGATGCTTCCATATAGACAGGAGAGATCCCTTCTGCATCACAGATCTGCTTTCTGTACAATCTTGCTGTTTGTGTAACTTTATATAAATGGAATTTTGGGGACTGGAGAGATGATAGCTCAGTGGTTAAGAGCACTGGCTGTTTGTCCAAAGGACCTGGGTTCAATTCCCAGCACCCACATGGCAACTTATAACTGTCTGTAACACTACTCCAGGGAATCTGACATCTTTACATATACAAGCAGGCAGAATACCAGTGTACATAAAATGTAAAAATAAATAAATGAATCATCTTTAAAAAAATGCTGGTACATATCTGTAATCCCAGCAATCAGGGAGGCAGAGGCAGGCAAATCTCTGTTAGTCCGAGGTAGCCCAGTTTACAAAGTGAGTCCATAACAGCCACACAGAGGAACCCTGTCTCGAAAAACAAAAACAAAAAACAAAACAAACAAACAAACAAAAAGGAATTTTCAGGCTCATGTGATGGCTCAGTGGGTAAAGGCATTCATTCCCTGCCAAGCTTCATGACCTAAGTTCAGTCTTTGGGACCCATATCATAAAAAGAGAGAACCAACTCCCACAACTTATCTATAGCCCCCACACATGGTACACTACACAACACATATGTATTAATTTTAAAATAATTTAAAAATAGAATTCTAGTGAATATTGTTGCTTTTATCTGACATTATCACTTGAGAAAGTTCTTCTAATATTTATGGGGTTGTTTTTTTTTTGTTTGTTTGTTTTTGTTTTTTTGAGACAGGGTCTCTCTGAGTAGCCTTGGCTGCCCTGGACTCGCTTTGTAGACCAGGCTGGCCTCGAACTCACAGCGATTCTGCCTGCCTCTGCCTCCCAAGTGCTGGGATTAAAGGCATGCGCCACCACACCCGGCCTTAATATTTGTGTTTTTGCATTTAAGAGTAGTTTCTTTTTATTGCCAAGTAACATTCCATTTGTGATGATTCACAATTTCTTTATTCTTCTGCAATTGGTAAACATTTGAATTTGTCAAGCTTTTATGAATAAGATTATTAATATATGAACAGAAATCTTTCCATAATCTTGTTTTCTTGGGTAATGGATTAGGAGTGGGTTTCTGAGTCATGTGCTTAAGTGTGGTTAAGAGAGCTAAGGATATAGGTCAACTAGTAAAATATTTGCTCAAGCATAAAGATCTGAATTTAAATTCCATAAGCCACATAAAACAGCTAGATATGGTGGCCCGTGCCTATAATTCCAGACCAGAAGAGTCAGAGACAACTGGATCAGCAGAGCTTGCTGGCCAGACAACCTAGCATAGGGCGAGTTCCAAGTTCCAGACCACCCCGCTCACAAAACAAGAAGGAAGGCTCCTGAGAAATTACATCTAGGATTAATCTCTGGCCCCAACACACACACACACACACACACACACACACACACACACACACACACACACGTGCGCGCGTGCACACACACATACACACACACACACACACACACATACACACACACACACACACGCACACACGAAACCACATCAACTGTTGCTTCTTGACACTCTGCCTTTGTGCCAGTGTTCAGCTTATTTGCGTGGTCAGCCTACTTCTGGCCAGAGCTAGTACATATGCTGTTACAGCTCACAGTGGGTTTAATTTGCATTTTCCTAATGGCAATTAACATTTTTCCATGTTCTTACTAGGCAATTGTATATCTTCTGTGAAGAAGTGTGGGTTTGACTTTTTTGCTCACGTTTTCTTGGCTGTTCGCTGTCTATTATTGAGTTATGGGGTCTATAGAGCTGGCTATCTGTCTGTCAGGTGCTTCACCTGTGCTGTCTCCTGAGGCTACTTCCAGGTTCTCAGTAGATCTTTCACAGAGTACAAGTTTTAAATGCAAGTCTAATTTATCCGTTTTTCTTCTTAGAGTTTGAGCTTTTTGTATTGTAACATTAATGTAGAGGGGTTTTCTACACCCGTCTAGCTCCCAAATAATGACATGGAGATCTGTTACATTCGAAGCACTCTAGCTGGACAGGCACGCAGCTCTTCTAGCTGTGCTGGCCCGGCCTGCTTCCCAGCCATGTGCCCCGCCACCCGCCAGCTCAGTCTCACCCTGGCTCCTCCTGCTCCAGGTTTGTCCTCATGGCAACTCCCTCCTGGCTCCTGAGTTCTCACAGCAACCTTCTCCTTTTCTCTCTCCCTCCACCCGGGAGCCCCTAACTGGGATTGGAAGTTCTACATCAATTCTCGTGCCCAGCTATTCAGCGCTTTCCTAACCATTCAGAGATGATGGAGAACAATTTTTGCATCAGAGCAGGAGATTCTTCAATAGCAATGACAGTGTTCATGTCCTGACTGCAACCAGATCTCTGGGCACAGAATCAACATCTGAATACACAGCGCACTAAACCAGCTCCCCAACATTGTATCCTTAAAAAACAAAAAAACAAACTAAGCAAAAACCTGCTTCATCTAAGATCACAAAGATTTTCTTTCATCTTATAAAAGTTATATTATCTTTTTAAAAACGATTTATTACGAATAGTGTTCAGCCTGCATGTGTGCCTGCACACCAGAAGAGGGCACCAGATATCATTATAAATGGTTATGAGCCACCATGTGGTTGCTGGGAATTGAGCCCAGGACCTCTGGCAGAGCAGCCAGTGCTCTAAACCACTGAGCTATCTCTCCAGCCCCAAGTTTTATTATTTTAGCTGTTACATCTATGTTAACTCATTTTGAATTGGTTTTTGTTTATCTTGGAGGGAAGAATTGAGGATCTCTCTCTCTTTTTTTAAATGTCATCGTTCTTTGTCATTGTTGTTTTGAGACAGGGTCTCTCTATATAGCCCATGCTGTCCTGGAATTCACTGTGTACACCAGACTAGCCTCAAACCTAGATATGCCTGTTTCTGAGTTCTGAGATTAAAGATGTGCACCATCACACCCTGCTGAGTGTCATTCCTTTTTGTTTTTGTTTTTTGTTTGTTTTTCAAGACAGGGTTTCTCTGTGTAGCTCTGCGTGTCCTGAAACTCACAGGCATGTGCCACCAGCGCCTGGCTGTCATTCTTTTGTATATGGGTGTTTGTTTTAGAAATATATCATTAAGCTGGGCATGGTGGCACACACCTATAATTCCAGCATTTTGGAGGCAGAGGCAGGGAGATCGCTGTGAATTCAAGGGCAACCTGGTCTACAAAGCGAGTCCAGGACAGCCACGGCTACACAGAGAAACCCTGTCATAAAAAACAAAAAGATTTTTATTAAAATTGCCCTCCGACTACATATATATACACATAAGAGTGTGTCTGACTCTGTGTGTGTGTGTGTGTGTGTGTGTGTGTGTATTTGGGCCTATTTCTGTATTCTCTGTCATTTTGTGTGTCTGTGTATGTAAAACTTTATAGTCTTGATGATTGTAGCTTGATAGAAAGTCTTGAGAGCAGCGCAAATCTTCTAGTCGTCTTTCTAGAATAGTCTTGGCTCTCCAGGTCTTTTGCATTTTCATGTACATTTTCGAATCAATTGGGAAATTTCAAGAGTCTGCTGGGATTTTGTTTAAGATATGTTTAATCAATAGACTGACTTAGAGAAATTTTACATCTCCAAAATGTCAAGAATTGAAAAAAATATTATCTAGGCTTTATTTGGGACATTTATTCTATTTTACCAATACAGATGATGTTAATTTTATTTTTATTTTGTATTAATATTTTCTGGAAATGCTGAGAATTTTGTGAGGAAGAATTCTGAATGCTTCTACAACTTCCTCATATGTGATTTAATAAAGTTTTTGTTATTGTTGTTTGGTTGTTTTTTTGGGTTTTGTTTTAACCAAACAGGCTATGGCCAGCTCTTAGATTTGGTTCCCTTTTCAGGGGACAGTGGGGAGCAAAGGAAAAGAATAAAGTTGGAAGGAGATTTATTTTTCTTTAACCTAGGAACTTTTCATCTGTTAAACCCTGGGCAAGGCCGGGCGTGGTGGCACACGCCTTTAATCCCAGCACTCGGGAGGCAGAGGCAGGCGGATAGCTGTGAGTTCGAGGCCAGCCTGATCTACAAAGTGAGTCCAGGATGGCCAAGGCTACACAGAGAAACCCTGTCTCGAAAAACCAAACCAAACCAAACCAAAACAAAACCCTGGGCAAAGCATCGACATTGCTTATCTGGTTTTAAGGTGAGATGGCATCACCATCCCAGGAGACCAATGAATTCTCCAGTCCCTGGCCCTCGGAGGATCAACATCAGACTGAGACTAAGAGGAAGTACAATTCTCCTGTCCTGCCCAAACTCTGTCTCCAAAACCCTGGGAGGGGCCAGCAGCCAGCCCCGCTCTCACTCCCTGTGGCTTAAAGCAGGAGAAACATGGCCACAGACAGCCTCCCTAGGTGTAAGCCTACCCCCTTGCTCCTTGCTTCAGAACAGTAAGGGGGAATTTTACCAGAACTTCTGATGCAGAAGATACACCTGAGGCTGCATTGAGAGAAATGAAAGCATGGAAAACAGTTCTGAGGATGTTTGCAGTCAGCACAGGAGCAAAGGTTTCAGGACTTTCCAGAAAGCGATTTGGGAGGGGGTGCTTGTGGTGGATGTACGCATGTTTTTGTTTGATCCCAAGTGTGGGATGGGGAACAGACTTGTGAGAAAACAGGTGATGTTTTTTATCCACTAAATGATGAACCACCTCGCGAGGGGGCGTGGTGTCTGTCAGCTGAAACACATCTTAGTATAGACTCTGAGAGGATACACATGTGCCCACAACAGGAGGCAGGGGCTTTTTGGGTCTTGGTATTGTTTGGCTGTTCATCACTCCACTTCGAGAAGCTCCTGGAGAGAACTGCTCCAGAGAATGCTTTGGGACTCTGGGTTCTGGCTGTTGTTCCAGGTTCCAGAAGCAGCTTTGGTTGAATTGCTGGTCTGCTGAAATCCTGCCATCTACGCCAGAGGAATCGCTCCCAGGAACTGATTCCGCAAAGGTCTACTTCTGTTCCCACTAGCCTCTTTTCTCTCCTATCTAGGGTAGGTGGGTTGAAAGGGAAGTGTAAGAATGAAAGAATCTCAAATAAAGTAGGTTTTAAAAAGGTCAAAGCCTACAGGTGCTCCTGTGACTTTTTTAGTTTTGATTTAGCAGGTCTGTATATTATAGAATTCTAGTACTCTTACCTTCTGGTCTCTTCATTGGCAAGCTACAGAGATCTCAGTCTGTCTTTCTGTCTTGTAGGTTTTTACTTTGAGATAATGTCATATATATATATATATATATATATAACCCAGGCTGACCTTGAACTTGTTATGTAGCTGAGACTGGTCTTGAACTCCTGATCCTCTTGCCTTTTTGTTTTTGTTTTTATTTTTGGTTTTGTTTTTTTTTGTTTGTTTTTTGAGATAAGGTTTCTGTGTAGCCTTGGCTGTAGGTGTACTTTAAATTTGTTTGTTTGTTTTTTGTTTTTTGAGACAGACTTTCTTTGTGTACCCTTGGCTGTCCTAGACTCACTTTGTAGACTACACTGGCTTCGAACTCAGTGATCTGCCTGCCTCCCCAGTGCTGGGATTAAAGGCATGCGCCACCACACTTGGCTAAAAAATTTATTTTTACTTTGCGTTCCTTAAATCTCTTTCTCACTATTCCACCCCAGTCTTTTCCAACACCCAACACCAGCTAGGAGAGAAAGAAGGTTAGTGGGGGAGAAGGGGCATAGATTTCTTTGGCTACTTCCTGCTGTTTAGGGTTGTCAGGTTCCTTGGGACAAGTCTAATCTCTGTTTCAGAATATCTCCAACTTCTTCTCATCACACTGCATCAACAGCAAGCAGGAGCAGTAAGGGGAGGTGCCAGCATTCTTCTTTCTTGGAGCCCCCAATCTCTTCTTTCCATCTGGCATTTATCCCCACAGGTGAGGGCCTCACCCCTGCAGGGGTAGTTCCCGGCTGACAAAGATCACACGCCCTCTCATGAGGCAGTTATCAGGTGTGGACAAACTGGAGCAGCCCCCATATCCCACACCTGGGATTAAAACAAAAACACGGCTGGGCGGTGGTGGCGCACACCTTGGGAGGCAGAGGCAAGCAGATCTCTCTGAGTTTGAGGCCAGCCAGGTCTACAAAGCGAGTCCAGGACAGTCAAGGCTACACAGAGGAATCCTGTCTTGAAAAACTAAAACATGTTTACATATTGTAGGCTTCTGGAGGCAAAGGGCCGTAGACACCAGTACTTAATTTGTAACATTCAACCTGTGGAGATAATGTAATAGATATCTCTGAGGCCAGATCCAAGGCTGCGCTGCCTTCAGTAGCATGCATTAGATCAGTAATACCTAATTCCTGTTTTCCTGGGAGTCCTTTACTTCTGGACTGGCCAGGGAAATCTGACTGGTATTGTTGGTGGGGCCCCTGAGCCGATGGGCCCCTCCTGCTGTTTCCTGCCAGTAAGATGTTACCTTGCACATCACTTTTAGTTTGACAATCCCTAGCCCAATGTTTTCCTTTCCCACACTGGCTACAGTAGCCTAGAAGTCTTGGCACCTCATAGCCATCATGGCCAGAAGCTCCTTGTTCTGCCCTACGAGTACCATTTACTTCACATTGAGTGCACCTGTTATCTCGAGGTCTGGAACTTTTAACCTTACAGTTTCTTTGTATAAGACCAATTCTGCCACACTTAAAGCACCGGGTGTTATGATATCTGGGACCTCTTGCTATAGTTTGTCGTACAATATTGTTGCGTTCTAGAACGCTAATATTAACTGTTTCTCTTACCCGCTCATCTAATGGAGCTCCTCTTTAAGGGTCTAATTGCCCTCTTACATTCCGTGTTAGCGGTTCTCATGTGCCATAATGAGTCTCAGTGCCTGTTTGGTGTCAGAATCCGTTATTGCTCTATCTAACGCTGATCCCAATCTCTGCAAAAATTCTGTGAATTTTCCCAGGCCCTTGAAATATCTTAGTAAAGAGAACAGTTATCTTACCAGGTTCCTCTACCATGTCCCAAGCTCGTAAGGCTGCAACACGACATTGTTCAATCACTGTATCATCATATTGGACTTGTCTTCAATCAGCAACAGATAACCCAAAACTTCCACGACACTTGGCTGTCCTGCAACTCCCTCTGTAGACCAGGCTGCCCTCGAACTCACAGAGATCTGCCTGCCTCTGTCTCCAGAGTACTGGGATTAAAGGCATGTGTCATTAAAGTAAGTTTTTATTTTATTTTTTTATTTTTTAACAATGTGTGTGTGTGTGTGTGTGTGTGTGTGTGTGTGTGTGTGTGTGTGTGTGTGTTAGAGGACAAGTGGATTTGGTTCTCTGTCAGTGCGGGTCCCAGGGATTGAACTCAGGCTGTCAGGCTTGGTAGCAAGCACCTTTCCCCGCTAAGCCATCTCATGGATCCTAGGGTAGTGGCTTTGACCTTGCTCAAGAATTAATGCTGTTTTAATTTTGGGAAATATCAGTGTTAGTGCAAAAGTAAGTTGTTTGTGGGAGCAGAAAATATCCTTTTAGATATATTGTGTTTGTGTGTGTGCTTACGGGCTCACACATTCCACAGTGCACATGGGAAGGTCAGAGGAGTCAGTTCTAATCTTCTGCTGTGTGGGTTCCAGGGATGGGACTCAAACCAACAGGCTTGGCAGCAGTCCCCTTCCCCTACTGTGTCACCTCATTGACACCAGAGAAGATCTTAAAGCTGGTATTTTCCTTTTGGGAAGACGGGAGTTAGCAGAGGCAGAACGTAAACCTTCAGCTTATTGGAGTGATGAAACCTGTAATTTAAAATTTAGTCCCAATTTACTGTAGGTTTTTCCACTGAGCAGTCTTAGTGGATACCATGTTTTGTGTATTACAGAAATGCTCATTACTTTTAGCATTCTAGGTAAAAGGAAAATAAGAAAAAAGCTAAACCTGTTGTCTGAAATGTTGGGATTCACCAGCACTTGGAAGGAAGAGGCGGGTGGATCACTGTGAGTTCTGCCAGGTCTATAATGTGTCCAGGACAGCCAAGGCTACACAGAAAAACCCTGTCTCAAAGATCTAAATAAATAAATGAATAAATATCAATAAATAAATTTGGGATACAGTTATCACTGCAGCTGCCGTCTGGGGCCTTAGCTTAACAGACACTCTTACACTGCTTTCTGTTACAGCCAGTCCTCCTCGGCTTGTCACTGTAGAGGAACTTCTAGAGACAGCAAAAGGAGTCACCAACATGGCTCTGGCCCACGAAATTGTAGTAAATGGAGACTTCCGGATTAACGCCGTTGAGTTAGCAGAAGGCAGGTGCGTGCGCAGACTTGTTTACAGGAGCTTTCCCTGTTCTGGGAAAGGCTTTTCGTTCCATGCCAACGTGTTCAAGTACATTCTTCCTTTGGTACATTAGTGCTAAAAATGTTCCCAGGTTAGGAGTGACAGTTGTGCACGAGGGTCTGAAAGCCACGCATGCTTCAGGATACAGGTAAAGGGTCTGCAGTCTGAAAGTCTTTGGTGCTGTCTCTTCCCTTTAGGATTTAGCCATCTTTCTTTCTTTTCTCACTGTTTTCAGTGTATTCGTTTCCTTGTAACTATGACATTTTTCTGGAGTTATCATCTAAGTTGCATCTTTTGCCAGATTTTAAACTACGTGAAAGCAAGGGAGCCGGGTGAGGCGGCACATGGTTGTAATCTCAGTACTCAGAAGTGCAGGCAGTTCCAGGTCCTCCTCAGCTATGTAGTAAGTTAGAAGTCAGGCTACAGAGTCCCTATCTCAAAAACCAAAAGACGATTATAACAGTAAACGCTGGCTCTGTAGTTAAGATACTTACTGCTCTTGCAAGGCGACTTGAGTTCAATTTCACACAGCTATGCTGGGCAGTGTACACTCTCCTGTAACTCCATTTCCGGGGGATCCCTCATCTCTGGCCTTTGTAGGCACCTGTATTCACCTATGTGTATCATAGGAACCTGCTGCTGTCAGAGAAACTAAAATTAGCAACTCTGAATTTTCCAGTCATTTGGGAATTTTACACTTTTAAGTTTTGTGTGAGTGTTTTTCCTGCATGTATGTATGTGCATGCTGGTGCCCATAGAGGTCAAAGGAGGGTGTTGGACTTCCTGGATCTGCAGTTACGGAGAGCTGTGAGCTACCATGCGGATGCTAGGAAGTAAATCCCCGTCTTCTGCAAGAGCAGGAAGTGCTCTTGGCCACTGAGCCATTTCTCCAGCCCCCAGTCTTTATTCTTTATGGCACTGTTATGTGGTAGTCACTGGATTCGTGTTGGCTACTACGTGAGGTGAAAGCCTCTCAAGAGGCAAAGGAAATAGAGTGTGTTGTCAGCTTATGTCTGGGGTGTCTTTCCTTGGTCCTTATGGTTTTGAAGGTTTGTCACCCTACAGCCATAGAATTTATGATCTGAAAGTGATTTTTAAGCTCTCACACATACTATATTATATATAGATATATAATATATATTCACATGTAAATAGTATTTGTCTTTTTTTATCCTGTTGTCTTCAGCTTGGAGAAGAGAGTAAAGGAGATTGTGCATAAAGCATTCTGGGATTGTTTGAGTGTCCAGCTAAGTGAAGATCCTCCAACATATGACCATGCCATCAAACTTGTAGGA
Source organism: Acomys minous (assembly GCF_964271855.1). NCBI lineage: Eukaryota > Metazoa > Chordata > Mammalia > Rodentia > Muridae > Acomys > Acomys minous. The sequence goes on from NC_140485.1 coordinate 42,964,032, forward strand.
GAGATCAAAGAGGTGAGACGGAGAGTGAGTGGTGCTTAGGGAGTGTTCAGTCAGCCTCTGTGTTAGTTTAGAACACCAAAGAGATTGAGGGCCACAAAGTAAAATGATTTGAAGGAATTTCAATTGAGTACTCTTCACTTAGCAGCACTGTTCTTTTCTTTTCTTTTTTGGTTTTTCAAGACAGGGTTTCTCTGTGTAGCCTTGGCTGTCCTGGACTCACTTTGTAGACCAGGCTGGCCTTAAACTCACAGAGATCCGCCTGCCTCTGCCTCCTGAGTGCTGGGGTTACAGGTGTGCGCCACCACCGCCCAGCTAGCACCACTGTTCTTTAAAACTTTTTCTTCAGCCATCCCATGATAACCTGAAGGCACTACTTATGTACAACAAAACAACCGTTAATATTATGTGGAGACTACAAAGCTTGGATTATGAAATCTAAGGTATTTATAAATTTTTAATAGGTGTGGACACATTCAGTTTATGTTAGCTAAATGTGATTTGTGCTTTTGGATAGAGAAGGCTGTGGAGATGGAAGGACTTTCTCTGCACTGGCTTTAACCTTCATGTTGAAGAAGAATTGTTCCCCGGGAAAACGGGACTCTGTGGTTGGCTCACAGGCTTCCGTAGCCACTGGCCTTTCCTTTGCTTATCATTGATCAGTTTCAGCCAAACATGGTCATACATATTCATGATCCTAGCACTTGGGAAACTGAGGCAGAAGGACAGCTAGCTTGTAGTCAGATGGGCCAGCACAGCGAGACCCTGCCTCAAAGAACAAATACAAACTAACCATCAAACTCCCAGGGGTTTTGTTGTTGTTTGGCTTTTGTTTTTTTCCGTCCAGGTGATTGCTAGAGTATGAATGGAGCTTAATGAGCTATTTTCAAGGATTTGTGCTCATATTTGCCTGTAGCTTTGTTAAACAAGAACCTAAAACTATGCCCAGCATTGTAATAGCCGCTGATGACCCTTTACGTTTGAATAGTAATAATTATGTGTGTTACAAATGTGCTCTCTTATAGACCCTGTTATCTTTCTTGCTGCCTGGACACACTAGACTAAGAAACCAGATAACAGAGGCATTGGACCTGGAGCTGATAAAACAGGAAGCGGAAAATGGGGCCCTAGACATTTCCAAGCTGGCAGAATTCATTACTGGCATGATGGGGACATTGTGTGCACCTGCTCGGGACGAGGAAGTGAAAAAACTAAAGGACATTAAGGAAATAGTGCCTCTTTTCAGGTATGGAAGGTGTGCATCATAGCACACCTAGTTGGAAACCTGTTTGCATATTTATATATCCTCACGCCTAGGGACTCAGTCATTTCAAAAGTGTTTTAAAACAAACATCTAAAACACAGAAATGTAGGAATTTTACCACTCACAGCCACTGTTTGTGTAGCACTAATAGGCTAAGGTAGGATCTTCAGTTCAAACCCCAGTTTGGGGCACATAGTGAGATACTGTCTGAAAAACGGATGAGTGAGGGCTGAAGAGCTGGCCCAGTGGTTAAGAGCGCTGGCCGCTCTTCCCAGCTTCCTCATGGCAGCTCACAACTATCTGTAACTCCAGCTCCAGGGGATCAAACACCTCACACAGACATACATGCAGGCAAAACACCAATGCACATGGAATAATAAATTATCTTTTAAAGTGAATGACTAAATAAACAAGGGAGCTCGCAGTTCTTCTTAGTTCCTGCTGATTGTGGCTGCGATGACTCAGGCTGTCCAGTCTTTGACTTATAAAGAGAAGTCAGGAGACGTGGGTCTTCCAAAAGCACAGTCTGTGTGAGTGTGCTTGGTTTCCCCTGCGTCAGTAGCTGCCCACGGGCAGTCCTGGAGAACTGATGGAGCGTCTGCAGTAGAGGTGGCACGCCTTTCAGGAAAGTGGGCTGCAGTAGAGGTGGCATGCCTTTCAGGAAAGTGGGCTGCAGTAGAGGTGGCATGCCTTTCAGGAAAGTGGGCTGCAGTAGAGGTGGCATGCCTTTCAGGAAAGTGGGCTGCAGTAGAGGTGGCATGCCTTTCAGGAAAGTGGGCTGCAGTAGAGGTGGCATGCCTTTCAGGAAAGTGGGCTGCAGTAGAGGTGGCACGCCTTTCAGGAAAGTGGGCTGCAGTAGAGGTGGCATGCCTTTCAGGAAAGTGGGCTGCAGTAGAGGTGGCATGCCTTTCAGGAAAGTGGGCCGCTGTGGCTCTGTGAGCTGCATGAAATAGCAGGGGCCCCAGGGGCATCTTTCCGTGTACATGATTCTCATTTGAAATCTGTGGCTGCAAAGGGCCATGGACCCTTGATCTCCTCCTGCCCATGTGCAGGGCCGCACCTGCACCTGAGCCTAACCCACCTCCGGCAGGTGGACACTTAGCAGGCCATAGTCGTGGCGTAGGCTAGACAGGATGGAAGGCATTCTCAGTAGCAGGTCAGGAGTTTGTCCTTTGGGTACAGAGTGTCAAATAGCAATTATGACACTGAACTAGAGCATAGAATAACTCCTAAACCACAGAGAAACTGGGGTGTAAGAGCGAGGAAGAAGGAATAAAGGCCATTTTTGTTTTGTTTGGAACAGTGTCTCTCATGTAGCCCTAGCTCTTCTGGAGCTCCATTTGTGGATCAGGCTGGCCTCAAACTTGCAGAGATCCTCTTGCCTCTGCCTTCAGAGTGCTGGCACTGAAGACGGAGCCACCTCGCCAGCTCATTCTCATTTTTTGCTTAGGAAGTGGCTCGAGCTATGTAAGCATGAAGATGAAGGAGCTTTTGCTCAGGTCAAGATCTCTGCCTTCAGGCTGCCAGGAGGGCTGACCTAGGACGAAGGAACACGTTCTGGGCTGGAAAGGCAGTGTTGAGTGTGAGGAGCAGAGGGTGAGACTAGGGGGTTAAAGTACCATAAAATTTTGCGGTCTTTCAAGCCATTAAGTATTTGTGTTCTAAACTTGTTTTTACTTTTTAGAAAATATTTTTGTTTTATTTTAATTATGTGTATGAATGTCTATGGGTATAGGCATGTGAGTGAGGATGCCTGAGGAGGCCAGAGAGCTACCCAACACAGGTGCTGGGAACTGAACTAAGGTCCTTCCTCTCTGATGTTTCTAGTTAAGTGGACATAAAACCTAGCCAGCACAAGCTGGGCATGGTGGCGCACACCTTTAGTCCTAGCACTCGGGAGGCAGAGGCAGGTGAATCTCTGGAGTTCTGAGTTCGAGGCCAGCCTGGCCTACAATGTGAGTCCAGGACAGCTAGGGCTCTGTTACAGAGAGAAACCCTGTCTCAAAACAAACAAACAAAAATCTAGCCAGCACAACTGATCTCTTGCCAGCTTTACACAAACTTACCACTTTTCAACTAGAACCTTTTTTTTCACATTTATCCCCATGATGGCATGTTAATATTAATATCACAATATAAAACAAATAATTTTAAAAGTCCCATGGTCCTTATAAATTCAAACATGTTAAAAGTTCAAACTACCCAGTCTCTTAGAATCCAAAATCTCTTTCAAAAACTCAAAAGTCTCTCAAGTGTGGGCTTTTATGAAAATGCAAATAAGTTAAATACTTTCTTTCTTCAAGAGGGAAGAACCAGGGCACAGTCACAAAGAGATCAAAGCAAACACATACACTTAACTGTGCGAACCACTCAGTGTCCACTACCTGGGACTCAGCTCCGGCTGTGCGGGCTCCCCCAGCGGGCCTGGCCACGCTCAGCACCCCCACCCCCACCCCGCCCTAAGCTCATCTTCTAGGTTCAGGCTGGCTCCGCCTCACCATGGCGGCAGCTGCTCTTCACAGTTGGTCCATGGTACTGGCACCTCCAAAACGCTGGATCTTCTGCTGCAGCTGCCTCTCCTGGGCTCTCTTTCCTGGGGTGTAAAGCCTCAACTTTCTCCACAACCCCTTCAGTCGTGGGCCTTCCACTGCTGTTCTGCGTCCACCTTCACCAGTGGCCTCTCACAGCACCAGGCCTCAGCTACTTTCCGTGGCACCTTTATATCTTCAAAACCAGTACAACCTGGCTGATTTTTACACCAAGTTCAGCTGCCAGTGTGAGGTGCAGTCTTGGCCATCTGTGGAACTCAACGTCCGTGTCCGGACTCTGAGGAAACACTTCCGAGAAGATTTCTCCTCCTGACGCTCATCTCGTAATCACCACAAATCTCTTAGTTCCAGCTGACCAGCACCAATTGTCCCTGTAACGCAAAGGTTTTACTTCAGTGGTTCTGGTCTCTGGTTAATCACAGCTGATTGATTCTTTACCTCCCCGGCCCCCCTCACCTCTCTCCCGCACGTAGCTAACCAGAAACATGTTGTTCAACTAGCAAACAGCCTTGCTAGAGTTGGGTTTTTGTTTTCGTGTTCTGCCTTTTCAAGACAGGGTCTCTCTGTGTAGCCTTGGCTGTCCTGGACTCTCTCTGTAGACCAGGCTGGCCTCGATCTCACAGTGATCCACCTGCCTCTGTCTCCTAAGTGCTGGGATTAAAGGGGTGCGCCACCATGCCCAGCTTTGCTAGAGTCTTTAGGTGACTCACACTTCCCTCTGGAACTTTCCAAGCCAGGCCTCCATCGTCTGCACTGCTCTTAATAACTTCTAAGCTCCCACAGGAAAGCACGGTGAGCTGGGAACACCCAGTGGCCTTTCTAGCCCAAAGTTCCAAAGTCCTTCCACCATTCTCCCAAAACAACATGGTCAGGTCTGTCACAGCGATACCCTGTGATCCTAGTACAAAGTTGTCTTAGGGTTACTATTGCTGTGACGAAACTCTGTGACCAAAAGCAACCTGGGGAGGAAAGGGTTTATTTCACTCGCAGTTCTGTACAATTTATCATCAAAAGCAGTGAGAACAGGAAGTCAAGCAGGGCAGGAAGCAGGAAGCAGGAGCTGATGCAGAGGAATGCTGCTTACTGGCTTGCTTCCCATGGCTTGCTTCGCCTGCTTTTTTTTTAAAGGATTTATTTATTATGTATATAGTACTCTGTCTGCATGTACTCCTCCATGCCAGAAGAGGACATCAGATCATATTATAGATGGTTGTGAACCACCATGTGGTTACTGGGAGTTGAACTCAGGACCTCTGGAAGAGCAAACAGTGCTCTGAACCTCTGAGCCAGCTTTTTTTTAAAGCCTGTTTTTTCTTTTTTTTTTTTTTTTAAAGAATTTATTTATTATGTATACAATGTTTTGCCTGCATGTATGCCTGCACGCCAGAAGAGGGCACCAGATCTCATTATAGATGGTTGTGAGCTGCCATGTGGTTGTTGGAAATTGAATTCAGGACCTCAGGAAGAGCAGTCAGTGCTCTTAAACTCTGAGCCATCTCTCTAGCCCCAAAGCCTGCTTTCTTATAAAATCCAGGGCCTCTTTAATCCCAGCCCTTGGGAGGCAGAGGCAGGTGGATCTACAGAGTGAGTCCAGGACAGCCAAGGCTGCACAGAGAAACCTTGTCTTGAAAAACCAATAAATAAAAACACAGGGCCATCAGTCCAGGGATGGCATCACCCACAATGGTCTGGGCCCTCCCTATCAGTCACTAATTTAGAAAATGTCCTACAGGCTTGCCTACAGCTCGGTCTCATGGAGGCATTTTCTCCACTGAGGCTTCCGCTGATGACTAGCTATGTCAAGTTGACATAAAAGTGGCTAGCCCAGGTCCTCTGGAAGAGCAGGAAGAGCCATCTCTACAGTCCCCCAAATTCACTTTCCTCATGATTTTCCAGATTGCTTTTGCTGCCCTCTCTAAGATGAAATGCATATCTCTTTCATTTAAATGACTGCCTGCTTCTAAATTATTTTCTCTTTTTTTTAGGGCAATATTTTCTGTGTTGGACCTAATGAAAGTAGACATGGCCAACTTTGCTATCACTAGCATTAGGCCACATCTCATGCAGCAGTCAGTCGAATATGAGAGGAAGAAGTTTCAAGAAGTATTGGAGAAGCAGCCGAGTAAGTAAGCTGTGTAATACCTTTTCGTTGCTGGCCTTTGTGTAGTATTTTAGTTACTGTAATGCGTTCACATAAAAGCGAACAGCTGTCTCTAACCCACACCGAGAGTGTGTGAGGGCAGTGTAATTTAAAAAAGGAGAAACATGGGATGCTGTCGGCCTCAAAACCAGAATGACAGTAAATAAACTCAACTGACAAGCGAGAGCGCTATGGGTTGGACACGAGAGTGAAAATGAAAACAATGAAGATTACTAGATTAAATTTTTATTTTTCCCCAAGGAAAACATCAGTTTCAGCTAAATATTATTTTGAGTCATGATCTTTGTCCTTGATGACAAATCTCTTCTAATTAACTTTTCTCCTGTTTATGGAACAGCAGGGAATGCCACTGCCACAGGTCTTTGTCTATGCAGGAATCAGTTTTCACAATAAATCAGTTTTTACTCATTACAAGTGTTGCTTGGTTGGTTTCATTTGTTTGTTTGTTTTTTTCTGAGACTGGGTCTCAAAATATATGTAACCCTGACTAGCCTGCAACAACACTGCCTTTCTGGTACCAGGATTAAAGGCATGCACCGCCACACCCAGTTTTGGTTTTGGTTTTGAGTCCAGGTCTTGCTCTCAAGCCCATGCTGGCCTTAAACTATGACAGTCTTCCTGCCTTTGCCTTCCTAGTGCTGGGAAGAAAATGGCGTTTTTTTACAAGCCCCACGTGACTGCAGGTAAACAACTGACTGAAGAATCTAGAATGGTTGTTTAAGCCATGCTTACAGATGCAGCGTGTGGTGAATTTCACACAGCAGCAGTTTTGCTGACGAGATGAAAATGGAAGTCTCTGACTAGATCTTGTTGCCTGACCAGGCTGGTTAATTCAGTGGCCCCCAAAAGTTAATTTGTATAGCCTCAGGCGGATGCTCGGGGCCAGCAGGAGTGGACAGAGGAGAGTAGAAGTGGGACAGGATTGGCTGCCGCCCCTTCAGTCTCCAGTGCTGTGGCGCCCCAGGCGGCACCAGGGGACATGGTCTTAGAGGCCAGGGAGTGTGGTAGTCTGGCCCCAGAAGCTCAGCTGCAGGAGAAGACTCACCGCTGCATTGGAGCCAACTTAGAGTCCCTGGTCGTCAGAGGATGCCACAGAGAAAGGCTGTCTCTAGAAGGCTAAAGGCAGGGTGAGGCCATGTGGCTCAGCAGCCAGCACCAAATCAAGAACTTGGTCCAGAGAACGCCAGGGAGGAGCTGACAGCAGCTGTAACCCCAGCTTGGTTTGAAGGCGGCCTCCAGCAGAGCTGCCACTCTTTTTATTCAACGTGGAGGACACTTGTGTTCTGATAGGGCTACCTGCTGCGCCACTTAACTTAGGAAAGCAGAGGGAGCATAAAGGCCCTGAAAGTCCCCACCCCTGTCCCCGCCAGGGCCCTCCTGACAGTGTTCCAACTGCAGTGACTAGGCTGACCAGACTAGGCTGTGTGTAATCCTGACAGCGTAAGCCCTCAGTGTAAATGCTGAGCTGCACAGGGGACTCCAGCTGGTCTGTGGGCTAGAAGTTTTACCATCCCTCAGAGCTGTAGTCACCTGGGCTTCCAGCCTTGTCGAATGTGGTGGTCACTGCTAGAGAAGAGAGTAGGAAGGAAGGGGACAAGGCCTGGCTAGGCACTTCCTCTGTCAGCCTGTGAGGCAGGTGCCAGGCCTTTCTTTGTAACAGGAGTCTTGTCTGAGGTCACAGAGTTATCGGTGAGCAATATGATGATTTGGATTCAGTTCCACGGGTCCCAGAGCTTATTCTCTATCTCGAATTTCACTGGAGGAAGCGTTCTTCCTTAATGAAAATCTAAGAAGTGTCCCTGAGAGTGGCAGGGTACTGAGTATAGTCCTGTTTTCCACAGACTCCCTGGACTTTGTCACCCAGTGGCTGGAGGAGGCCTCAAATGACCTTCTGACTCAGCCTCACAGACATGCCCTGCCGCCTGGGGGAGGGGCTGCCGGCTCTGGGGACGCCCCGGTGCTGACCCCTGCTTCTGTCCAGAACTACGCCTACCTGAAGCTTCTGAAGTGGGACCACTTCCGGAGACCCTTCCCCGAGGTAGCTGTTTCCGGGCAATTCAGCCAGTCATACTTTTCCTCAACACTGCTCAGCTTTTTTGGAAGAACCGTGTCATTTGAAATTATAATTCTTTATAAATTTTTCAGTGTAGAAAATCATGGTGTAGGAGCTGGGCACGGTGGCGCATGCCTGTAATCCCAGCACTCTGGGAGTCAGGCAGGTGGGTCTCTGAGGGATTCCCCACTTTCCTGGCAATAACTAACCTGGCCTGTGGTTTCCTCTGTCGCACTCGCTCCTACTTCCGGCTTTAGGCCCTGCGGCTTCTGTACATGCCTTTCTCGTGTTCCTTATTTTATTATTTTTTTCTTTCAAAAGCTGTAAGCTTCCCTTTGTGCCCGAGTTCCCCGTTGGTACTAAAGGTGCCTTTGCGTAGGTGATGTTGGCTTCTTGGAAAGTGTGACTCTGGGTAGTGGCTTGAGAGCTGCTAGGGGGAAGTTCTTGACCTGACATTTTTCTTAAAACCTGGCAGTCTGGAAGATGGCGGTTTTCACTGGGACTGCACATCCCTTCTTGGCATTCAGCATGTAAATCTGCACCCTGAAGTCAAGTCCTGCCAGAGTTAAGTGACAGCATGGTGACATTAGGAGCGAGATAAATTGAGGCTGTTGCGAGGCCCATTACAGTGAAACTTGTTACTGAGGGGGGACCTCAGTATTCAGGGAGGGTTTTACTACCGAAGAAAGTTGGGCTCTCACCACATTTTTAAAATGTTTGTTTGAGGCAGGGTTTCTCTGTGTTGCCTTGGCTATCCTGAACTCGCTTTGAATACCAGGCTAGCCTTGAACTCACAGAGATCCGCCTGCCTCCACCCCCTTCAGTACTGGGCAGGTGCGCACCACCTCGCTGGCTTCAATCAACATCTTTTTAACCTTCCTGCTGTTTTTCCCTGCCCGCCTCTGCGTTTCTGGTAGGGAAGGACTGGGTTCTTTAACATGAGAGACATCCACTTTCAGTGGCTTTGTGCGGTTATCAGCTTTTCCGGGTTTGTCATTTTTTTTACTGTTTTCTTTATTTACTTACATGAGGTTGTTGTTGTTGTCGCGTGTTGTTCTGAGTCAGAGTCTGACTCTGTATCTCAGGCTGACCTTAGAGACAGCGACTCTTCTGACTCAGCCTTGTGGGTGGGTGGAGGGGCGCCCAGCTTGCCCAGTTCCTGAGTCTCCTTTGTGTTCTATGTATTAGGATGAGTAATTGTAGGCCCAGCTTCAAGGAACTCCTCCCCTCTGTCAGCACAAGTGACTTCCTGGTTTGAGGGAGACAAAGATAGCTTTACAGGACTTGGATGTGTTCCTTTCAGATCTGGGACAGTCAGTCCCGGATACCAGGAAAGCACTGGCCATCCTTGCTCCATCTTCTGACCCTTCCTGCTGTTTTTTCGGGTCCCACTGCCATTTACTGATAGAGCAGTGGCTCTCAGTCAGTCCCCTGTGGGTCGGGTTTCTTCATATTTCAAGCAGCGGTACAAAAAGAACCCCCCTTTTTTGTATATCCTTGGAGAGTAAAGGAGACTTGCCTGAGGACACTCTGGTGACTGTGGTATCTCCAGGCCCGCCTCAGCTAAAGCATGGTGCTCTTCCATGTCTGAAAGGGCGCCACAGAGCAGGCGGAGGTGTGGCCCCCTGCCCCCTGCTGGCCAGCTTAGATCTCTGCTCAGCAGCGTGTGTGTATGTTCCTTGCAGACCGTTTTGATGGACCAGTCTCGTTTCCAAGAGCTTCAGCTGCAGCTAGAGCAGCTGGCCGTCCTGGGAGCTGTGCTGCTGGTCACATTCAGTGCCGCCGCCCCTGGACTTTCTGACCAGGCCGACTTTGCTAAGAAACTCAAGATGACGGTGAAGATTCTGTTGACAGACATGCACCTGCCGTAAGTGGCTGGGGCCCTGCAGTGGATGGAACTGCAGTGTGCTGTGGGAGTTTCCCAGTGTAAGGCTGCTAGGCGCTTAGGAAAGATTGTGCAGTTTATTCGTGGCTGTCATGTTCAAGTTCACAGTGAACTGTGGGCTTAACGAGGCTCTAGGATTGTGGTTCTCAAATGTCTGTGCTCAGAACCCACACTGAGCAATTTGGTTTTTCCTGTGACTGGTACATTCTAACACACATGTAGAGCTGACGTGAACACTTCAGAAGGTGGAACTTACCCTAAGTTTAACCTCTGTTTTCTAACCTAATCTTTATTTTATTTTATTTAATTTATGTATTACATATACAGTGTTCTACCTGAATATAGCTCCTGCAGGATAGCAGAGGGCACCAGATCTTATTATAGATGGTTGTGAGCCACCATGTGGTTGCTGGGAATTGAACTCAGGACCTTTGGAAGAAAAGGCAGTGCTCTTAACCTCTGAGCCATCTCTCCAGCCCCTCTAACCTAATCTTATTTACTAACAAACACCGCTCGGGTTTCTACCCACTTAAGTACTTTCACTACCATCGAGCAGTAAAAACCACAACCAGTGGAACATAGCCTTTGGCCCCCAGGACAGCCGGTTGCTTCAGCTGTGGCTCTTGGGAGATAAAGATCATAGAAGAAACAAACCTTATGCCTCAGGGGCACACCCACAACATTAGCTTCCTGCCCTTTGCCCATCCCTCATAGCATCTCATCGTGAATGTGTCATTTTATCACACAGTCTCTAGCAGCTGCTCCCTCAACATGGCGAGTCCATCCCTCCCGTGATTCATAGCACACAGGGTGGATTTGAATAGTTCCAGTAAGCCATACTGTATACGACAAGGCCCAGTGCAGAGAGTCTAGGAGGGAACCCAGCCCCTGACCTTCTCATCTGTCTCAGTTAGGGTTTCTATTGCTGTGAAGACACCATGACCACGGCAACTCCTAGAAAGGAAAGCAGTTCGTTGGGGCTGACTTACAGTTCAGAGGTTTAGCCCTTTATTGGGAAGCATGGCAGCATCAAGGCAGACATGGCGCTGGAGGAGCCACGAGTTCTATATCTGGATAAACAGGCAGGAGGAAAAGAGAGACCCAGTGGGCCTGGCTTGGACATTTGAAACCCCCAAACTCACCCCAAGTGACACACTTCCTCCAAGGCCACCCCTCCCAATGCCACTCCATAAGCATTCAGATATGAGTCTCTGATGACCTTTGTTGTTCAGACCATCACATCATCCGTACGAAAGGCAGGGCTGGACTGCTGGACTTGTACAGTGTGTGTGGTCAGTGCCTGTGGAGCACAGTCACACGCTGTGACCACAGGTGACTCAGCTAAGGACACGAATAACCTGAGGTCTACCCTGGCACTATTGCCCAGGCTCAGCCTTTGGTTGTCACCTATCCAGGCTTACTTGGGAGCTCGGAGGCTGCACAGCACTGCACCAGCCTGGAACTTGCTCCCCCCCAGAAGTCCTAGAGTACAGAGGCTCTAGACCCGGAAGACTGTTGTCACTTTACAGTTATATGAGGTGTATAACCACTAAACAGTAGCTGTGTCTAAAAGAGCTGAAAGGAAAATATTCTCATAGGGGGTCTCACCAGTGAGAGGCTGTCCTGCAGGTACTCTCAAGGAGTTAAGGACATTTGTTCTCTTTTTTGGATTTTCTTTTTCTTTCTTTCTTTCTTTCTTTTTTTTTTTTTTTTTTTTTTTTAATGTTTTTTGAGACAGAGTTTCTCTGTGTAGCCTTGGCTGGCCTAGACTTGCTTGCAGACCAGGCTGGCCTCGAACTCACAGCGATCCACCTGCCTCTGCCTCCTGAGTGCTGGGATTATAGGCGTGCGCCACCACGCCCGGCTTTTCTTTTTCTTCTAAAAATAGCTAGTATAGGCTGGGATCCCAGTGCCTGAAAGGTAAAACAGGAGGGCCAGGAATTCGTGGCTAGCCTTGGCTGCCTGAGATCCTGACTTAAAACCAAATCAAACCAAAGCAGCGTCAGAGGGTTGGGCTATACCTCACTGGCAAAGCTCTTACCGTGCATGAGGTTTGGGGCTTGATCTCCAGCATGGTAAAAAGAAATCAAGATACAAAAGAGTATTCGCCAAAAACCTGTCGCACAGCTACCACGTTTCAGGGGTCTCTGTGTTTCCATGGAAGTGTTTGATGATAGCCCAAGCTTATCTTGCCACATAGGCATGAGCAGGAACTGTGCTTAGAGGCTTGGGGAGTAGCTGTTGGCAGAGTGCAGGCTTACCATGCATGTGCCTACCATGCATGTGCCTACCATGCACGGAGCCCTCATCCCCAACCTGGTGTGGTAGCTCACAACTCTAATCCTAGTAAGTTCTAGAAAGCCTGGGTTACATGAGACCCTGTCAACAAGCAAACAACCACCCACCTTGGTATGATTAGACAGGGCTGCATAGGGCTGAGCATGGTGGCGCACGCCTGTAATCCCAGCACTCAGGAGGCAGAGGCAGGCGGATCGCTGTGTGTTCAAGGCCAGCCTGGTCTACAAAGCGAGTCCAGAACAGCCAGGGCAACACAGAGAAACCCTGTCTTGGGAAAACAAACAAACAAAAACAAAAACAAAAACAGAAAGGGGCTGCACAGCCTGGGAGGTGAGGAAACAGAGAAGAAAGCCACAAGTCCCCACAGAACTCAGTGCTTTCACGCTTGTCACGACAGGGCCAGTGACACATGATACATGAATACTTTGATTTCATGAGGCCTTTGTTCTCCTTGCTGTTTTCCCTCCTCTGTTCTAGTTCCTTCCAGCTGGAGGATGCCCTGACTTCCATTGGGGAGAAGGTATGCCTGGAGGTGCGCAGCTGCCTCTCCCTCTGTGGATCCTCCCCGTTCTCTATCAACAAGGAGACTGTGCTCAAGGGCCAGATTCAGGCCCTGGCCAGTCCTGAGGACCCCATTCGCAGGATCATGGGTACGTCTGGGGGACACTGTCTCAGAGGGTGCCTTAGTTACTTTCTATCACTGTGAGGAAACACCATAAGCAAAAGCAGCTTTCCGGGAGGAAGGGGGTTTATCTCATCTTAGAACTGTCAGGTCACACTCCATCGGCGAGGGACGTGAGGACAGGAGTTCGAGGCCGGGACCTGGAGGCAGGAGCTGAAGTTGAAGCCATGGAGGAGTGCTGCTTAGTGGCTTGCTCTCCGTGGCTCACTTAGCTGCTTATAGAACCCAAAATCACCTCCTAGGGTGGCACCACTCACGGTTCGATGGGGCATCCCACATCAATTACTCTTCAAGACAATGGCCAGGTGTGGTGGGCCGACCTTTAATCCCGGCACTCTTCCCTTCCACCGCAGAGTCCCGAATTTTTACCTTCTTGGAGACATACCTTGCCTCTGGTCATCAGAAGCTCTTACCTACAATGCCTGGGGGATTGGGTCCCGTTCAGAAAGAGCTGGAAGAAGTTGCTGTGAAATTTGTGCGCCTGGTCAACTATAACAAGATGGTGTTCTGTCCTTACTACGATGCGATCCTCAGTAAGCTCCTCCTCCGCTCCTGAGGCGCACAGCTGCCTCAAAAGCTCCGCCGCAGTGCCCCTGCCGCCATGTGGAACATTCCTGTGTAACCGTGCTGGTCCAAAGGGAAGACTGTCACAGGTGAAAAGACTGAAGAATGCACTGAGCTCTGTTTTGAGGATGGTATTTATGAGTGCAAGTTTACAAACCCAAGAAGCGTTGGTTCTCTTGAGTTTGAGTTTATAGGTAGCAGTTAGGTAGCCAGCATTAGCTGGCTGCCGCCGCGTGCTCCGGCTGCTTCAGGTTGGAGGAGCTGCTTCTCCCAAGGAGCCTGGGACCCAGCTCCCTTCTGGGTCATTCTTCCTCAGATGTTCTGTGCTGACAGCCATAATCTGTGACGTGTCCTCCTGCCCCACTTACAGCGTTCCTCCCCCCACTCTCCCCTGTGGGTGTTTTAAGGTAGGGCTATCTATAGCCTTACAGTGTCCTGTCCCACACTTTCCCACCTCTACCTGTCCTAACCAGTGTTCCGGCAGCCCTTTTGTTTTACAGCAGAGTTACCTGATAACTTATTTTGTCTTATTTTATTATATATATGTGTGTGTGTGTGTGTGTGTGTGTGTGTGTGTGTGTGTGTGTGGCTGGCCTGGAACTTGCTTACGTAGAACAGTCTGGCCCCAGACTTGCATCAGTTCTTCTTCCTCTGCCCCACAAATGCCAGGGTTACAGGCCTCTGCCACTAAAGCCAGTTGACATAATGAGATGTTTCAAAGCTTGTTTTGTTGGCTTGGGATGTATTACAGTGGTCAGTGATTGCTTAGCCTGCACAAGGCTCTGGGATGGACCTCTCACATCTAAACAGTGAAAGATGTACGTCATGCCGTCAACTGCTGGCATAAGTCCCTGTAACTTCGTTACTTCAAAGGTAGGAGGATTGTTTGTGCCCAGGAACCCAGGAGCAGCTTAGGTAATAGAGACTCCACCTTAGAAGAACAAGAGCAGAGCCAGGTGTCGTGACACATGCCTTTAGTCCCAGCACTCAGGAGGCAGAGGCAGGTGGATCTCGGAGTTCCAAGCCAGCCTAGGATATGGAGTGAGTTCCAGGACACCTAGGGCCACACAGAGAAACCCTGTCTTGAAACCTCCTCCCCCTCAAAAAAAAAAAAAAAAAAAAAAAAAAAAAAAAAAAGAGAGAGAGAGAGAGAGAACAGAAATACTGTTCTTTCTGTGAAAGTGCTTCTGAGCCACTACGGCTGCAGTTACAGCTTATGGAGCCAGGCATGTTGACACATGCTTGTAATTTTGGCTCTTTGGAGGCTGAGGTGACAGAATTGCAAATTGAAGCCTGGATTACATAGTGAGAGCCTCATTCAAAAACAAGACATCAGTGACCTCACAGGGCTAAAGAAATGAAATGACAGCTGGGTGTGGTTGCGCACACCTTTAATCCCAGCACTCAGGGAGCCAGAGGCAGAAGATCTCTGAGTTCAAGGCCAGCCTGGTCTATATAGTGAGTCCAGGACAGCCAAGGATACACAGAGAAACCCTGTCTTGAAAAAAAGAAAGAAATTATTCTTAATCCTTAAAAGATGCATATATTTTAGTATAACAGGAAAGAAGAGAAGTAATTCACTGTGATGAAGACACGCATGCTGATGGAATTCTAATTCAGAAGTTAGACTTAAGCGTTTCAGGTAAAACAGTGCAACCTCACTAATCTAGAAGGAAGTAAGAAAGTCCTCAGAATTTGAGAACTGTTAAGGAACTTGAGTGACCAGGATTCCTGACACATGCTGTGACCACAAGAGTGCTTTGGATGTGACATAGATGATCTGTTAAAAAACAAAAACTATATATACTAATATGAGCACTCTAGACAGGGGCATTGCAGTAGAAGCAGAGCCTCAAAGGTGGAGTGACCTCCAGCCGGGTTCTCCAGGCACCAGAGACAAAAGGAACGTTCACTCTTAACCGTCCAGTAATACTAGGCTCCAGGAGAGGGCATGGTATGCCCAGCCTGGGGCATAGTCCTGAAATCCTGAAGCTTCAGAGGCTGAGGCAGAAGGCTAGCCTGGGCTGCATAGCAAGACCCCACCCAAAAAAGAAAATATAAATAAAAAAAATGAGTGGCTGTTTGTGCTACAAACTACTCTAATGCTGATTTTTGTTTCCAAGTAAAATATTGTGCTGGGTGTGGTGATGCACACTTTAATCCCAGTACTCCAGAGGCAGGAACGGGCAGATCTCCATAAGTTCAAGGCCAGGCTGGTCTGCATACTGACTTCCAGGGTATAGACGGATGCATAGTGAGACCCTGTCTCAAATTCTCAAACACGTAAATAAAAGTATGCTACATTATGTGCTCAGAAAATCTTTAAGTTTTTTTGTTGTTACTGTTGTTTCTGATACAGAGTTTCTCTGTGTGTAGCCCTGGCTGTCCTGGAATTCTCTCTGTAGACCAAGCTGGCCTCAAACTCAGATTTACCTTCCCCTGCCTTAAGGATGCATCACCAGGCCTGGCTGGAAAGTCATTAAAGTTTAGCCAGATGTGTCTGCTAACACCTGCAATACCAGAACCTATAGGTAGAGGCAAGAGGACTAGGAGTTCAAGGCCAGCCTTGGCTACTAGCACATCTGAGCTACATGAGATCCTTTCTCAAAATACTGAAAGAAAGCAAACAACGTTAAAGTTTTAGGGATAAGGACAGATTACGCCTTCTCTTCCTCAGTAAGTAGGACATAAAAGTAAATAGATAGCCCTGGGGGTATAGATTGGTGGTAGAGTGCTTGCTTAGTACGTGCAGGCCTCCAGATTTGACCCTTAGTCTCCCAAGCCCCAAATCGTTTGGTAATAACACAGAGGCTTCTGGACAGGATGGGAGAAGTAACTTGGAAGCAGTTTAAAAGGCTCCAGCAGCTGTTTCTGTGTGGCCAGGGCCAAAGGACCATTTCAGCCTTCTGTTCAAAGATGTGTGTGGTAGCTGTGGCGTTTGTAGGAGAGTTAAAGGTCCCATGGGAGGCATTATAGAGGTACAGAGCAGAGGGAAGGTGCCTCTAGGACTGGCGTCTACTTCCATCACCTCTGGTAGTGAACGCCAAGCTTCCCTTACCTCCTGACAACTCTCTCCAGGCAGGATTTCTGCTCATCCCACTCTTATGTGAGTAATGCATGAAGGAACGAATGACGGGCGGCTGCTGGCTGCGCTGAGCCTCGTGGATGAAGGCCCTCGTCTCACAGTCCAGCTACAGCAGGGTCTGCAGTTGTACCCCGGGGCTTTGCATTATGTGATGTTTTGGTGCACAGCATTCTTGGTCATGGTTTTTACAGCAATGTCACGGTCTTGGTGAAGGGACAGCCTTGACGCTTAATAACCTCTAAGCTGTATTTATTACTTATTAAATTTTACTTCAGGACTAGAGCTGGCTCAGCAGCTAAGAGCACTTGTAGTTCTTGCAGAAGACCCACATGGTAGCTCCCCCCCACCCATTATGTCCGTTCCAGGGGACCAGACAGCCTCCTCTGACCTCTGTGGGCACCAGATATGCACATGTTGCACATGCATACATGCAGGCAAAGCATTAAGACACATAATCTAAACTTTTTTTCACTAGTACCTTCAGAAATAGATGGTTCTAGAAACGAACCTCAGTAACTTAGAATTTTATGTAATACTCCTCAGGTAGGTTTTGTTACACCTGTCTTCAGTGTATCACACTCTGAACTCAAGAACCAGAACTAGGGGCTGGAGAGATGGCTCGGCTGTTAAGAGCACTGGCTGCTCTTCCTGAGGACCTGGGTTCAGTTCCCAGCACCCACATGGCAGCTCACAACTGTAACTCCAAGATCTGATGCTCACAGACATACATGAGGTCAAAACACTAATGCACATAAAATAAAAACAAATTATTAAAAAGAAAACCAGAACTATGATGAAGGCCAGACATGGTGACATCACTTGATTTTGAAGTCAGATGTGTATAGTGTCAACAGCACTAATTGGGTTTCACTTCCCTTAAGCCTAACCTTTTTTTAAATTCTTCGTTTTATTCTATTATTTTTGGTGGTGGTTGCCTCTATGTCTCCATGAACCACATGCATGCAGCCCTAAAGGCCAGAGGCATTGAGTCCCCTAGAGCTGACCTTACAGATGATGGTCGGACCCCGGCATCAGCCCTGGGCCCTCTATAGGAGCAGCCAGTGAGTGCTCTTAGTTACTGAGGTATATTTCCAACCTGTAAGTCTTTGCTTTAGGTCTCACTATCGTAGCCTTGGCTGGCCTTGAACTCACAGAGCTCCTTCTGCTTCTACCTCCCAAGTGCTGAGATCAAAGCCATGCTCCACCATGCCCAGCTTCTGTCTTTGCTATCTGAAGCACTGTTGGCATGCTCCGACAACAGGAATAAAGTTTTATAAATGAAAGATGCTTTTAAAAAATACATAATCTGCCTTTAATCCCAGCACTCGGGAGGCAGAAGCAGGTAGATCTCTGTAAATTCAAGGCCAGCCTGGTCTACAAAGCGAGTCCAGGACAGCCGAGGCTACACAGAGAGACTCTGTCTTGAAAAACAAACAGAAACAAATCTCCTAAAAGTTAAGTGTGATACTAGGAGCTACTGCTGTAAATGCTCTAAGTTTGCTTTAGGGGTAAAATAGTTTTTATAAAGATTTCATTTATGTGTGTCTGTGTATGTGTGTACGTGAGTGCCCTCGGAGACAGAAGGTGGTGTCAGATCCCTGAAGTTGGGAGTTCTGGGTAGTCATGGACAACCTGTTTGGGATGCTGACAACTGAACTTGGAGCCTCCAGAAAGGCAGTCTGCTTTTAACCACTGATCCATCTCTTCAGAGTCTCAGAAACACTTTTAAAAAACAGAATCAATGAATTTCTACTGTGTAAGTAAACTCCCCTCCCTGGCTCCAGAGTCAGGGTTTCTCTGTTTAGCCCTGGCTGTCCTGGACTTACTTTGTAGACCAGGCTGGCCTGGAACACACCACTAACTGCCTGCCTCTGCCTCCCTGAGTGCTGGGATTAAAGGTGTGTAAGTAAACTCAACACATACTAACCATATTCCATTAGGTATGCTGGCAGAAGTAGGGTTTACTTTACTCTGTAGCTCAGGGTGGCCTCTCACTCTAGAAATCCCCATGGCCCCAGCCTCCTGTGGGGTTTTGTTTTTTGAGCTGTACAACTTTATTAATTTTATATTTCTTTTCTAGTTTTTGCTTTGCTAGTGTTGGCAGTACATTAGTGACATCCCATTTCAAACATGGTCATAAAAGCCAGTTTGAAGCTGATATTTTTTTCTTTCTTTTTTTTAAACAGGGTTTCTCTGTGTAGCCCTGGCTGTTTTGGAACTTGCTCTGTAGACCAGGCTAGGCCTTAAATGCAGAGATCTACCTGCCTCTGCCTTCCAAACACCGGGACTAAAGGTGTGCATCACAACAGCTTGCTGGGACTAAAGGTATGTGTGCATCACAACAGCTTGCTGGGACTAAAGGTGTGCACCACAACAGCTTGCTGGGACTAAAGGTGTGCACCACAACAGTTTGTTGGGACTAACGGTGTGCATCACAACAGCTTGCTGGGACTAAAGGTGTGCACCACAACAG
>NC_140485.1:42985542-43128042 GCF_964271855.1 Acomys minous
CAGCATTAGGGGCAGAGATAGGCAGACCCTAGGAATTCTCTGGATTATCACAAAAGGTATGCTTCTGGTTCAGGGGAAACAGTGTCTCAAGGGAGTAAGTTATAGAAGACACCTGATGTGCTCTGTTGGCTTCTGGTAAGCACATTTGGATGCCCCCTCCCCACAGACAAAAACAGAAGGAGGCATGTTTTTGAAGTCCTTTTATTTTTTTTCAAAGGACCTTTTAAAAAATTTATAACTACAAAACAGACACCATACATTCTGCCATAAATAAAAACAAACAGTAAGGCAGGACTACATAAGCAAACTGAGAACAAATATTTTCAGAAAATGTGAAAATGTTTTACAATCATAAGCCATCCAGTTTTTAAAATAAAACCGTGGAAAACTCAGAAATCTTCAAGTGGCACATACAAGACACCCTTGAAAAGGAACAAGATGTGGCTTTGCCATTTGTACTGTTCTCATATATTCTTGCTTAGAGGATAGGTCTGCTCCATATTCAAAATCCACACAGGCTTGGTTGTTTATTTTTTTTCTCAACCATATGATAGAGGCACCAATGACAATACAACTTTGTTTTAAAAAACCTTGTAACAAAGTGTTGTCTCTTTTAAAACATATGACTTAAGAGGCAAAAAAGGAATCCTGGGTAAGAGTTTTTTTCCACTGAGAGGCAGGCAGGTTTTGAAGCTGTCTTATCGTATTCGTTTCTGCTGTCGTGCTCTGTAAATGTCATGAACAGGGGGCACCACAGCCCCCTTTTCTTCATCTTCATCTGAATCCTCGTTGGGCCTTTTGACAGCTTTGGTGAGTACAGCGCTACTTTCCACTGGGCCATTGCCTTCCACAGCCAGCTCCGGGGCTCCACCAGTGATGATCCTCACAGCTTCCTCAACAGCTATTGGGATGGGGCAGAAAGGACAGTGCAGGAGGCTACAGTGACTACTATAAAAGAGCGGGTGCTCTGCTCATCCCATAGCCTATCAGTAAGTGTGGAATAGTGTTACCACTACCAAGAAAACGATTAGACAGATCAGAGTGCATTATACATGCCAGGACTCTAATGGCATCTATCAGAATGTGCCCACTACAGGAGGCTCAGATCGTTCTAGGTGGCACTGCACCTCTGCAGACTGGACCGCTGTCTTTAGAGAACGCCCCTTCCTCTTTGGGAACAGCAGTGTGGCCTTCACACTGAGGAGGGAACTTCTGTTACTCACTGTTTGGTATCTTGCATCTTCGGAAAATTTCCATCAATTCATCCACTTGTACAAAAGGACCCTGTCATGACACGAACAAAATAAATCTCAGTTGCCTGACAAACTATTTTGCACTTCTCATTATATAAGTGAACATATGTGTGCACACATGCACACTTACTGTGCCCACAGAACCAGTGAGTACAGAACAAACCTGGAAGCAGATGGGAGGAGGGAGCAGTTTCATTAAGACAACAGCAGCAGGAGGCACTGGAAACACTCCACCAGGGACCGGGTGCAGGCCTGGAGCTGAGAGAGAGGGGAGGCATGAAGCAGGTGGGAGCAGTTTCTAGGTGAGATGCCCTGCACACTTCCTATGTTCCCGCTGACTTCTCAACACTTGAAAATGTGCTGTAGTGCTTGACCAGCGTGGCCAACTGAAATGGGCCAGGCAGGAGATGCAGTGTCACTTTAGTCACTGGGAAGCAACACGTGACTTCATGTAAAGCAAGCAAGGGCTGAACTAAAGGACATTTTGTCAACTATTTTTGAGTTACACAATGTTTAGCAACCCTGTTTAAAGTCAGGTATTCAATAGCACTGTTAACCAGAAGGGTCTTGTTCAAAGAGGCCCTAGAGGGGCTGCTAACCAGTCAATTGGCACAGTTTGTGATACTGCAGCGAGTTTCCAGTTGCTCAGGTAAGCTGCACACTGCAGCAGCTAGGAAAACTGCCACTAGGAATGGGCTACATGAATCTGTAGCACTTAGGGTTTTTTGTTTTTTACAGCATCCTTAGTTCATCCAATTCAAAGATTACTTGTCACTGTGGCCCTAAGTCTAATAATTAACTTTCAGTAGAAAAGGCCAGGTTACTTCCCTCCCACACCCTGCATTGAAATCAAACAATCTCAGTTCTGGGTCTTACGTGCTAAATGCCGTGGCTGAAATGGAATCATCTGCTGAGTGTCTGGCTTAGGGTACTCTGGTTTTCTATCCACTTCATCTTTCAGAACAGGCACTATGGAAGGAGCTACAACTGGGTCTGGAATTATAGCAGCTAGCTTAGCACGGGAGACGTCCTGAAAATGCAGAACAGAAGAATCCTAAACCCGAAAAGGGTCTTAGAGAGCATTGTGAAGTTCCAGTCTTGAGGGTACAGTAAGAACTGGGTTACAGGCATGGGAGGATGGAGAAGGGGAAGCAGGAAATCTCATGATAAAGACTGTTCAACACTCAACAAAGAAGTCATTGGCTTTGAAGGTTGTATCTTAAAATTTTTACCTTAACCCAACTAAAAGTCATTACACTGCCTCCCAGCAGGATCCTTGCAAGAAAAATACAAGACTGCAGGAACGGTTGTATAAGAGTAGACACCAAGGAAATAGCGGGGGTGATCTGGAGGAAAAGACTCAAGATTTAGACTTTTCTTTGAGACAGGGTCTCACTATGTATGTATGTTCTCTAACTCACTATGTAAAACTGGCCTCAGACTTACAGAGGTCCACTTCCTGTGCCCGAGTGCTGGGATTAAAGGCATGCGCCACCATGCCCAGCTAAATAGATCTTTGGTTTTTGATACCTCCCTTCCACTGGAACTGAACAGCATCTCAGGTAAAGTGAAGAGCCTGGGTTAAGTGAAATCTTGCTTCACAACAGCCAACATAAGGATTATCGGTACCTATACTGGCTAATAGCATTTTGTGAAAACAGTGAACTTCTTTATAATGGTACAGGAGAAAAGGAATGTATATTGAGCAGCTATTATTTGTCAGGCTTTTTTAGCCAGACTGTATTCACCCTTTGAAGCAATCAGTAACATTCCTGGCATGGACTGAAGCTCAAAAAGAGGATCACATAGCTAATATCATAGGAAGTGGAGAGAGGACTAGGAACCCATCCTCTGACCTCGGATCTTTCAGCACTAGCAGGACCCTCTCCAAGGTACGCCAAAGGAGCAGTGCAGTCACCTGTTAACAGGTCCTACCCATTCTGGTCCTTCAAATCTGGTCAGACATAGTTGGTGACACTGCTACCATGCGGGCAAATCTAAATGAGCACTCACATGAAACTGCTCGCTGTGGTGTACACCTTGCTATGCCACCAACTACCACAGAGCGAAGTACTCTAGTTCTCCCCAGGTACAAATAGAAATGGGAATACAGGCTGGAAAAGTCACTAAAAAGTAGTTCTCATTAGAAATGGCCACAATCCTCCTGCCCCACACACTATTTTTTCCTGAACTGGGTCTCACTATGCAGCTCTGGCAGGCTGACCTTGAACTTAGAGAAATAAGAGATACACCTGCCTGTGTCTCTGGAATGATGGGATTAAAGCCATTTGTCAATAATTTGTCATCTCAAAAAATGTTAAATTCTATTTGTAAGAGTGCAGCATGCACACAGGTGCACGTGTTTGTCAGAGCTTAGGTTGGTGGGTTCTAGGCATTGAACTCAAGTCACAGGCTTGGCAGCAAGCTCTATTACTCACTGAGCCATCTTGCTGGCTTTCTTTATTTTCATTAAACTCTTCTAGAAGGAAAAAAAAAAGGCCTTTTCTAATAATTGTTAAAAAAAAAAAAAGCCTTAAAATGCCTGCGGTTTTGCACTGAGCAGTAAAGTACAGTAGAAGCAAAAACTGTTCATTTCTCAACAGTAAAATTTAGATCATAATTATGGGGCTGGCACAGAACTGGAACATCTATCAAAGAAAAGGTATAAAGCTAAATTGTGTATAATTCTTCTCAAAGTTTTCAGTCTGGTTCAGACAGACAGTGAGACTAGGCCAAAACAGTGCAGTGAGGAAAAGACTGATGGCCAAGACCATCTGATTGCCAGTTGATTTAAAGGGCCAGCATAAGACACAGCTTCCCTGTGGGTTTCCATCTTATGCCAAGGGCAACAAAAGGATCAATGGTTTGGGGCACAAAGATTATTTCTGAGGCTGCAAGAACATTAGATTTCAGGGACTAAGTGACTTTTCTCTTGAGTCAGGCACCTACAGAGATAAGTACCACACTTAGAGAAGCCAGTTCCTCTATGGGTGGCTGTTGAGAGCTGCAGATCTCTCAAGGATCATGGCCTTAGCAAGCTGTGGCTTTGCTTTGTTTGAACAGCCTAGGCTGGCTTCACTTGCTAACCCCCTGCCTTCCCTGTCCCCAATCCAAGGCTTGCAGAGTGTGTGCACCACATCACCTACCTATGTCCCTTTTTGGTGTCTTGACAAAATATCCAACAGTAAATGCATTTAGTTGAAGCTCTATCAAAAATAGTCATCAGTTGATAAGATTTATTTAAAAAAAACCTAAGGGTCACTTTTCTCTATCATCCACAAGGCACTGACAGTTCCAGGTACACAGCGAAAGCATTTACTCTCTCCCTTCAAACATTTAATTTTAATTTTTGTTACTTTTGATAATCATCATCAACAAAATCAATGAATGTTTTCTGTCTTATTAGTAACATAATAAAGAATTGATCTTAGAATGAAAATTATCCATGAACTCTTAAAAAACCTTGGGGAAGTGGAGATAACAGGGTATCTTGGTGCCGAGTCCATACCTTATAGCCCAGTGCTTTGAGTTCACTTGCAGAACAAGGGTATAAATCCATAAACTTGTATCTGTCTACCAGCAAAGCTGTTTCTTTGCCTTCATACTCTTCTCTGAATGCTGTAAACCGTCGTTTTTCTACTTTGAGTATACTAGCTAAATCACCAATATTACTTTCAAAAGCTAGAAATCGAGCCCAGATTTCTCTGTAAGAAAGTAAATATAAACAGTACTTAGTCATAAAAATTGTTTTAAAATAAAGATTTCCAAATAACAGAAAAATAGGATAATATAACAAACACCTGTCTTCCATTAGGTTTAATAATTGTTAGTATTTCCCCCTATTTGTTTATTTTTATTTTTGCCTAAATATTTGAAAATCAAGTAAATACACAACACTTTACCCAAATATTTGGACATTCAAGCCCCCCCCAATCTCTCTCTCTTTCTCTCTCTCTCTCTCTCTCTCACACACACACACACACACACACACACACACACACACACACAAACACACTTTTCCTGTTTGAGGTAAGTAAGAGACATCAGAGAGGATAAACTGGTAGTGGAAAAGAAACTAAGAGTCCTATAATTTTTCCTGCATAATGTGGCTTCATCACTTTGTTTAGTGGAATGAATTATCTTGTAGAAGATGTTCTTCATTTAATGTATGATTAAAAATATATCCTAAAATCTTCTATGATTGATTCACTGCAGCTAAACTGTGTATATCACTGGTTTTGTCCTTTGTTTGGTTTGGTTTGGTTTTTTCCCAAGATAGGGAAGGCTTCTCTGTGTAGCCTTGGCTGTCCCTGGAACTCCCTCTGTAGACCAGGCTGGCCTAAAATTCAGAAATCTACCTGTCTTTGCCTTCAGAGTGCTGGAACTAAAAATATGAGCCACCACCACCTGGCTGTGCATATCACTGTTTTAATGTTCTTAGATTACTTAAATGTCACAGGCACCTAAAATAAGATGCCTATAGTGTCCAGGAACAGGATAGTACAGAACTCCCACACTGGTAGACATGTTTGTGATTCAGTGAGAAGGTTAAGGAAGTAAGGAGGAATTCACTACTGTTTAAGTGGCTAAGTTTGGAACTGAAGCCAAAATGCAAGGCCTTCCTATGTTGGCTGTGCCACTATACCACGTCATTTTCTTACAGGCACAGCCATAAGGTGAGGATGTAACATGGAAAACCACTTTTCAATACTAAAGAGCCTCTGCCTTTCACTAGAGAGATACATTTCAGAATGCCAATATATTAAGTTCTAGAAAGATTAAAGTGGAAAGATATAGTAAAATATTTAATAAATTACAAAGGTATCTCAAAATAATTTTCATCCTCTATGAAATAAAAATGTAAGTGTGAGCAAGTATGAAAATATTGCAGGTAGGTAAAATGAGACAGAAGAGAATTTCCTCCTGACACTCACACTCAAGTGCAGTCTCGCACATCAGAGGCCACACACTGCATGACTTACCCAGACTTCTCAGGAGGAAGGCTTCCAGATGTTAGAACTCTTTCAAACAAAACTCGAGTATTGTTATCCTCTAGAATATTTTAAAGAGATTAAATGTTAGTAAAGTTTCACAGGTCAGCAATCCTTTTTTATAGCAGCGTAAAACAAACCTGAGCTTTATCTTGGTTAATCCTCACAAAAATCCAGTGCAGAAAAGTAACTGTCACACTCATTCTTACAAGGACAGGGATGGACTTGCAGGTTCGCAAGCATACCCGGCAACACTAGCGAGCTCCCTATAAGGCTGCCTGAGGTGCCTAAAGTACCTCTCTACAGTCATCACCCACAACTGAGGGAACCTTGGTGGAGTGCTGGAAAAGAGAAGGCATATTCTCCTAGGGAGAGGAAAGTTGGAATCCACTGAGAATGGGCCAGCACTGCCAGGATGTAAGGGGAGGGAAGAAAAAGAGTTTCGGTGGGTTTGGAGAGCTTTTGCTGGCCCCGTAACAGAACTGATGGATCCCAGCCCTCTCAAGGCCTGACAGCCAGAGCACGTGAAGCTGACTCCAGCATGACTTAACACAAAAAGCACTCCCGACGCTGAGAACTGAGCCTCATTACAAACAGCCGACCCTCCACTCCTTTAGCCCTTCACTGTCACCTACACAACTCCTAAAAGAGAGGGAGGCTCCCCGAGTCACGGGGTACCATAATCATGTGACCACCCCACAGTGTTTAACCTTACAAAGCAAGTATCTTTGAGTTTGGTGGTTACTGACTTTCTTGTTTCTGTTTTTACAGAACTGTACACCATACGTCCCATCTACTGGGCAAAGCTTTGTTACCAAGCTACAGCGCTAGCCCTAGAGAGGTTTTAAATACTTGTTTACCCCTAGGAGACAAGACATGAGGTGCACAGAGTGGCCAGAGAGGAACAGACTACTGTCTCCTAACCGACTTTGCAGCTTCACCTACTGCTGGTAGCGCTTTCCTGATTCAAAACCACTCTGTAGAGTCACAATCTACCACTATTCAGGGAGTGTAAGTACACGGTTGATAGGACAGGGGATATAGCTCAGTTGATAGAATGCTTGCTGTAATATCTATTCTTGACTACATCTGGAGCTAACTAAAACCCAAGTGGCTGGGGATACCTCTGAGAATTTCTTTTATTCACATCTTTTGAGGTAGGAAGATCCATCTTTAATCTGGGCCACACCTTATGGTGGCAGCTTATAAAAGGACATGGAAGAAAGAAGCTTTCACTCTTTGCCAGCTTGTTCTCACTTTTACTGGATAGTTCATTCCTTCACTGGCATTAGAAGCTACTTTTTCAGGATTCTGGCATACACTGAAGACCAGCTGAGACATCTAGCATCATGAACTTAACAACTATTGGATTCTTGGACCTTCTTTTGGTAGCCAGCCATTGTTGGAGTAACTGGGCCACAGCCTGTAAATCATTCTCTCAACTACCCCCAAACACATACATATACATGTTTGTATATATACATCTCCTACTAACACACTTGCATAGCATGCAAGTTGGGCTCAGTGCCAGCACTGCATAAGTTGGGCATGGTAACCAACAGGTAGGCAGGTAGACTTCTGAGTTCAAAGCCAAACTGTTCTACATAGTGAAGATTAGGCCAGCCAGGGCTATATAGCAAGACCCTGTCTAAAAAGAAAAACACTGAATTTATGGATGATAGGTCACTATTTCCTGGGTGCCTATCAGTAGCTGGTTCTGCTGTCATGTTGGAATTACAACACTTTAAAGAAGAATATAAAGCCCCCCAAACCCCAAGTACATAATTTCAGATTGTTTAATATTAAGAAACCATGGCAGGGGTTGGAGAGATGGCTCAGGAGTTAAGAACACTGGGCTATTCTTCCAAATGACCTGGGTTTGGTTCCCAGCACCGGCCAGCAGTCTGTAACTCTAGCTGCAGAGGATCCAACACCCTCTTCTGACCTCCAAGGGCAATGAAAACATGGGAACACAGACATGACATGCAGGCAAAGGACCAATACACACAAAATAAACTAACTGAACCTTCACAACACACACACTGAACCAAGGCAGATTCTAGAATCAACTTACCATTGAGGTGAGAGAGATAGTCAATATAAGCCAAAACATATTCTGGAATGTCTCCATATTTCTTTAGTCCCAATTCAAAAATCTTAAAGGCAACAGATTTATCCTAGAAGTAAAGACAGTACTGGTTTCCATGAAATACCAAACAGTGTACTCAAAACAATACTAAAGCTAGAGAATCTAATAGGCATGGTGGTGCACACCTATAATCCCAGCGTAGGGATTGAGAGGCAGGAGGATTGGCACGGTGCAAGGTCATTTTAGTTTACATGGCAAGACACTTCCTCAAAACAAACAAACAAACAAACAAAAAACAATACCAAAGAAAAACTCCTACAATCTCTAAATACAAGAAAGCAAAGAAGAACTAAAATGGGAAATTAAACTCATGTCACATAAAAACCCTTGAGCTAAAAAAAAAAAAAGCCCATCACCACCATAAACAAAATAAAACAGCCAAGTAGCCAATGTTGGCATGCTGTCTAGGACATATACCAAGGCTGCCTGTGGAATTGTGCTGCCTGCAATCCCAGTACTGGGGATTACAGTGGAAGTTGGAGGACCAAGAGTTTGAGACCATGTATTTAGTGATATGCACCTCTAAACAAACAAACAAACAAAAAAGCCAACAAACAAACAACAACCAAGGGGTGAGCTGGGATGGGTCGGTCAGTGGTAAAATTTGTCACATATCAATCCCTGAGTTCAATTCCCAGCACTGGCTCCAACACCCCAAAAAAGTTCTAAGTAAAGAGCTTATCTAGGATGCAGGAGGCCCTGAGTTCAATCATCTCGGGTAGAAAGCCAATCAATTAAGAAAAAAGGAGGGGGCTGGAGAGATGGCTCAGAGGTTAAGGGCACTGGCTGCTCTTCCAGAGGTCCTGAGTTCAAATCCCAGCAACCACACGGTGGCTCACAACCATCTATAATGAGATCTGGTGCTATCTTCTGGCCTGCGGGCGTAAATGCAGAAAGAACACTGTATACATAATAAACAACAAATAACAAAGAAAAAAGGAGAAAGAGAGAAAAAATTAAATGTGGAGTTTAATAAGGCATAAATGAGCAAGCAACTGAGTTGAATAATATTCAATGTAATTTTATGCAAATAAGCTTAAGATCTTTTTTACAAAATGGAGCAATTAAGCTCAATTATTGGGCTGGCCTAGAACTCATTAAAATATGCCTATTTTCACTTATAGTTCTGGGGTTGGAGGTTTGCACCACCATGCCCAGCAGGACTACTTTTCTTTTCATGACTATATCTTAGATGAAGAAAATTTCAACATCACTATATAAGCATTTCAGTATTTACCTTACTACAGTAATACTCCATGAGTGCTGCAGTGACATAGACATGATGGCGGGTTCTGGCATCCTCTCTTGCTTTTTTAAATATCATTCTTCCAGATTTGATACCTTCTGCTCTCCTTGCAAATTTCATATATTGGATATATACCTACGAGAAAAGAAGTATTTGTGTTCTACAAATTAGGCAGAATATGGTTCTCACAGCATCTAGTACCAGGGCACTGGGTTCTGTGCTAATGTTTCTAGTGTAAGAAACTTCAGAGTAGAATTATAAGTAACTTTTCCTCAAGTGTTAGACACATGCTAATTTTTATTGAGACATAATTTACAAAACAGAAAATTATTCTAAAGTGTATAATGCAGTAATTTTTCTTTTCTTTTTAAAATTATCATCAGCATGTCATACAGTAATGACTACTAATCTTTGTTGCTGTTGTTTTTCAGGGCAAAGGTTTTTCTGAGTAGCCCTGCTGTCTTGGCTGCCCAGAGCCTATAACTCCCTCTGTAGATGAGGCTCACTATAGAGTCAAAGATAACCTTGAATTCCTGATCTTTCTATCTCCACTTCCCAAATACTGAGATTACAAGTGTGAGTCATCATGCCCAGCAGTGTTTTGTATATAAAAACAATGAATCTTACTGTATATGAATTAAATTTTTGTTGTATCAAGTTAGACTATGATGGTGGGAGAGCAAGACTTAGGTTACTCACCAAAGTGGGGTCAATATCCTCAATTGCCAGAAGTCTGTTATATATACTATGAACCTTCTCATACTTCATGCGACTCTAAAGTAACAGAGAAGTGAATATGAATAGATACTCACAAATGAGCAAATCTGAGCGTTAAGGAACCTAAAGATTGTACTTCTGTTCCCACAACACACACAATGGCACCTATATTGCATATAAACTTATATGAACTTGAGACTAGCAACTGTTTACTGTTATCATCTCTGGCAAAACAAAGAACCTACCAAAAAATTTAGTCCTGTAGTAAAATTATGAGCACTAGATATAATCCCAGTATTTGGCAGGCTCAGGAACACACACACACACACACACACAAACACACACACACACACACACACACACACACACACACACAAGCATAGTTCTAACCCTTCTGATTCTTCTTACCTCTTCATAATCTGCATACGCAAAATAAAGGAGCATGTTCTTCTTTAGTAAAGTGCTTATGGCTCTTTCGTATATATTAGCAGCTTCATCACTAAATAATTTGGCATTGTTCATATCCTAAGAGGAAAAAAAAGCACATCCTTAATAACTTTAATGTAGCTGAAAGAGTAAAACTGAGACAGTATCCACTTTAAGACTTATAAAAATCGGGGCTGGAGAAATGGCTTAGCAGTTAAGAGCACAGTGTTCTTCTGAGGTCTTGAGTTCAATTCCAAGTGACCACATGGTGGCTCACAACCATCTATAAAGTGATCTAATGCCCTCTTCTGGTGTGCAGTTCTATATGCAGATAGAGCACTCATATACATAAAATTAATAAATAAATATTTTTTAAAAAGGAATTATAAAAATCACCAAGGATTTCTTCCTGTTCTGGGCAGAGGACTTGAGCCCAGGAGGCTCTACCACTACCACCCAGCTATGCACTTCAGCCCCCATTACTTTAAATTATACAAGAACCATTTAAGGGCTTTTTTTTGGGGGGAGGGGGGACAGTTCAAGACAGGGTTTCTCTGTGTAGCCTTGGCTGTCTTGGACTCACTTTGTAGACCAGGCTGGCCTGAAGCTCACATTGATTTCCCTGCTTCTGCCTCTGCCTCCTGAGTCCTGGGATTAAAGGCCTATGCCACCACGCCCAGCAAGCCATCATATTTTAATTCTAAGGAACTCTAATTATGAGTGTTCCTAAAGCTCAAACTGACATGTTTAAATTTTTCTTTTTCTTTTTTGGTTTTTTTGAGACAGAGTTTCTCTGTGTAGCCCTGGCTATCCTGATATTTGTTCTGTAGGCTGGCCTTGAACTCACAGAGATCCACCTGCTTTGGTCTCCCAAGTGCTGGGATTACAGGCATGTGCCACCACCCAACAAGCTTACATTTGTCAACATACACTTCTTATATATAAACATTTAATAAAATTAGCATATAAAATAATGAGTTTTATTTTGACATTTTCATATATATGTATCACTGTACTTTCCTAAATTATACTCACTACTTTGTCTAGTCTGTCCTCCCCACCTCCCAAATAGCTCCCTTCTGCTAATTATGTATGTGTTTAAACCTAGACAATACTTACACTTTATTACTAAGATTGATTTTTTTTTTCAGTAAACCTTATTGCTATATCAAAATCACAAAAGAAAAAAAAAGAGGATGAGGAGGGATACGCACCCCCTTTTCTGCAAGCAGCTTACTCGATTGTTCCAAATACTGGGCAGCTTCATACCAAATATCAGGGTGATGGCCCAGCACAAGTAGGCACTGCTCATAAGCAAACATAACTAAGGAAAGACAAGCACAAAACATGTAAGATACATGGCACTAACAACACTATCATCACAAGCCCCGCAGCGAGATTATTAGACTCAAGCATAGTCTTTAACAATGAGTGATAATTAGTTCCAACATTCGAGAAGGATGTACACAGAGGAAGTCATT
The DNA here is from genome assembly GCF_964271855.1 of Acomys minous. NCBI lineage: Eukaryota > Metazoa > Chordata > Mammalia > Rodentia > Muridae > Acomys > Acomys minous. Next base: position 42,997,806 of record NC_140485.1, read on the forward strand.
AAAAAAGCAAAGTCCTTTGACCACGATACACACATACACACATGCACAAACAAACATAGGAGGAAATTCTGAGTGATTTCACTGACTGGCATCTGGAGACCAAAGGGACAGAAGCTGGTCAGTGAGAAAGAAGTAAGCAGGACAGAGGTAAGGATGGGTACAAATTGGCAGAGGCTGCCAAGGATGTGGTAGAGTTCTTGTCTGGCATGTGTGTGGTTCTGGGTTTGATCCCCAGTGCCCCAAAATAGGTATAGCAAAGAAACAGTATTTATAAAGTCCTGCAAGTAAGTGGCCTGCAACATTGAAGAATTCGGTGAAATTCCAATCCATTGGTAACAGTAATTTGTACAAGAGTAACTCTTCTAGGCCAGGCAGCGGTAGTGCACACCTTTAATCCTAGCGCTCAGGAGGCCGAGGCAAATGGATCTCTGTGAGCTTGAGACCAGCCTGATCTACACAGCAAGTTCTAGGATAGCCAGGGTTACACAGACAAACCCTGTCTTAAAAGATCAAAAAAATAAAAATAAAAAACTAAAAAAGAAAGAAAAACAAGAACAAAAACCAAAAAGATGAAGTCTTCTGAAATTAAAAATTAACAACTGAAGACAGAAGGCATCTCTGTGATAGAGCATATGCTTAGCCGGCACAGATGCACAAGGTCTTGGGTTCAATCCCTGGCACCTCTCTATCTTCATGAGTGTATCTGTGAGTCTGGTTTCATATACATGTTAAATAAGAAAACTGAAATAAAGCACCCCCAAAAAATAAAAACTGAAAACCAACCAACCAACCAAACAAACCAACCAAAACACCAAAACAACCCCAGAAGATTAAAGTGTACCGCAGAATGAAAACTCAGTATTCTTCAGAAAAGACAACAGAATCCAGTCTTTTTTTTTTTTTTTTTTTTTTCTCCTTAAGACAGGGTTTCCCTGTGTAGCATTGACTGACCTAGACTTACTTTGTAGACCAGACTGGCCTCGAACTCACAGAGATCCACCTGCCTCGGTCTCCTGAGTGCTGAGGTTAAAGGTGTGCGTCACCATACCTGGCTTACAAAATGTTTTAAAGGTAAAAGTTTTGACTATTCATAAAGGTAACAAAACATGAAAATGTGAGCAACAGTCAAAAGTCAAAGGACCAACCTCATGATGCAATCGGTACCTGAGGACATTAGAGCTACTATAATAGTCATATTCAAGAATCTAAAGAAGACACATTATAGGGGTTGGAGAGATGGCTCAGGGGGAAGTGCATTTATTCTTGCAGACAACTTGAGTTCGATTCCCAACATGCACATGGCAGTTCATAACTACCTGTACCTCTAATTCCAGAGGATCCAATGACCTCTTCAGTCTCTTTGGGCATCTAGCATGTACACTGTGACATATGAGTCTCAATAGAGAAATTAAAATTATAAAAATCTGTGGAAATTCATAAAACTAAAAAGTAATGTAAAGCGAGTAATTTATATTCACTGCTGGATTAGCTTAGCAACAGATTGAACATTAAACAAGGGGTAAGTGAACATGAAGACAGATCTATTGACATGATTATTAGTGAAAAAACATAAGTGGAAAGAAAACAAAAAGATTTTGAAATAAAAAACCCAAAGTCTCATCTGGGCATGTAAGCACATTTCTGTGACCCCAGCATCCAGGAAGCTAAAATAGGAGCATCGTGAGCTGGAGGCCAGCCAAGGCAACAAAGTGAGCTCAAAGCCAACATAAGTTGTGGAACAAGAGCCGGGCATGCAGGGCAGGGCGGACTCTGAGGCAACCCCAGTCAAACATCAAGCAGTTCAGTGCCATGTAGCCAGGCCTTCAGGGACCTCTGTTACCTCTTTTTGTTATCAGGGTCTGGTCCTCTGTGCGGAGAGGGTTGCTCTTCTCCCACTGGATGTACTTCTTCCACATGTCGACTTGCTGAGCCTCTTGAGGAGTGTTCTGAGGAGGCACTGACGGAGCGTTGCGGTCCAAGCCTTTCATTACCGTCTCATACTCCTAAACAAACATTTACAAGGTTTTGATCAGCCTAGAACAACTCAGATATATAAGGAGAGATTTGTTAAGTCAGAAATATTTTGTTTAAAATGTTTACTCTCCTACCCCTAATATCACTTTGTTAATATGATTTTAGAATTCAAAGTTATCCTCAGACACATAGTGGGTTTGAGGCCAACCTGGGCTACATGAGACCTTGTCCTGAGAAAAAGAAGTCAAACAACATCCACAAACAACAAAGCAAAATTCAAGAGTAAGGAAAGACATAACAGAGTATTACCAAACAAAATCAGATCCCTAGGAGTGGTGAGCAGGTTATCCATGCCTTTGCAGGCAATGTAGAAGGGCCACTCTGCAGGATGTATGATGTAAAAGATAGCATGAGTGAAGATTTGGTAGCATTGTTATTGACAACTCTGGAGAAGCTAACAGCTTGTACAATTTGGCAATTTGTCCAGTGAACAGAAAGGTATGTACACAGCACAAAATCTGTCCCAGAGAGCTATGTTATTTTATGATGACAGTGACTACAAAGTAACACAATATTTAGATAAGCAAATATGAAGAAAGGTTATCAGGTACTTCAATAATTCTATGTAAAGCTGTTTTGAAAAATATTTTTAGCCAAGCATGGTGGCTCATGCCTATAACTCCAGCACTGGGTAAGCTGACACAGGAAGAGTTCCATGAATTCAAGCTGTAGCCTGGGCTACAAAGTATCAGGGCAGTCAACACTACATAGCAAGAGTCTACTTCAAAAACAAATAAAACACTTTCGGACTGGTGATGTGACTCAGTAGTAGAACATTTCCTAATGTGTGTGAATCCTTAAGTTGGATGATGCCCAGTAATGCATACACATAATTTCTTCCAAATCCAGCTTATATTTTTTACCATTTAATATAACTTAAACAATTAGTTAAATTTAACTATATCATTTTGCCAAGTATTTGATCCTAGCACTCAGAGGCAAATTGATCTCTATGAGTCTGGGACCAGGATAGCCACTGCTACATAGAAAGATCCTGTCTCCAAAAAAACAAAACAAAAATAAAAATCATCATTTCAGACAAATATCAACTAGCTACAATTAGTTGTCATTAATTAGGACTACAAATAATTGAAAATATCAAGAGTAATATTAGTTGGAAAGCTTTGCATATTATTTTAATGATTCAATAACATTAAATTAGGTAGCCTAGTAGAATTTCATACCTTTGCTACACGTCTAGCGTTCATGTAGTCTCTACTCCGATCTTCAATCATCTTTTTAGCTAAATGAATATTGATACCCTAAGGGAAAAATATTGCTATTAATTGCTTTTTCTTCTCTTTTTAATTTTTTTTTCATTTTTCTTTTCTTTTTTAATAAACTTCTGCAAACCAAACCCACAGCTTCTTGCATACTAGGCAACTAGACAAAAACTCTACCACTGAACTATATACCCAACTCAGGGAAAAATAAAGAACAACATTAAGTAGACTAGCAGGTAAGATGGCTTAGTATGTAAAGCACTTCCATATAAGCCTGATGACTTGAGTGCCATCCCTAGAACCCAGGTCATGGTGAGAGAAGTGACCCACAAAGCTGTCCTGTGACCTCTACACAGGCATCATGGCACACATGCTGCTTCGCTCCTACAACAATATCTAATTTGTCTGTTGTGAGTAGGCTATAAAATCCTATTCTTAGGAAATCTTTTTACTTATTTATTTTGTGTGGCTGGATGGATGGGTGCACATGCATGGAGGTCAGAGGACAACTTGCTGCAGTGGGCTTTCTCCTTTTACAATGTGGTTCTGAGTATTGAATTCAGGCCATCAGGCATGGCAGCAAGTACCTTTACCTGTTGAGCCATTTTACTGGCCAAGAGTTTGTTTGTTTTATTTTCTTTCTTCTTTTCTTCTTCTCCTAATGTGTATTGTTATTTTGCCTGAGTTATGCCTGTGCACTAGTGCATAGTTGGGATCCATGGAGGCCACAAGAAAGAGCTGGATTCTCTAGAACTGGAGTTATACATTGCTGTGAACCACAATGTGGGTGCTGTGAACTGAACCTGGATCCTCTGGAAGAACATCCAGTGCTCTCAACTGCTGAAGCTGTTCTACCTCTCAACCCAAAAATTTTAATGGACATGAAATCATGAGATTCTATCTTATCCAGTCAAAGCAGTCATTAAGCAAACAAATAATGCTGGCAAGGATGTGGGCAAAAGGAACACTTATACACTACTGGTGGGAATGGAAATTAATTCAAAAGTCAATAGACATTTCTTTAAAAAGCTACAAATAGGGGCTGGAGAGGAGGGTCAGTGGTTGAGAGCACTGGCTGTTCTTCCAGCGGTCCTGAGTTCAAATCCCAGCAACCATGTGGTGGCTCATCTGTAGTGGAATCTGATTCCCTCTTCTGGTGTGCATGAAAACAGAGCACTCTCATACATAAAGTAAATCTTAAAAAAAAAAGAAAAAAAAAAAGCAGCGGGCATGGTGGCACATGCCTTTAATCCCAGCACTCGGGAGGCAGAGGTAGGTGGATCGCTGTGAGTTAGAGTCCAGGACAGCCAAGGATACAGAGAGAAACCCTGTATCGAAGAAGAAAAAGAAAAAAGAAAAAAAGCTACAACCAGACTTACTATATAAAAGACTTGAAGCCAACATATCACAGAGATACTTGCACATTAATGTTTACTGTAGTATATTAAAAATTTTAAACTCCATAAATTCTTTTATTGGAATCAGTATAAAACAATGTATCTAAGAATATATAGTTCCATGGTAGGGTATTTTTCTTATTTGCATAAAGCTCAGGGATTAGTCCATGGTGCAGCAAAACATAAGCCAGTAGCAGTGGCAGACAGTGTAATTCAGACACCTAACACTAGAGGGCTAGATTCCCTAAGTTTATAGAAGATAACAATTAGAATGGCCACTTTGTAATAAACTGGCTTAATTTACCTCTTCATACTTGTTGTAGTCTCTCCAGAGTTGTTCGATATTAATCATTGGGTTAACACAGCCTCGCTGATAAACTCTTCGGACAGCAGTTATTCTCTGATTTTCTGCATAAGACCCTACAGCTTCCCTGAAGTTGGATAAGAAATATTAATTGTATTATAGCTAAATCAATTTGTTTGTATATTTTGTTTGTATATTAAAAATTAAGGCAATACTTACACGCCTTTTAAGAAATTGATGTAATCCACCCAAATCTAAGAAATAAAACAAAATGTTAGTATCCTTCTTGATATTTTCTAGGTGTATACCTAGAGTCTCAGGCATGCAGGGTAAGTACTTTACCACTGAGCTGTATTCCCAGCCCTTGTGTATATTAAGAATTTGAACTCTACCTGATAGGACATTATTTCCATTCCAATTTTATCCAGTGCAAAATCGTAAGCTTGAGCCATTTTTTCTCTGAAATGAATATGAAAGACAGTTTTAAAATTTGTTACCATCTGGGTAAGGTAGCTCACACCTGTTATCCCAAGAAGCTGTTGACTCAGGAAGCCGAGTCAGGAGCACTAGCCTGAGGCAGAAGACATTCCCAGCTGCATGGTGAGTTCAAGGTCAGCCTGGGGTATGTAGTGTACCCCACACTACTCTGAGCTATACAGAGAGACCCTGTCTGAAAAACAAAAAAAAAAAAAAAAAAAAAAACCAAGATCCAAACCTAAAGCTGTTATAAACACATCAGGGGACATCCAAGTCAGAGTCAGTGAAGACAGGCAGTTGTAAGTCATGGTAGGGAGTTAACTATCAAGCGGTGCCTTGGGCATCTTGAGCGGCACACTGCGCCCTATCACTTGCCAAGCATGGTGTGGTGTGCTGAACACAAGCTTGTCAAAAAGTGCTCTGGTGTTGCAAATACACAGTGCTTCACTATAGGAAAATGTGAATGAGTCAGCTCTCCAGTGGAAGATAATTTCCCGATTTCTTGGAGAATTCTGACTTTTCAAATACTTAGGGTTTCTTCTCACCTGTAGCTCAGAGACTAGAGATGGTGTGAGTCATGTAGAAATGGCTGTGTGTTACAGACAATACGCACTGCTCCCTGCCACTGCCTGCAGGGTTTTTCTGTGTAGCCTGCCTGTCTGTAGAGCAGACTGGCCTCAAACTCAGAGGTCTACCTGCCTCTGCCTCCTCAGCATGGGATTAAAGGCGTGTATCACAACACTCAGCTCAACCTACATTCTTTTTTTTTTTTTGGTTTTTCGAAACAGGGTCTCTCTGTGTTAGCCTTGGCTGTCCTGGACTCACTTTGTACACCAGGCTGGCCTCAAACTCACAGCAATCCACCTGCCTCTGCCTCCTGAGTGCTGGGATTAAAGGTGTGTGTCACCACGCCTGGCTTTTCAACGTACATTCTCTTTTTATTTTTTTCCCCTGAGAGAGGGTTTCTCTGTGTAGCCTTAGCTGTCCTGGACTCACTTTGTAGACCAGGCTGGCCTCGAACTCACAGCGATTCGCCTGCCTCTGCCTCCCAAGTGCTGCGATTAAAGGCGTGTGCCACCACCACCTGGCTCAATGTACATTCTTTTTTTTTTTTTTGAGACAGGGTTTCTCTGTGTAGCCTTGGCTGTCCTGGACTCACTTTGTAGACCAGGCTGGCCTCGAACTCACAGCAATCCACCTGCCTCTGCCTCCTGAGTGCTGGGATTAAAGGCGTGCACCACCACGCCCGGCCTTCAATGTACACTCTTAAGACCACGGTTTCACTTACTTGTAACTTGGCAGTTTACCCTTGGTTTCTCTGACGTATGAAAGATAACACTTCCATAAATCAATGTGCAAAACCTTCATAAGGCATCTTTGAAATAGCTTTAAATATAAGAAAGCAGTATCAACATCCAGTTAAATATATTTCATATTTGCATGAGTGAAATAGCATATTAAAAATAAAGTCAGGTCTTTCCAGGAATTAATTTTCTTATAAATAAAAGGCAAATAAAAGGGACGGAGAGATGACTGTGGTTAGGAGCACTGGCTGAGGGCCCCGGTCTGATTGCTACCAGCCATGTGGCAGCTCACAACTATCCATAACTCTAGTTCCAGTTCCAGCAGTTCAGACCTCTCATTCCATGGCACCAGGCATGTATGTGGTGCACAGATACATACACACAATCAAAGTAAAAAATTCCTTACACATTTTTAAAAGGGCAAATAATAATCTTCCTTTCATTGTAGACAATTAAAATCCTACTCCTCCGTTTGTCAATTTTCTCTCTCCAGAGCCATAAAGTAAATGCATAAGTAAATAAAGACAATTATTTTTCTTTTCTAACATTTTCCTTAGTTTAAATTAGCATATGAAATAAATTTCAGTGCAGCATTTTTATATTTTGCTCTTATTGACCCTTGTCCCTCACTCACTCTCCTCCACCCATACTCCTCTGTGGTTCCCTTTCTCTCAATAGCCCCTCTCCTCTCCTCTCTCTCCATTTCTAATGTACACACACACACACACACACACCTACAATCCCCATGAGAAAAATACAAGGATCTGTCTGAGTCTGGTTTGTTTTGCTTAACATAGGATATCTAGCTTCATCCATTCTCCTGCAAAGGTAATGATTCCACTATGCCTATGTACTGTATTTTCTTTAATTCATCTGTTCATAGGCTGGTTCTATTTCTTCTGTTATGAGCTGAACAGCAATAAACAGGGATGTGCAAATACCTCTATGGTAGGACTTAGAGTCCTTTGAGTCTTCCCAAGGGTGATACAGCTGGGTTATACAATAGCTACTTCTTTTTGAGACAGGGTCACACTACGTATCTCTGGCTATCCAGGAACTCTCTATGTAGAACAGGTTAGCCCCAAACTCAGAGATCTATGTATCTCTGCCCCCCTAGTGCTGGGATGAAAAGTGTACTCTACCACACCTTGCTGTTTCTAAGGCTCCTGTCTCCACCTCACAACGGCTGGGATTATAGGTGCACATTGCAATGTCTGGTTTTTAATGCAGTGCTAGGGACTGAAGGCAGAACTTCATGTGGGCTAGGTTGCTAGATAAGCACTCTTGCAGCTGAGCAGCAGCCCAGGCTCTTCCTTCTCACTTTATTTTTTTATTTTTTAAAATACATTTATTTATGACCTACAGTGCTCTGCCTGCACGTGCGCTTGCACACCAGAAGAGGGCACCAGATCTCATTATAGATGGCTGTGAGCCACCATGTAGTTTCTGGGAATTGAACTCAGGACCTCTGGAAGAGTAGACAGTGCTCTTAACCACTGAGCCATCTCTCCAGCCCCCTTCTCACTTTCTGACACACCTCAATACTGATTTCCGGAGGGCTGCATGACTTTACACCCCACTAGTAATGTCTAAGTACTTCCCTTTCCACACTCTCAACAGGACTCATTGACATCTTTTTTTTAGTGTTACCATTTTGACTGGAATTATTTGAATTTCAAAATAGGTTTAATTTATATTTCCTGAAAGCTAAGGGATTTTTAAAGCTTTTTGTTTTTGTTGTTGTTGTTGTTTTCGAGACAGAGTTTCTCTGTGTAACCCTTAGCTGTCCTGGACTCGCTGTGTAGACCAGGCTAGCCTTGAATTCACAGCAATTTGCCTGCCTCTGCCTCTCCAGTGCTGGGATTAAAGGCATGCACCACCACCACCTGGCGGGACCTTTACATTTTAAAAAATATTTATTTATTTATTTATTATGTATATAGTGCTCTTCCTGCATGTATGCTTGAAGAGAATATTAGATCACATTATAGATGGCTGTGAGGCACCATGTGGTTGCTGGGAATTGAATTCAGGACCTCTGGAAGAACAGATAGTGCTTTTAACCTCTGAGCCATCTCTCCAGGCCAGGGACTTTTAAATTTTTAAGAAAGCGAAATACTGACAGGTACAGTGGTGCATGCCTGTAATCCTAGCCCTTAGGAAGGCAGAGGCAGGCAATCTCTGTAGTTTGAGGCTAGCCTGGTCTACAAAGAGAGTCTGGGACAGCTAGAACTATACAAAGAAACCCAGCCTCAAAAAAACAAGTAAGAAAAAAAAAGGAAGGAAAAATATTATTACAATATAATTATATAGCCATTACTTGGATTCAGTAATTTAAATCATTTTACCATATTATTTACCATATTGGTCATGTAGGAACTCTTATTTTTTGGTTTTCGAGACAGGGTTTCTCTGTGTAACCTTGACTGCCCTGGAACTCACTCTGTAGATCAGGCTGGCCTGAAACTCAGAGATCCACTTGCCTCTGCCTCCCAAGTGCTGGGATTAAAGGCGTGCGCCACCACCACCCAGCAGTCATACAGAAACTCTCTCACCGCCCCCGCCGCTCCCGCAAGTCACGGTCTCTGTGTGTAGTCCTGGCTGTCCTGGACTTACTTTGTAGACCAGACTAGCCTCAAACTCTTATAGATCTGCCTTCCTCTGTTTTCCAATTGCTGGGATTAAAGACATGTGCCACCACCACCCAGCTAGAAACTCTTAAACTTCAAAATATATTTAAGAGAACTTACCTTTTCAACCTTGTCATAATTTTTAGCTTTAATCTGAAGAGAAACAAACAAACAAAAACAACCATAGGATTAATGTTACTCCTTTTTAGAGTATCAACACACAACTTCTGAATTTTTAACCTTTTAAATGAACCTTATAAACTTTTCATTCAAAAATAACAAATAATTCAGGTATAGTGGTGCAAACATATGATCCAGAACTGTCAATCATAGAACCCATGTGAAGGAGAAAACCGAATCCCAAATGAGATCATTTATTACGTGTCATTTATTATTATCACTACCACAAATTTTTACTTGGACTTAAGTATGCCCTTTAAACTTGTTAAATGCAAAACTGGATTTTATAGTCTTTCTGTCCCTTCTTCCACAATAACTCTTGAGCGTAAGGCCCAGGAGTTGTGCTGTAGATGTACCAGTTGGGACTGAGCTTCACAGTTGATTGGTGTGGCTTTCTGTAATGGTCTCTGTCTGTTTAGAGGGTTTTCCTTATAAGTGGTAAGGGCTATACTTCTCTGTGGTTATATGGTCAAATCTCTAAAATGTAGTTAGGGATTATACTTGTTTAGTGGAGGGTGTAGGCTCTCCTCCAAGCCCTGTCTAGTGGCTAGGTTTTCAAAACTAGGCGTGATTTCCCTATTGCTGAGCAGGTCTAACGTCTAATTAGAGAGCTGTTAGTTACGGCCAAGGTTTGCATGCCACTACTGTAGCTTTAGGGTTATTGTGTCCTGCTGGTCATTGTTGTGGTTCACAGGCGTAATAGTGAGTGTTGGTTGTTTCCCTCCTTTGGAAGGGTACATGGCATCTTCTGATACCACAAAACGTAGTCCTGGGGGAAGTGGCTTTCAGGTTAGGTCCAGCTCTGGGGCCTCTGGGCCCTGTGTCTGAAGTGCACGGTATTTTTAACAACAGCCTATGCTTTGGGAGTCTCTTGGACCATTGAACATAAACCCCAACACCAGGCCCAAGAAGCCCTCTTTTGAGCTGTTGGTCAGGGTTGTCCAAGAGACTCCTAAAATATTATCTTTTTTGAAACAGGGTCTCACTATGAAGGCCCAGCTTCCTTGGAACACTATGTGTAGGCCAGCCTTGAATTCACAGAGATCCACTTGCGTGTCTTCAGGGCTGGGATTAAAGGGGTGGGCCACCAAGCCCAAACTCCTTCCAGAGTCTCCCCACCACCCCAAGTCATATTTCCCACCCCCTCGTTTAAACAGAAGAAAAAGCCACTAAAAGCTACGGAGCCTGGTTAGTGTGGCTACCTACCTCTGAGTACAGCTTACCCCAAGTGTGGTTGATATGCCTATGTTGTTTCTCCCTCTCTCAGCACTTACCATTGGCAAACAACTTTTGGTTTGAGATGGAACTTTGTACCCACTTGCCCTCCTGCACTGGGGTTTTTGCCAGGTTTGAGCTTGTGCAGCTCTCTGTAAGATCTATGTGTGTTTGCTCAGCTGTGTCTAGAAATGATGTTTCCTAAAACCACCCAGGCTCTTACCATTTTCCTGCCTCTTCCCCTTAGATCCCTAAGCTTTGTGGGGGAGAGATATAATAAAGACATGCCATTCAAGGTTGAATACTCCAAACTCTCTCACTTTCGGCTTGCTGCCCTGTTATGGGCCTCTGTATCTACTGTAAATAGAAGCTTCCTGGATAAAGGTTGAGTGATGGTTTGCTCTATGTGGACAGCAGTATGTTATTAGGAATCATGCTCTGTCGGCAGAATAATTGTAGTAGATTTACTCCTGAGGCCCATGACCAATCTAATCTCAGGTTCTTTGACTGGTATGGGTTCATCTCATAGAGTAGGTGTTAAATTCAACTCAAAAGTAGATTTGAACCTGTAAATTTATGACTTTTCCACTAAAAAAATTTTTTTTCCTTTTTGGGCCAGACCTTTAATCCCAGCACTCTGGAGGCAGAGACAGGTGGATCTCTGAGTTTGAGGCCTAGTCTACAGAGTGAGTCCAGCATAGCCAGGGCTACACAGAGAAACCCTATCTTGAAAAACAAAAGCAAAGCAAAACAAACAAACTGCATTTTTTTTCTTTTTAAGTTATCTTCTGTCTTCCAGTGTTCCTTTTTCTTTTTAAATTTGAGGTTTTTTGGTTATAGATTCAAAATGTAAGCTTTACTTTTTAAAGTTTATTTGCTAGATTTTCCAGTAAATTAAATCTCTGTATGACCATTCTATTTCAATTTACCTACTGCTGCTATATTTAGTTCTCAAATGTTTTCTGGCACCAGGTTTGCATCATTAATGGACTTTGAATCTTGTGTTTAACTGTTTTTTTGTTTTTGTTTGTTTTGATTTGTTTTTTTTCTCCAATTCTCCTCTTACAGTAGCTGTTTTGTTGGGAACCTGTTGTGTCAATTTTAGTTTACATTCTTCTGGTTGCAACACTTTGGCTGTTTTCTGATTCATGGAGCTGTGCTGACAGAGAAGTTGACTCCTCGCTGATAGTTGAGGAGCAGGTAGGTATACAAAGCAAGCAGAATGCTGCTAGTCCTCCACCAAGCAACCAGGGATGCATGCTGTGGTAGGAAGGACTCAACCTGCTTATTTGGTTCAGGTTTTTTTGATGTTTTTGTTTGTTTGTTTGTTTGTTAAAAGCCAATATGGGCTGCAGTTAAGGGCACTTGCTGTTCTTGCTGAGAACTTGTCCCAGCACCTACATGGCAGCTCACAAGAACTCTAGTTCCAAATGATCAGACGACTTCTGGCTTCCATGAGCACTGTATCAAGGTAGTGCAGAGACATACACAAAAGTAAAACACCCATAAACACAAAATAAAAAAAAAAGAAATCTGTGAAAAAGAAAAAAAGGCAAGCTACTGTCCTCTGTGGAAGAAAAACAATTAACAAGTTCTAAGTTTTAGTATACACCCTATGCAAACTCCTCTAAGACATCCATAGAACTTGAGGCCATTTGATCTGAAGAGGTTGAAGGGGAGTGTGAAAGAGGGTAAGTTAAAACTCAACTGCTTCTTACATACAGATGAAAGTATTTACAGTTCTTATGATTGGTCAGAAAAACAAAATTATTCATTGTTGAAACTACCAAGAATATGAAGACACAACCCCCAGCAGATGTAAAGTTACACAACATGGCAATACGTACAAACTTCCAAATCAAGAAAGACAAACTAAGGTCCTATTTATCAATCTACACTGACCAGAATGGTAAAACTTTAAATGGGTATTAAGCAGGAGATGGTGGTGCACACCTTTCATCCCAGTACTCAGGAGGCAGAGACAGAGGATCTCTGTAGATTTGAGGCTAGCCTGAACTACATAGTGAGTTCCAAGACAGCCAGGGCTATATAGACAGACCCTGTCTCAAAAAATAAAACAAAAGACAGAAAGAAAAAAAGATATTAATACTATCAAAGACAAGCAGGGAAAAGTTATACACTAGTGGACAAAGCATGACATAAGGAAAGCCACTAGTAACAACCATTAAAAACAAACAAACAAACAAGCAAACAAACAAAAAAAAAAAAAACAAAGAACAAAAGACCCAGCCAGGTTGGTGATAGCTCAGTTGATAGAATGTTTGCCTAGTAGTATTAAGTCCTGGGTTTGATTCCCAACACCAAATAAATCAGATATGGTGACTCATGTGTTTCATCTCAGCATTTGGGAACTGTAGGCACAAGGATCAGAAATTTAAGGCCATCCTTGGCCACATGGCAAGTTTGAATCCAGCTTGGCACACATGAGACTCTATCACAACTAAGAGAAAAGAGACTCAACGATTCTATTCCTGGGGTCCATCCCAAAGAAACAAAAGCAGCAGGTTATATAATGTATTTGTACATAGCTATTTATTGCACAGATAGCCCAAAGTGAATGCCCACAATGTAAACAGTATAATAAATTATGATGCCTCACATAATGGATTTTGTACCCATATAAAATGAACTAGCTACACTAGCTAGAGAGATTTCCATAAGACCATGATAAATGCTTGTAGTTTAGTAATGTATATAAAATAATTCATATTTATGAAACAATGGTAAAAAAAAAGGTTTTGGATTGCTTTATGATCAAGAAAAAACATGGATTAGATAGAAGGCTGTTAAACACAGTTTTCACAGCTGTTATAATGATAAAGTATCCACCCTCTCATAAACAATACTTTATGTTGTTTCCCCTATACAAATTGCTCCTGTCTCCTGAACTCTTTGATTTTTATTCTTCTTTTCCTTCTCCTTCTTTTTTGAGAGTCAAGGCTTCGCTGTGTAGTCCTGGCTGCCCTGGAACTCTGTCTGTAGACAAGGCTGGCCTTGAGATCAGAGATCTGACTGCCTCTGCCTCCCAAGTCCTGGGGTTAAAGGTGTGTGCCACCACTAGGCTGATTATTTCTTTAGTTGATATTAGCATAACAAATACATGAAGAAAGATACTTCTGACTAATATAAAGTGAATTTTCCAGTACTTAGTACACGGTCACTGATTGTCAATCATTAATTCAACAAACGAACACTGAGAATGCCTCTAGTAAGCCAATCTTAATAAAAATACTGTAACAGATATGATCTCATTATTTGTGTGAAAGTATGTGCATGCATGCGTGTTGTGTACACATGTGCTAAAGAGCACACATGGAGGTCAGAGGACAACTTATGAGTCTGTCTTTTCTACCATGTGGGCCCTAGGGATCAAACTCAGACCATCTGGCTTGATGAGCACCCTCTCACCTGCTGAGGAATCTCATGGGCCCTCCGTCCTGTTTTTGACGCAGGATCTCTTCTGTCCCTGGAGCTCACTGACTATGTTAGATTAGCTGTCTCGATGAACTCCAGGGATCCATGATCTTTCTCTGCCTAGGGTTCCAGATGTGATGCAGTCAGCTTTTTGTGGGCATGTGTGTGTGATATTAATGTCAATGTATGTGTGTCTGTGACCAGAAGTCAGAGAGGTGTTGGTTGCCTCAAACTGGCGTTCCAGGCAGTTGTGAGCTGCCTGTTGTGAGTGCTGGGAATCAAATTCACAAGAACCAATATATGCTTTTAACCACTGAGCCACTTCTCTTGCCCTTAAACTCAGATCCTTATGCTTGCAAAACAAGCACTTTACCAACTAAGCCAAATTCCTATTATAATCCTCTCATTTTAAAAGGAAATTGTTTTAGGTGTATAGATATTTTGGTGCTATGTATGTTTATGCACCATGTGCATGCAGTACTCTTAACAGGTAGAAGAAAGCGTCAGGGCAGGTGCGGTGGCCCATGCCTGTAATCCTAGCACTCAGGGAAGCAGAAGCAGGCAGATCTCTGTGAATTCAAAGACAGCCTAGTCTACAAAGGAAATCCAGGACAGCAAAAGCAACACAGAGAAACCCTGTCTCAAAAAACAAAACCAACCAAACAAGAAAGTGTCAGATCCCCAGAACTGGAGTTACATATGTTTGTGAGCCACCATGTGAATGACGGGGACCCAACTTGCCCTCTGGGAAAGCACCCAGTGTAGTTAACTGTGAGCCATCTTTCCAGCCCTTTAAACATATTCTTTAAAAACAATTGAGCAATTATTCTCAATTTGCTTTGGGAGCAAAATCTGCATTGTAATAAAATGAAAAGAATATGATCATACTACATCAACTATTGACTCATTGCCAGCATCAGCTTTGCCATAGACACTGTAGGGATGGTAATGTCCACTTCAAAAGGCTGCTCCAAGGATTGAAACTATAAACCATCTGGAAGGTTCAGGTGCTGAAAACTCCTACCAATAATCAAAAAAGGATAAACTTGTAGTGAGAAACGCTTTACCTATGCTAATACATTCATAAATATTCTTAGTCACAAGCCAGGTAGCACACCACTGTGATCCCAGCACCTAGGGGTGTGTTGGGAATGGGGCAAAGTTCTGGCTCAGCCAGAGATACACAGTGAGAGCTTGTCTAAAAAAACAAAAATTCTCAGTCACACTTATTAATCTTATTCCATTTTATACCCTTCTGTTAAATAATTTAATTATCCTTATAGATGGTGATCAAATACCTCTGGCCTCTATTAGAACTTGCATTCATGTATACAAAACACACACACACACACACACACACACACACACACATTAGATTACAAAGTTCAAGGCAAGTAATTACTTAGTAAGACTCTGTACTTCGTCACAAAAAACTGAGGCGAGATAATTTCAAACAGTCTACATATTTTGTTGGGGCTTTCAGAAATTCACATTTAGAACAACTCAAAATATGTGTTTTTAGACAGTAACGAGCAAACAAAAAGGAATTCTTATGGCAGTTGTTTACAATGAAGAATTGCAGATCTGTACTCGTAACCTGCTCTCACAATCTTTTTCACACTAAAGTGCAATCCATACACTTTATGGGTCAAACTAATGTGAATTCAAGTGTGAAGATGTTGAATTTTAATTATGAAAAATAGCTTAGGCCAGCTGGTGGCAGCATATACCTCTAATCCTACCACTGGGGAGACAAAGGCAGGCAATATCTGAGTTCAAAGGAAGACTGGTCTATAAAGCAAGTTTCAGGGTAGGCAAGGCTACACAGAGAAACCCTGTCTTTAACACCAACAACAAAAGCTTAGTTCTAATCATGACACCTCAGAACAAAGGGAGGCCTAAATATAAATCCTTATTTTGAACATTTTTTTCTTCATTCCCCTAATTCAGTGAAAATTTTGTTGCTGAAGATTGCAGAATTTAAACAGTTTTAAGGAATTTGCAAAACAGCGACTACAAGTGGTCTAGGAATGGTAGTGCGCATCCGTAATGCCAGTAATCAGGAGGCAGAGACAGTAAGATCATACATTTGAGGCCAGCTTGGCCTACAAAGTAAGTTCCAGGACAGACAAGGCTATATAAGGAGAGTCTATTTCAAAACCTACTCAAAATAAACAAATATGTACAGTTCCCCTTTGTGCCTCAATCAGAGTTTTACAGCAGAGTTGTCAAGAAGTATCTACAAATAGACCAATTTTTATTAGGAGACAATTACATGAACACCATTTGTCAGGCCTTTCTCCATTTCCAAGCATTGGTCAACAAAACTGAGCCGTGACTCATGAATTGTATTTTAATTGTAGTGAAGACAATTTAACAACTAAAGAAAAAAGATAACTTGTAAGTTTTGCCAAACTATAATTTTTAAGTTTTCCTATAACAACATTTATTACTTAAGGAAGCCATAATTTTCCTATCAATTATAGCTATACATAGGGCTAAGGGTATGGTATGGCTCAGTGGTAGAGTGCTCACACTAAGAAAAGAAAAGACCAGCCACCTTAGCACCTCCAATCTGAATGAACCTCTCAAGCCACTAGCCCCTCCCAAGTCTTGGACCAAGTAAAAATAAAGCCTTTTGAAACAGAGGGGAAAAAAAAAAGAAAGAAAAGAAAAAAAGATATAAGTATGGATACAAAAGCATCGGTATCGGCATACAAAAGCATTGGTTAGTGGTATACACACTAACAAGATTTAAAGGTTGGCCACACTAGCAAATGCCTTGTACACTTTAAGCACTTTATTGTCCTAGAGTTAACTATTTACAATCTTAACCAGATATTCTAGACCCTCATGATTATAATTAAATGTATTAAAATTATTGTTTTAAATAAAATCATGCCTTCATTAAATTTACTTCCCTTTGGGCTATTTCTACTAATCACTGAGTACTACTTAGCCCTTTACTTTCCTGAGTCAACTAAAAAGTCTGTCAGGGCTAGGAGCTGCAGCTCAAGTGGTGGAGCATGTTTCTCATGAGCAAGGTTCTAGATTTGATTTCCGACACCTCTCTCAAGATCATGTTTTCTTGTGATTTATCAAGTGGATATAAGAATACTGTAACTGAATTCTATTAAAGATCTTATAACTTAACTGGAAACTTAAAAGCAATGTTAAGAACAATACAGAAATGAATTTAAATTTAAATTACTTTGTATATGCTCTGCATCCTATAAAATCCAGGGGAAAGGGAATGACAAGTAGAGTTTGCAACAAATTTTTATTGAATAAATGGAAGCCAGGCCACTGTGAAAAACAGGTATAAGACACTCCCCCTTCCCCCAAATCACATAGGAGTCTCAGGTTTTCTGGAGAATAGTGAAAAATATCTAGGTAAGTAAGAATATATAATGAAAAAACAGGTTGGCTAATTGTAGTGCAGATCTACCACAGAGGGCAAAAAGAGCCAAGCAGAGTTAAAACTGATACACAAATACACCTGGATGTCACTGCGATTCTTCTGGCAGGTGATGATGATGTAATAGGGGGAAAAGATGGCTTATCTGAAAAGTGGTGGTGGTGGGGTTTACAGATCAGAGGAAACACGGTAGTTTCTGTGCTGAGAGTACTAATTATAAGAATAGCTATTATTTATCTGTCAGGGAATATTGGCCTGAGCCAGTAATACAAAGGAAAACAGAACAGTTATCCATGGAACAAACACGAAAACTGTTCAAAGTGGTTGCACAGTAAAGTTTAATTTGTATTAGATTATTAAATAACTGTAACTGAGGTAAAAATGAATGCCAGGATATAAACCACTTTCAAGTAAGATCACATGACTTAATAAAGACATGAACAAACCTCCTTTTCTTGCTTTTTGGGACAGAGGCTATTATGTAGCCATGGCTGTTTAAACCCACTATGTAGACTAGGCAGAGTGCTGGAATTAGAGCTTGTGCCACCATGTCTCATCAGGACTCTTTCTAAATTATCTATTCCCAGACAAAAAAGAAAGATCTATAGAGTACCGGAAAAAAAGAAGAGAAAGGGGAGAAAAAATAATATCAAAGTATTCAGACACTATGAAACAAAAAGACTTGGTGGATTGTGGGGAATGCCACAGGTCAAAAGGAGAGTACACAAAAGACAAGGGGCCACAGCAATAAGGTCATTACTTATTTATTACAATTTGATACTTGTAGCAATTCAATTTCTTAGGACTTAATAAACAGTAACAAAATGTGGTAATACTAGCAACATTTATCACAGATACTCAACAAGTTTATGTGCATTAACTCACTGTTAGAAAAACAATCCCTTCTGTGGCTGGTGAGCTGGCCCACTTAAGTTCAATCCCTGGGGCATGGTGGAGGAAGAGAGCCATGGCACTTGTGCTTGTCAGCGTGTGTGCGCGGGCGCACATACACACACACATAAGTAAATAAAATAAAAATTATGAAAAAAAAACAAGAAATGAAAAACAATCTGGTTTAAGAAAGAAGAAAATGAGGTACAGGGACATTTAGATTTGTCCAAGACTACACCACAGGATCTCACTATGTAGCCTAGGCTAGCCTCAATTCATGATTCCCCCTTGCTTCAAAATTCACCTCCTACACATACATATTTTAAAGCAAATACAGGAGCTGGAGAGATGTCTCAGTGGTTAAGAGCACTTGTTCTTGCAGAAGACCTCATTTTGATTCCTAATACACACATGGCAGCTCACACTCTCTGGAACTCCAGTCCCTGGGGATCTGATGTCCTCTTCCACAGGCACCAGGCACATACATTGTGCCACAGACATTCATGCAGGCAAAACACCCATACACATAAAATAGATCAAACAAAAACCAAGTGTGTACATTTAGAATAGAGAATGGAAAGGGCTAGGTATGTGCCTCAATTTGTAGAGTGCTTGATTAGCATTCACTGAGTCTTTGGATTTGAATTCCAGTACCACATTAAACGGGATGCAGACATTTATTGTCCAACCTTCTGTTCTCTTGCAGGGAGCTAAAAAACACTTGGTGTGGTGGTACACACATGTACTTACAGATCTCAAGAAGTAGAGGTAGGAAAATCAGAAGCTCAAGGTCATTTTTGGCTACACAGGAAGTTTGAGGCCAGCTTGTGCTACACAAGACCCTGTCTCAAACAAACACACATACTAAAAAAGAGACTACTCATCATGATATCTGCAATCTCAGCTACTTACAAGGCTGAGGCAAGAGGATCACTTGAAGATAGAAAACTAAGACCAGCCTGGAAAATATAATAGCCTCTCACAAGATAACAAAACAAGACAAATAAAAAAACAATTCCCATGAAAAAATGGAAATATATCCATATTATTTTAAATGGAAAAAAACTTAAATTTCAAAGTACTCAAGAGGATGTTTTAAAAATAGCACACTAGGAAGGGTGGGACCAAGAGGGGAAGAGGGAGGGGGCTGCAATTTGGATGTTAAGTGAATAAATAAACTAATTAATGAGACAAGTAAAAATAATACACTAAAAAACTACACATCTGATGTCTATGTATGTACTAGACAGAGTGCAAGAGACAACAGCACAGAAAGAATGTTTACAGAACTGTAGACCATACTGTGAAGGCTGAGACAATTTCTCTGTCCTAGTTACATATTTTATTTCTAGATAACTTTTACGACAGTTAGAGAATTGGGTTGTTTTGGTCAAACTGATTTCTAACATTCCTCTTCAACCATCATGTGTGTTTTTCTATGCATAGAAACATTCCCACTGCAAACCTACTTTTGAATGTCTCAGATTTACTCAGGTTAGCAAAGCCAAATAACTGCTAAGCATGGTGATTTCAACCATGTCTGTGAAACACAGAACTTGGGCCTAAACTTCATTTTGTCCTATCTTAAGAGAGCATCTATAATCCCCATCACTGAACATTTATATTCAGCTTTATTTCAGATGAAATAGTTTGGCATCACCAATCCAATTATCTCTTAAGGCATAATCGACCCACAGTGCTTATTTTTTAGAAACAGTGTCTTATTAAAGTATCATACATTGGCCTTGAGCTCAAGATTAATCTCATCTCTGGGTCCCTAGTCTAGGATTATACATGTTTACCATGTTCTATGGCTGTACATGCTTGCCAAGAACTTACCCAAACCGAATTGCCTTCAGACTTTACATTCTTCTGTTTTTAAAAGCAACTTTCCCACTCATGAAGAACTTACCTATCACCATAGACCTACAACTGTGAAATAAAGCTTTCGCTTATTCAATAACTTACAGTGTATCCATACTCTAAAATAGTCCATGTTTTAACAAATCAATATTGTTAGCTGAACACTCGTAAAAAAACAACCAATTGGATTATGATCCAACACCCATCTTCTTAATCCTATATGCAATTTTCTTACTTTATTATTAAAATAACTAAATTACAAATACCTTTAAAATGCTTATTAAATAACATGTCATCTTCTGTACCAAAATTATGCATTCAATTCCATTCCTTGTTCCCAAACTAGTTATTAGCTACTCTTTTTAAAAATTACAAAGTAGCTTTAAAAAAAATTATATGGCTCAACTTGAAAGATCTTACCAGCAATCTTTGATAATGAAATACTATTTTTTTTGTTTTGTTTTGTTTTGTGTTCTCTGTGTAGCCTTGGCTGTCCTGGAATTGATTTGTAGATCAAGCTGACCTCAAACTCTAAGATCCACCTAGCTCTACCTCCCCGAGTGCTGGAATTATACATGTATGCTACCGTGCCTGGATATGATATACAAATTCTAAAAGGCAGACCTAAAGAAACATTGTGAATGTATAAGAATCTTTAAAAGCTTTATTAGTTTCTCTTTCCTTTCTTCATTTTTTTTTCTTCCCCTTTTGAGACAGGGTCTGTAGTTCTGGCTGGCTTGAAAACGTGTGTGTGTGTGTGTGTGTGTGTGTGTGTGTGTGAGAGAGAGAGAGAGAGAGAGAGAGAGAGAGAGAGAGAGAGAGAGAGAGAGAGAGAGAGCTTCTCTGTAGCCCTGGCTGGCCTGGAACTAACTCTATAGATCAGGCTGGCCTTGAACTTAAGAGATCTGCCTGCCTCTGCCTCCCAAGTACTGGGATTAAAAGGTGTGTGCCACCATGCCTGGCCAGCCTGAAACTCTTATGTAAACCAGGCTAGTCTCTGCCCCATAAGTGCTGAGTAAAGGCATGCACTACCACACCTAGCTGTTAGTTCCTTATAAAGCAAAACACTGGAAATAATGTACAAAACTGGTTAACTAGCATTTATTTCAAAGAGACTGCTATATGAACAGTACAAGTGAGTTTTTAAAAAATATAACAGTATGCTACCATTTCTAGGGCTTACTTGTGATATAGCACTTGCCTAGCATGTGAGGTCCTGTGTTTAGTTCACAGCAGGAGAAAAATACTCCACCATGGGAAAAATACAAGCTAACAAAAAAGCATGAAGAGGGGACTAAAGAGACCAACTCAACAGTTAAGAACATTTGCTACTCTTCTAGAGAACATGAGTTCAAACCCCAACACCATATTAGGTGGCTCACAACTGCATTTAATTCCAGCTCTGGGGAATCCAACACCTTCTTCCCTATGGATCCATGCACAGATGTACACATACATATGTAAATAAAAATAACTTTGTTTTCCTGTATACATGTATGTGCAAATGTTGGATGCCCTCAAACTGGGATTATGGATAATTGTGAGTCATCATGGGTGCTAGGAAACGATCCCCGGTTTTCTGCAAAAGCAACAAGTGCTCTTTACAATTAGCCATCTCTCTACTCATAATACTAAAAACAGTACTTTAAAAAGCTGTAAGATTTTATAGACCTAGTAGATAGAGTGATTAGGTTAAAGGTAAAAGGTAGCTGGGCAGTGGCCCAGACCTGGATCATGAATTTTATTATGTATACAGTATTCTGTCTGCAGGCCAGAAGAGGGCATCAGATCTCATTATAGATGGTTGTGAGCCACCATGTGGTTGCTGGGAACTGAACTCAGGACCTCTGGAAGAGCAGTCAGAGCTCTTAACCTTTGAGCCATCTCTCCAGACTGTGAATTTTATTTAGTACAGCCTGGGATATACAAAAAATCCTTAGTCTATAAAAAGAAAGAGATAGAGATAGACAGATAGATGCAAGAATATAAACTTTTCCTTTAGACTCATAATTTTCTAATTTTACAAAACACATTACCCTTTTAGATAAAAAGGTAATTATCCTTTTAGCAATCAGAAAAGGTTCAGCTTTTCCTCCCATCTTCCTTTTACTTGGTACCATTCATTATGTTTGCCTTTTAAACTTAGTCTTTGATTCTAAAATTATCTATCCATGTGTAAGTGCTAATGAAAGCCTATGACAATCACACATTCCCATTAACTCATATAAGGATTATTTTGGCTCATTCATTCAGCAAACAAATGATTCAACATAATTTTCTTTTTTTCTTTTCAAACTCAGGGCCTCATTTTGTAGGTCTGGCTGGCCCTAACTCACAGAGATCTATCTGCTTCTGAGTGCTAGGATTAAATGTATGCACACATTTAATGTGCATGGTATTATATTAAAAAAAAAAACCCAAACACATGGTATTATCAAAATACCGTGAATGCCAGGGAAATGGCTCAGCATGTAAAAGCCCTGACCATGAAAGGCAGACAACACAAATTTAAACCTGGAACTCATATAAAAAGCCAGTGACACACATTTCTAATCCCAGCACTAGGATAGTGTACTGATGGGGTGACAGGGACAGGAGAATCTGAAGGCAGTAGGCCCGCAAGCCTGGTGCATGCAGCACTGCAGCAGCAGCAACACCCTGCCTCTATAAAGAATGCATGAACTGATTTCTGAATGTTATCTCCTGAACTGCACACGTGAACACACACCTCTTCAAGATTCCTTGAATTTTCAAAGTATCCAAAAGTGTGACATTCAACAGTACTAAATCAATGTAGGACAGGTCTAAACTAGTTGTCTGCATACTCAGAAATATGAATATCCATGTTTACGCACTATGGTCAAAATGCTTACAAAATACACTCTTGTATTGTTTTGTTTCTTGAGACAGGGTCTGAACTTACCAAAATATGGCAACCTCTACGAGAATTAAAGTATATGTCACAGGGCTGGAGAGATGGCTCAAGTAGTTAAGAGCAGTGGCTGTTCTTCCAGAGGACCAGAGTTCAATTCCCAAGCACCCACATGGCAGCTCACAACTGTTTGTAACCCAGTTCCAAATGATTTGACACCCTCACTCAGACATCAATGCACATAAAGCAAACAAATCATTAAAAAGTATTGTCTTAAATACATTGGGAAATGTAAAAACTTCTAAAAGTTCCTTCTAAGGTCTGTAATGCATAAGACAGTAGTTCTAAAAACTCACTTCAGTTTATTTTATTTGTGCACACATGCCACATGTGAATGTGTGGAAGTCAGAGGACTACTTGCAAATGTGAGTTCTTTCCTTCCACCAGGTAGACCCCAAGAACTGAGCTGAGCTGACAGAGTTGGTGGAGACATCTTTACTTGTTGAGCTAATATGGAGTCTTAAATTTAGTAGATTTCCATGATTTAAATCCTTACATGAGTATAATAAAAATCAATTCCAGGTGGTGGTGGCAAACATCTTTAATCCCAGCACTTCAGAGTCAGAGTCAGGCTGATCTCTCTGAGTTCGAGGCCAGTCTGGTCTACAGAGCAAGTTCCAGGACAGCCAGAGCAGTTACATGGAGGAAACCCTGTCTTGAAAAACCAAAAAACTAAAAATAAAATAAAAAATTTCATTTCCCATTGATTCTACTGAAGAGAAACACGGTTTTTAGTTCTTAAACATCTCTTAAATAGGCAAGAAAATGAGAAAGTAGAGGCTGAAAATAGAATATAACCAACAAACTCTCCTTAAAGAACAACAAAAAGGTAAAAATTCTAAATTCTGTAAGTATAAAGCCTTTTTCTTTGTGAATTAAGATTTCTAACTTAACAGCTCATTACACTGGACTGTCAAATTATCAACAGATAACAAACATAATAAAAAATATAATAGGAAATAAATGACGTAGTGCTGAGTTGAGTACCCAGCAGGCTTTTCTCAGTCTAAATCTGAACGAGAACAAAGGACTAGGCATAAAACTCTTGGTTGATCAGCTGCCCCCCCTTATATCTCTGTCTTACCACAATGTGTATATAAAGTATAAAATCTAGGGACAAATATTCAAAGTTGTATAGGTACGAATTTCATTGGATAGTGTGGGTTATATTTTTGGAAAACCAGAATGGAAATGTTTGATGTTAGTAAGTAAAATATAATCTTTGTACATATTACTTATTTTAAAAGATCTCTTATTGAAAGATCTTATCATGGTTTTAATGTGAATCATTTTCCACAAAATGACATAAGTCTCATACACAAAAAAATAAAAGTCTTTCTCACCAACATACTATTTTTGGGAAGGGGGGAAATCAAGGATTATTTCTTTTTCTTTTTTTTAAAGATTTATTATGTGTAGTGTTTTGCCTACAAATACACCTGTACACCAGAAGAGGGCACCAGATCTCATTATAGATGGTTGCAAGCCACCATGTGGTTGCTGGGAATTTAACTCAGGATCTTTGGAAGAATAGCTAGCGCGCTCTTAACCTCTGAGCCATCTCCCCAGCCCTCAAGGACAATTTCATTCCAGATTAAGAGAAAAATTCAAAAGCAAAAAGCAGTAAATCTTGGCAACTAGGTGGAAGAAGGAAAAGGAAGAAAAGGCCATGCCATTTCAGTTATGCATTGAGGTCAGCCACATGGCTGGTAAAGAGCCATGGCAAGAGGAGGGAAACTTCCCAAAAGAAAAGGATGCCCAAAGGGTTAGGGAAAGCACATTTGGACTCAGGCCAGCATCTAGAAGAACAAGAAAAGAAAAAGGAAGTTATAACTTTTGTATAGAGAATCAGGAAGAGTCCAGTGTGGTGGCACATGCACCCAGCACTTGGGAGGCATAGGCAAGCGATGAGTTTGAGGCCAAATTGGTCTACACAGCGAGTTCAGGACAGCCCAGACTACACAGAGAAACCCTGTCTCAAAAACAAAGACTTTGAAAGGACAGATCCGACAGAACTACATGGTGGCTCTCGATCAACTGACTCTCATACATATTTTATAAGCAAATGATCAGAAAATAAAATCCAACCAGCAGAGATTTGACCTATAAAAACTATATGAAACTATTTTCACAAGGACATGCAAATCTTCATGTCTGATGTTGGGTTGTAAAAATAAAAAAAGCTTAAAAGGTGTATAATAAAAATAATCGTCGTCTGGTAAGATGGCTTAGCAGATAAAGCACCTGCCACACAAACCTGACAACAAATTCAATCCCTGGATCAACTTAAAGGTAGAAGAAAAATGACTCCACAAAGTTGTTCTATGACCTCCAAACTCCTGCAGCCTCACGCTTCTCCATCATGTGTGGTGTGTATGCACATAAATAGTAACAATTTAAAAAATTAATGCAAGGCTTAGGAAGTTAGAGGTTTGACCAACAAAAATAAAAGTATAAAACATAGCTGATGAATACTTATGGGAATAAATGCACCAAAACAAAAAGAACTACTGGCTCTTTGATCAGCCCCATTAGAAAAACAAATCAAGGTAATACTAATGATAGCACCCTGATGGTTTAATATTGCCAGAAGCATTTGAATGTCTAAGCTAAGCATGGCAGTACACGCCCGCAAAGTTAGAATCCGGGAAGTAGAAGCAGGACTACCAGGAGTCCAAGGTCACCCTCTGCCCACACTGGGGGTTCAGGGCCAGCCTGAACTGCATGAGACCATTTCAACCCTCTGCCCCTCAACCTCCAAAGGACCCTCAAATATCTATAAATAGCCAGGCTGAGAGATGGCTCAGAGGTTAAGAGCATTGGCTGCTCTTCCAGAGATCCTGAGTTCAATTCCCGGCAATCGCACGGTGGGTCATGACCATCTATCATGTGATCTACTGTCCTCTTCTGGCATGATACATAATCTTAAAAAAACAAAAAACTAAATAAACCTCCAAATAGCAAATTGTATTGAAGACAAAATTTCCCGTTAACTTACCCAATATTGGTGTAAATATAGGGAAAAGATGAGGAAAACAAATTAAGATAAAACAGGCTATCAGAGAAAGAAATTCAAAGGACTAGAAACATGAAAATATGCCCACTCTTCTTCATAAAAGAAATGCAAATGAAACCTTCCTTGCAATGACCTTTGCCAGATTAATTTTGACAATTTCTTATACGACATAAATTTAACCCAAAAGTACTGACAAAGTTAAAAGATATAACAACAGTGTCTAAAAGTGACCTAGGAAACTAGGTGCTTTAAAAAAATTATCATCAGCAGAGCTGGAATTTTAAAATTTAACAACTTGAATGGACTTGAACTTAAGTTCTGACAAATCTAGACTATTTGATAGAGCAATTCTAAGACTTAAAAAAAAGTGTATGGATGTTTTGACTAGCCATGTTTGTGCCACTGTGCTGAGCACAACCTGAAGCACTTCCCTTGTTGGGTGAGTGTGCTCTTGAAGCAGTACATGTCTGAGTCTAAAAGAGGATGTCAAATCCTCAGGAAATAGGGTTACAGATGGCTGTGAGCCACCATGTGGGTGCTGGGTATCAAACTTAAGGTCCTCTGCAAGAGCAGCCAAGTGTTCTTAACAACTGAGCATTGCTCCAGCCACACACTTCTAGGAATTTAACCTACAACTGTAGGCAATGTATATACTTATTCACTACAGTAATATCCGCAATAAAACAAGTTGGGGAAGCACTTTTAATGTTCTGAAACACAGGAGAAAGTAAATAAGACAGTAAATTGTGTGCTAATAAAAAAAAATCCACAGTTGGGGCTGATGAGATAGCTCAATGGTTAAGAGGGCTGGTTGCTCTTCTAGATGATCAGGGTTCAATTTCCAGCACCAACATGGCAACTCATGGTAACTCCAGTTCAGGAGAGCTGATGCCCTCTTTTGGCCTCCATGAGCACAGGACACACATGTGATGCAGACAGGCACGCAAACTAAAAACCCAAAAGGAAAGTAATCTAAGGTGAAAATGAAGAGAGCATGCACATAAACACATTAGATATCCTAAGTTCCTGAGAAACCTAACAATGTTACCAAGGAAAGCCTTTTGCGCTTCAAGGTTCCATCATAGGCACCTTCCTTATTTCCTGACCTTTGACTCTTATTCACATGCATTCTAAAGCTGTTCCTTAGGAGATACATACCTTTTTGGGCTTTCTATTATTTATGGCACTTGGGATTGAACATGCAACGCAAATACTGTACCAGTGAGGTGTCCCTCAACCCTTTATGTCTTTATTTTGATATGCAATAAGGCTAAACTGTTCAGTCCGATCCTGAATTTGCTATGTAGCCCAAGTAGGACTGGAAGTGGGGTTGTTCCAACCAGCCTGCCAAGTAGATAGATTACACATGTGTACCCTCATGCCTGACCTTTTTAAAATGTTAATATAGTAAAATACTGCCAATCAATTCTCAAAACCACAAAACTTTTAAGAATGCAAAAAAGAAATAAAACATATATTATACATACTGAGACTAGAAGTACAAAATTGTTCAGCTTATCTGTTAACATTCATGTATATATCCAAGTGCACATGCCAAGGTGTCCATGTAGAGGTCAGAGGGCAACTGATGGTGCCAGTCT
Source organism: Acomys minous (assembly GCF_964271855.1). Lineage (NCBI taxonomy): Eukaryota > Metazoa > Chordata > Mammalia > Rodentia > Muridae > Acomys > Acomys minous. The sequence goes on from NC_140485.1 coordinate 43,025,726, forward strand.
TCACCTTCCAGCTTGAAACAGGGTCTTTTGTTTGTCATTGCTTAAACAGACTAGTTAACCCACTCTTGTGGGGATTCTCTTTGGCTCCAGTTCCCATCTCACCTTAGCAGAGTTGAAACTAGACACATGCCACTGCATCTGGCATTAAATGGGTTTTAGGAATCCAAACTCAGGTCCTCATGCTTTCATAACACACACTTTTACTCCGTAGATATTTATCCAGCCCCAATGGTATTTACAGGGAAGATTATGCTCAGCCTTGAAGCATCTATTGGAATCGAAACTAGGAAGAGTGACATATGCCTATATTTTCAGCACTTGGATGCCTGATGCAGGTGGGGTGAGAGTTCAGGGCTAGCTGGAATTACAAGACAAATTCAAGGTCAGCCCGGTGTTCACACTGTCTCCAAAGTAAATGAAAATTGAGTCATCTTTTTAAAGAAACTACTTGCAGCTGGGCATGATGATACACACCTTTAATCCCAGAACTCTGGGGGAAAGGCAAGTAAATTGCTGTGAGTTTGAGGCCAGCTTGGCAAAGCGAGTCCGGGACAGCTAAGGCTACACAGAGAAAGCCTGTCTTGAAAAAACAAAAACAGGGGCTGCAAAGATGGCTTAGTGGTTAAGAGTATTGGCTGCTTTTCTAGAGGACTTGGGTTTGATTCCCAGCACCCATATGGCAGCTTACAACTGTCTATAACTCCAGTTCCAGAAGATGACACCCTCACATAGTCATACATGCAGGCAATGGACAAAGCAACAGTATCAATAAGTAAGTTTTTAAAAAAATAAATTTACAAGGGACACTAAGATTGGCCCAAATGGTAAGGGTGCTTGCTGCCACGCCTTAAGACTTGAGTTTAATTCTTGCACGTACATGGTATTAGACAATTAACTTCTCCAAATTGTTACCCTTTGATCTCCAGATTTAGAATGAATCCACTATATGTACACACTCACATAAAGAAATTTAAAAACAAATCAGATTTATAGAACATTTATCATTTTTTATTAAAAATAAAGGCCAACAAGTTGGGCTAGAGAAATGGTTCAGTAGTTAAGAGTACTTGCTTGCAGAGGACTTGAGTTCAATTCTCAGCACACACACATGGCTCTAGATAAGGCAATCTCTGGCATCTACAGCCACCCAAACACATGACACATACACATAAAAAATTAAATAAATAGAGACGTTTCAGCAGTTAGCAGCACACACTGTTCTTTTAGAGCTCAGTTCCCAGCACTCACATGATCTCTAAACCCCACTCCAGGGAATCTACTTGTTTTCTGCACTCTGCTGGTACCTGCACTTATGTGCACATACACCTCCTGATGTATAATTTATTAAAGATTGTTTTCTTAAAAAACAAAACAAAAACCAAACAAAAACCAAGCAGAGAATGTAGCTCTGTTAGTAAAGTCCATGTCTAGCATGCCCAAAGGCCTGGGTTTAATCCTCAGCATCATGTAAAATGGTTATAGGGCCACACATCTGTTAATCCAAGCACTTCTGAGATACACTATTGGGAATACCCAAAAATACATTTTTAACAGTATTTTATTAACCTTGACAAGAAATACACTCCATCCCATAATTTGAATGTTGTTTACTGGCCACCAGGTGTTTCAGCAAATTGAGGCAGTTTGACCATGTATGTTTTTTCCTCTGTTGCTTTGCGTTGTCAAGCTAACTGCCATCAGTCTTAAGGTCACAGACATTCCGTATTCTTCTGACGACTTTTTGTTGCTATTAACTTTCATCCGATGTCTGGATGTAGCTCTCCCCAACCCTCCTGGGATTCAACACGCATCACAAATCTGTTGACTAGAATTCTAGAAAACTCTTCAAATTTTGCTTGCCTTTGATGTTTCTCTTCTTCTAGAATGTCAAGAAATGTTTTGGTTTTTAGTCTGTTAAAGCTTCAAACTGGAGTCCTTTGATTCTCCTTTATCTTTCACTGGTGTATAATCTGTCAACCTAACTCAATCCTAGCTTCTGAAATCTTTGGAGTGCTATAGCTACCATGGAAATTTCTTTACATACTTAGTTTTAAGCAACCAAATCATTCCATGTCTCAGATTTGTAGTTAATCTGAGCCCTCATATGAAGGTGCATTCCTCCAGAAACATTTGAATAATTTCCAAGCATCAATACCACAATTTAGGCCAAGTCCCCTTAAACTGATGGTTTGAATTCTTCTCAATACTCAACCCATGTAACATTGTTACATCATTTTAAATGGCCTTGCTGTCACGTATCAGGATTTCCCTATTCCATTCTTCAGATCAAAGAACCTTCCCTCATCCGTCCAGTTTGTAAAATGGCATAGATTTATTCCTGGGTCACCGTCATTCTGAGGATAGCTGTTCGGCACAAAGTTCTAAGGGAAGAAAGCATGACACTGAACCTCCAAAGCAGGCAGGTCTTGAGTTTCATCAGAGTACAGCTCAGATTCTCCCAGTTTGGCAAAACCTCTTAAGACAGTGTTTAACCACTCCTTCGAGCTCCTTTTCCATTTTCTTCCCAGTGAAGCTTTGATCTTTGGAATTCTTTGTTGTACAGTCATCTCCTCAGCGCCTGATGCTTTAAAACCTCTACCCAGAGGCTTAACTTCAGATGTATCTTGTTACCCAACATCCTATTGCAGTTCACTTTAGTAACATCAATTCCCGCTCAAATTATATGGCAACTGTCTTGGAAAACAACTATTCTATGCAGCATTCTTGAAGTAGTAAATTCCAAAGTTAAAAAATTAAGGTTTAACAAGATTTAGTTAACAAGTCTATTTTCTGCATTCTAGAAGTCCCAAATTAGCATAAACAACTCCACTTTAAAAAAAAAAGAACTTTAGAAAGCCAGCAATTTGAAATATTTAATGTTTGGTATACCTAAGTGAAAAGTTTAGAGTAAAAGCCTTAACAAGATTTAAAAACAAAGGCAAACAATATTAAAAATAGGTTTTCAATGCTTTTCTGTAACCCAAAAGCTCATCTTTCAGATATCTGAAATCTAAATGTTACAGTTAAAACAAGAATTAATATATATTTTAATGTATGAGTGTGGACACTTGAATCATGGTATGAAGAGGCCAGAGCATAACTTAATGGATGTTGGTTCTCTCCTTCCACGTTGTGAGTTCCAGGGACTACGGGCCTTTCTCGCCAGCGTCCCCCCCCCCTTTTTTTGAGACAAGGTCTCTCTATGTAGTCCTGGCCAGCTATGTAAGCAGGCTGGCCACAAACTCACAGAGATCTGCCAGTCTTAGGCCCATATTTTTTGAAAATTTTCTACTCATAGGTTATATGTTGGCATATGAAATATGTGGTATTAGTCATACCTATCAAAGGGATGGGGAAAAGTTAAAATGGTTATCTTCTAATTAAGCAACTCAACCCATGAAATTTGACAACATAGGAACCCAAATTTTTATAATGTAAGTACAAATGCAAGCGTCTCAGAATTTTTACTTCAATATAGATAAATTTTATTATATCCAGTGAGAACTTTAATCTCAAAATCACAACCAGCCAATTTTTGTATTAGGTTAGTATAACCCTTAAATGGATAATCTTACAAAATATCTCACTCCCACCTCACTTTACATTACATATCAAGATAATTTAAAAGGCAAGACATGACTAACATTTCAGAACGCCAGGGACTAAAGCAGAAGAATATGACGCTCAAGACAGCCTTGCAATCGAGTAAGGCAAGAAAGAGAAGATAGGAAGAAATAAGGGTGAGAAAAATAATTCTAAATGTCTAAGAACCTTTCTCTAAAATTAAATGTTAGGGATAGTAGACAATTAAAAAGAACAGCCTGTGGGGGCACTTGAGATAGTTCTGCAGATAAAAGCACACTTTCCTGAGCATAACAATCTAAATTTGATCCCACAGGCCCACAGTTTAAAAAACAACTCTGGTAGATTGCTTCTGACATCTACATGTGCGCTGTGTCATTTGTCTGCTTGTAAGTGTGCACATTTACACTAAATGTAATTTTAAAACTCTCTTTTAAAGTCTCTTTAATGTTTGTTTGTTTGGTTTTTCGAGACAGGGCTTCTCTGTGTAACAGGCCTGGCTATCCTGGACTCACTTTATAGACCAAGCTGGCCCCAAAATCACAGAGATTCGCCTGCCTCTGCTAGGATGAAAGGTGTGTATGCACCACCACGCCCAGCTTTCTTTAATGCTTAAGTATAAAATAGATTTTTTTCTAGATGTGTATGTTGTCATTAAAATTATCAGCCACCTAAAGTTTTAGTTGTACAAGTGAAACTTTGTCATAAATTGTTATATTCTGATTTTTAGAAATTAAAATTCGTAATTTGGGGCCAGAAATATGCTCAGAGATTAAGAACACTTGCTGTTTTTGCAGAGGCCCAGAGAGTTTGGTTTGCAGAACTGACACGGCAGCTTACAACCATCTGTAACTCCAGTTGCAGGGAATCTGATGCCTTTTGACCTTAATGAGCACCAGGCACATAATGTGGTGGGCAGACATATACACAGGCAAAACACCCATATACATATTTTAAAAAATAAACTAAGGGGGCTGGAGAAGTGGCCCAGAGGTTAAGAGCATTGGCTGCTCTTCCAAAGGCCCTGAGTTCAATTCCCAGCAACAACAAGGTGGCTCACAACTATCTATAATGAGATCTGGCGCCCTCTTCTGGTATTCAGGCAAAACACTGCATACATAATGAGTAAATAAATCTTAAAAAAACAAAAAACAAAAAACTAAAACTCAGGATTTGGAGGCATGTAATTTCCCAGCATGAATTTTCCCACACATAATCTTAAAAATGCACACAGCAAATAAACTAGTTATTTTCTGTGCAATTGATCAGCTAGACACTGACAACATAGTTTCTTTACAGTTGGCAGCTCATATGAAAACATTTTCTTCTCTCAAAATATAAGACTATGGGATATTAATTTGTTTTTCTCAAAGTACATAAAATAATTAAAGTAGAAAGAAGTTTTTGCAGCTTTTCAGTTTTAGCATTTGAAAGTAAAAACTGAAACCAAAAGAGAATTTCTAACCAATACACAATTTGCCTTTAAAAACTGATAGTAGGATAAGCATAGCAGTGAGTGTCTTCAATCCCAGAACTCCAGAGGCAAAGGCAAGCAGATTTCTGAGTTCAAAGCCATCTGATCTACATTGTGAGCTCCAGGACAGCCAGGGCTATATAGTAAGATCCTGTCTCAAAACAAGTAAACAAAAACTAGATAATACAGATAGCTGGGTAGGTAGGTAAGTAGACTGATAGGCAGATGGATGGATGGATGGACTGAATAGTAAGCAGGCACTAGGAAGATGGCTCAGAGGTTAAGAGTACAGGCTGTTCTCCCAGAAGACCCAAGTTTAATGTCCAGTACCCACTGGTGGCTCTTAACTTTCTATAATCCCAGTTCCAGGGGATCCCATTCCCTCTTCTGGCCCTTGTGAGCACTGCACGTAAGTAGTGTAAAGCCACATACAAGCAAACACACACACAACAATTTTCCATTATTTAGCTTCTAAACTTGCACTTTTCTGTAACAAAATTATTCATATTTTTTCTTCAATGTCAACAATCTAGTTCATGTTCTTGTACTTCAGAAAACTTTCATGGTGGCATCGGCTTTTAATCTCAGCACTTGAAGGCAGGGCTACATACATAGTGAGATCCTGTCTTAAACAAACCCAAGTCTTCATGTAATAGTTTATTCAGAATGCTGGAATGCCTAGAAGCAAGACCCAAGCTTAAAACCCATCAAGCTAAACTAGGGATAATGTGCCCTATAATGCAGTCCTACAGAGGTAGAAACAGCAAGAGCAGGAGTCAAAGCCAATCTAGGATTTCTAATACTCAAAGCATGCTCTTCTCTCTCCCTCAGTAAAGTCTCTCTTCACCAAGGATCCCTAGCTAACTTCCTCCCTACACTTCAGGGTTCAGGGGATAAATCTTTAAGAGGATTTCCTTGCCCTGCCCTCTCTATATTTTCTGTCTTCTACACCAAAGATGTACATAGCAATTAACAACATCTAGCATGTTTTTACTCAGTAGATAGTGCAAAGTTAATAAACTTTATAATTTACAAATCTTTTTCTTCTTTTCTTTCTTTCTTAAGATAAGGTTTCTCTGTGTAACAGAGCCCTGGCTGCCCTGGATTCACTTTGTAGGCCAGGCTAGCCTGAACTCAAGAGATCCACCTGCCTCTGCCTTCTAAGTGCTGGGATTAAAGGCATGCACCACCATGCCTGGCCCCAGATATCCTTTCTAACAATCTACAGGTCTAACAGTAAACTGTACTATTGCAAAGTATTTTTAGAACTACAGAAAAATTTATCTGATTACCACTAATGCAAGCATATAACAAAGCACCTGTTTCATTCTACTAAAACCCTTACCGTATTAGGGTTCTTTAAAGGATGAGACTTTCACATAAACAAAACAAACAACCCCACAGACTTGACTATTTGTAAACACAATTCTGAGTTGTCTATATAATCTTTTTGTTGTTGTTTTATTTTTTGAATTTGGAGACAGGGTCTCACTATGTAGCGCTAGATGTCCTAGAACTCATTATGTAGTTCAGGCTGGCCTAGACTCAGGGATCCTCTGCCTCCCAGTGCTAGAATTAAAGGTGCATACTACCACATCTGGCCCTGCCTGACTATATAACCTTCTTAAAGTTGTAACTACTACATAATTTTCTACCCATTAAATTCTTTGGAATATTAAAAGTAAAATTATACAGCTCTTCAAAATTGGAAAGCGAAATTGAAAGCTGTTAGCACAGGTAAATGACTTAGATTGTAAAATATAATGGACTTTAATGTAAAATGGAACATTTATTAGAGGCTTAGTAAACCATAAATCACAAGTAACAGGAACCCAGGTCTGGCAGTATACAGCTGTAATCCCTGCACTTTGGAGTCTTAAGCAAGACTCTCACATGTTTAAGACCAGTCTGCATTACGTATTGAATACAAACAAAACCAAGTAACTAGAAATGTTGATATAGTTCCAATAAATGTGGGGTATTCATTCCCTCTAAGACTCATTTATAAAACTTTCTAAAGACATACTAGTAAACTAACACACTTTCCTTTTTTTGTTTGTTTTTGTTTTTCGAGACAGGGTTTCTCTGTGTAGCCTTGGCTGTCCTGGACTCACTTTGTAGACCAGGCTGGCCTTGAACTCACAGCAATCTACCTACCTCTGCCTCCCAAGTGCTGGGATTAAAGATGTGCGACACCACGCCTGGCCTCACACACTTTACATTCTCTACACTTAATTATGACCCGTTACTAAAACAGACTCGGAGGATCTGTCTTATAATACTGGGAATGTGAAGAATTTCAAGAGCTAGGGGCAGCTTGTATAGGGCACTTATCTAGCATGTACAAAGCCCTGGGTTTAATAACCCCAGTACTGAAATTAAAATAACTAACAAATGTGTTCTTTCCAATTATTTGAAAGACTTCAAAAAATGCAAATGACCTGTCCCCTCAGTTATTTCAAATCAGACCCATGCGGGTACAGGTAAAAACCTAGTAACACGTAAATTCTGAGGAGGTAAATGTCTAAAGACAAATTGGAAACAATATAATCTCAGAAGTAGCTATTATTATTACTTGGGGGGGTATATAACATTTTATGTTAGAAGTAAGTGTGAGAGACCAGGCAGTGGTAGTGCTCAAGCATTTAATCCCACCATCTGGGAGACAAGAGGCAAGAGAATCTCTCAATTCAAGTCCAGCTTGGTCCACAGAGCAAGTTCCAGGATGGCCAGGGCTAACACAGAGAAAGCCTCTTTCAAAAGGAAGTATGAGATGCACGCTTACTTTGTGAAAAACAATCACAATCTTCATTTGAAAAAAAAGTACATAGGGAGCAGGGAATATCCACCTAGTATGAATGAGGCCCTCGGTTCGATTGCCTAGCACTATATAAAGGGGGCATGGTGGCTCCTACCAGTAACCAAACCACCCTTCCCCCAAAGCAAATACTTACAATAAAGATGCTGAAAATAGTATACAGGCTAGTACAAAGAATTTTTGAGATAACACATTACATAAAACAAGTCAGATATAGTGACTCACATGTATAATCCTAGCATTTGGGAGGCTGAGGCTATGTAACAAAATGTTTTAAAACAAAGCATAATTTGAGGCTGCATATAAATTACTGTACTCCAACAGCTTCTAAAAGATTCACCAGAAATTCTTTTAAAGTAATTTTATGTGGTTGAGTAATCTATTTTTAAAATGAACCTGGAATTCTGAAAGTCTTACATGAACACAGCTAATAAAAGAAACTAGCAGCCATGTCTGGTAGTGCATACCTTTAATCTCAGCACTCAGGGAGGCAAAGGCAGGCAGATCTCTATGAGTTCGAGGCCAGCTTGGTCTATAAAACAGGACAGCCAAGGCTACACAGAGAAACTGTGTATGTGTGTGTGTGGGAGGGGACTAGCAAGAAAAATGAATTACATTTAACCTGAAATATATCTGCTTTCATACTCTCAGTTTCTTGGTAGATAATGATTGAGAGCCCAGATTAAGGAATTAGAATTATTAAGTCCTCAGTTTAGCTTAAACTAAGTATCTGAAAAAAATGCATAATCCATATATCAAAAAGGTAAATTATGACTAATCATAATACACAGGAAGACAAGGTGTTACACAAAATTTTTATTTTTGAGACAGGCTCTCACTACCTGGCCCTGACTGGCCTGAAAAATCAGAGATCTACCTGCCTCTGCCTACTGAGAGCAAGAATAGGGTACTGGCCACTATGCGGGCTTACATATTTTGAGTACTTGGAGTTGAACCCAAGGCTACAGAAGGGCCACTGAACTACGTACCAGCTTTTTTCAAAGTCTCACTAATTGCCCAGGCAGGCCTTAGCCTCCTGCCTCAGCTTCCCCAAGTATCTGAGATTACAGGATCCTCTAAATGTGTGAATTCTAAGCCTGTATTCACAGAGTAAAATATTCAAAAGAGAAACTGCATTGGTATTGAAAAGATTATTTTCCCTTATCACCCCTTAACAATAGAGTACAAGTATGTCCACAGTGACTGCATTGTAGTAGGTATTTTAAGCAATTCAGAGATGAATTAGAGCATATAGAGAGGAATTAAAGTATATTTAAGTTAAATAGACTTGAGCATTGTGGATTTGAGATCTAGGACTTCCATGGGTATCAAGGGATGATTGACCACAGGGGAAATGTTTAAAACTGGCCAATCAATGCAAAGAACATGTTGGGAATGTTTGGCATGTTCATCCAATTCAAGATGAAATAATTTTGAAATAAACATAAAATACACTATAAAAATAGCTTCTATTTTCGAGGCATGCTAATCTATACCTATAATCATAGAACTTAGAAAGCTAAATAAAGCAGGAAGCTCACAACTTTAAAGGCAATCTGGAAAAAATATAAAATGCCCATTAAAAAAAAAAATACAAACACTTAATAATCATTTTCTGCCACAAAAGCAGATTAAACTTTATGATCATTATATAATCTGGACTCTCAACTCTAAGTACTTATAATCTAATGCTTTAAGCATTTTGGTACCTACCAGGTTCCAACAATAAGAACCACAAAATCCAAATATTTTAATTTCATATATATGGGAGCATTGCTGGGTGTCTGTGTACCACCTGTATGCCTGGATCCTTCAGAGGCCAGAAGATCCCCTGGAACTGCATTTACAGCTGTGAAGTCATGTGGGTGCTGGGAATTGAACTCCTCTCCCAGAAGAGCAACCAGTGTTTTTAACTGCTGAGCCATCTACAGTCCTTCCAATTTTAATTGCAATACAAAACCAAAACTGATTATCAATAAAGGAGTTAAAGGAATGTTATATAAGAAACTTAAAACATTATAATTTAGCACTCATTTAAACTATTAAAATGTATAAGTTAGTTACTGGAAAATGTTATCACTAATTTTCTCCAGTTTCTAAGTGATTCTCTAATAAAATATGACACTTCCTTGAAGCCTGTTTGAGATTCTTAACAGTTTGGCTTTTTAAATGTTGAGTTCTAATTTACTGGGGAGGGGAAGCATGTACCATGGCACACATGAAGGCGTGAAGGTCAGAGGACAACTTTGGGGCATTAGTTTTCTTATTCTACCATGTGGTCCCTGGATACTAAACTCAGATCTTTAGGTAGCCAAGTGCCTTAGCCTAGCTGAGCCATCTCCTTGGGTAGATGGGTCCTATAGAACACATGGCAGGCAGTGTTGGCCTTCAACTCATTTTCTTGTCTCTGTACCCTAAGTGCTGGGATTCTAGAGGACAACAGCATTCCTGGCAAGTTTTATAAAAAGGTTATGGAAAAAGGGCTCAGAGGTTAAGAACACTCTCTGCTCTTGTAGAGTTCCGTTCTCTGCCCCATACGGTGGCCCACAACTGCCTGTAACTCCAGTTCTAGGTGATCCAACAGCCTTGTCTGGCTTCTACAAAGACAGTACACTCATGCATGCAAAACCACATACAAACATACAGACATAATAAAAACAAAAAACAAAAAACAAAACCAACAATCAATTTGCTAAATAAAAAAAACTTCCCCAGTACAAAAGCTCACACACTTACTGAGGCAGGCAGTTAAGAGTTTAAGGCTCGCCTATATCTATAGCAAGGCCCTGTCCAAAAAGGAGGGTGGTGATGGTGGAAAATAATTCAGCATATTCCTATCCCTGACTGTAGGTCTAATAAATGGCTACAACATTCCCAAACACCTGATAGATACCTCAGAACACTTGACTCCGTAAGCAAAGAGCAAAATCACCATTCCAACAAGGCCAGGAAATGGTCAGCAGACAATAAAATTTGACTGTTGTCTTCTAAGGTCTCAACTCACTTAAATGGCAGCGAGATACACTTATTTACCTACCATGTGTTCTTGTTAGAATATCATATTATAATACTGGAGTAAAAACTCAGGCTTGTGTGCAAGCTTTGGTTCCAAAGTGTAATGACTTGATGCACTCATATGTAAGGAACCTAAATTATCTTCTCACATACAGTTCACAGTTGAAACAATATCCTCCTTTGCTTTAAATGCGCCAATGGTTGAGCATTTAAGGTACTGAGTGAAAACAATTGAAGACCATCATCACTGAGTGGTCAACACTATTTCTTTAAATGTACTATAAAACACTGCATAAATTACCATAAAAAAGCACACACACCCTTCTGTTTGGAGGGATGGCCCAGCTCACAACCAAAGGCTAGGCTCACAACCAAAAAAAAAGAAAGAGAGAGAGAGAGAGAGAGAGAGAGAGAGAGAGAGAGAGAGAGAAAGAGAGAGAGAGAGAGAGTCATCTCCTATTGTGAATTTTGTTTTTGTTTTTGTTTTTTTCAAGACAAAGTTTCTTTGTATAACAGCCCTGGCTGGCCTGGAACTTTGTAGACCAGGCTGGCCTGGAACTCACAGCAATCCACCTGCCTTTGCCTCCTGAGTGCTGGGATTAAAGGTGCGTGCCATCACACCCAGCTCCATGTGTGAAATTTAAGGTAAAGAAAAATTATATATGTTTTATGCAAAAGGTAAGATTTTTCAATCTACAACTGAGCATATTTAGAAAGTAATATTTAGATTTAAGATTGAAAAAGACAAACCCAACACGTCCTGGACTTTAACTTTTAGTATCACAACACATTATTTCAAAACTGTATTTCTACCTTTGCATTTGACACAAATGTCTTAAGAACTATTGATTAACACCTCCAAACAGGAAATTTTCTTTGGAAGTCAAAGGCATACAAAATGGCTACTTACCCACATTAAGCTTCCCTGGGCCTAAGAAAAGCAGGTTTTTCAACAAGTTGTCAAGGCAAATATTCACTATTATTGACTATCTTTGTCAAATGGCTGTGCATTCCAAAAGATGGGGGAACATCCATAGAGTTCAAGTTATTACAAATACTAACCAACTATTTGTTTCTTGCTAGGAATTTTCTAAGAGAAAAACAGTTCAGTAGTATCTGGGCATCAATGTCAGCACTGAGGAGGCTGAGGGAGGATTATCCTGAGTTGGAGACCAGTCCAAGTTACAGAGTAACACTGTCTCAAAATAGAACAGGGCTAATGAGACACTAAGACTCTAAAATTGCTTGTCATCAAGTATGGAAACTTGAGTTCAATCCCTCAAACAGTCAGTGGAAGAAGGAGAGAACCAACCCCCAAATTTCTGACTTCTGCTATGCTATGGTACCCTTACACACAATAAAATAATTAAAAAACAAACTAATTCACCTAAGTGTTATACAGTATGCCTGTACTCCCAGCTGCTGGGAAGCAGAGCTGGGAGGATGAGGGGGAATTTAAGGACATCCTTGGCTACAAGCATGAACCTAGCCTAAATTAAATCATCCTCTCAAAAGATCACACACACACACACACACACATACACACACACACACAACCTACCTACCAAAAAATGTGAAGTATGATTTATAAAAATTAATATTTACTTTTGTTTGTGGGTATGGAGATCATTGGATAACTTGAGGTTGTTTTTCTCCTTTCACCATATGAGAACCTAAGATTGAACTCAAGCTGCCAGGCTGTGGCTGAGTGCTTACATCCTGCCAGCTCCAAGGTCATTCAAAACGTGGCACATGCCTGTAATCCCAGCATGCAAGAGTCTTGACTTGAGGTACGTCTTTAAGAAGGGAGGTGGGGGGGGGGGTTCCAAGAACCTTTTGTTTTTTAATAAAGTCAATTGCTACATGTTCAAAGTTAGAGACCCTGAAAAGTCTTATGTGTGCTGGAATTATTTGTATTTTCAAATATGGAAGTTGAACATACAATACTGTAAAGCATTTAAGCAGTTTTTACTCATGGATACCATATTGGGGTATATCTTCACCTCTTGAGATGGGAGAGAATCATAGAGGATAACACCAAGATGATCCTCTATGATCTCTCTCTCTCTCTCTCTCTCTCTCTCTCTCTCTCTCTCTCTCTCTCTCTGGGCTGTCTGTAGAGAAGGCTCAGCAGTTACGAGCAACAAGACACGAGTTTGGTTAGCAGGATTCACAGGGTGGCTCACAAACATTTGTAACTCCATTTCCAGAGAATATGATGCCTTGTTCTGACCTCTGTGGACTTTAGGCATGCATGTGATGTACATTCACACAGGGAAAACATTCATAAAACATAAACCTAAATAATTTTAGGATTAATTTTATTTTTACTATATGTATGTATGTTTGGGGATAAGTACACATGAGTGCAGTTGCCTCTGGAATCCCAGAGATCACTAGGTTACCTGGGGTGGAGTTACAGGCTGTTGTGAGCCTCCTTATGTTAGTGCTGGAAACTCAGAGCAATATTTGATATTAACTACTGAGTCATCTCAAAAGCCCTAACTTAGGATCTTCAAGTCTACATTCTCACAAAATTTAAAAAAGTACTGTTATCCCAGGAAAGCATAAATTCAGGCTGAAACACTAATATCATCAAGAAAACCTCAAACTACATGATCTAGGAGTTGTTTCACAATTAACTTGAGATTGTACATCTATCACAAATCTACTTAGTCTTTTCCTCTATTTTCAGATTCTTTTTGAGTTTTGACACAGCTCTCTCTCACTGTAGCTCAGGCTAGGATGGAAATCACTAGTAGCACAGGCTGGTCTAGAACTTGTGAAGCCACATACCTTTCAAGTGAGGTATGAGTCACCACCTACCCAACACTAGAATTGATTTACCAATTGACAAGTCCACGCCTGATGAGATGGCTCAGAGGGTAAACTGGCTTGCCTCACCACCAAGTCTGACAATCTGAACCTGACTCCTAGTCTGCTTGGTAGATAAAGAGGAGCTGTCTAATGACCTCCACAGGCAAATTATGGCACAAGGGCAAGCATGAATACACACAAATTTAAATGAATATGAAATTAAAGTTGAGAAATTTAAAGAACTTCAATTAGCAGAATAATTTGCCTAAAAAATGGCTAAATGTCAGAAAAAGAATCCTTCCTAGAAGATATAAACTGTAAGGAGCTTTGTTTGTTTGTTTGTTTGTTTGTTTTTTCAAGTCAGGATTTCTCTGTGTAGTCCTGGCTGTCCTAGACTCACTTTGTAGACCAGGCTGGCTTCGAACTCAGTGATCCGCCTGCCTCTGCCTCCTGAGGGCTGGGATTAAAGGTGTGCGCCACCACACCCATCTTAACTTCAAGTTTTAAAGAAACTATTAGGACTATAGACTGCTAACAATAGTGACAATACTTAAATATCGATGCTAAACAAATGGGTGGGGAAAAGGAGAAAGATACAATGAAACAAAAATATTTTACTATTTGTAACAGTAAATATGGAAATACTTTAGTCATTCATAAAAAAGTACTATAATTATCCAAAGTATTTTCAGATACCTGATCACTCAGTTATGGTGATTCCTATTATTTTCTCTATATTTATACATTTAAGAAACAGTAGATTAAGGAGAGTTTAGAGTAAAATCTGAATAATCACACAGACATGGACCAACATTTATTACAAACAGGAAAAGTAGATCTAGTAAGAGTACAGATTTTTTTTTCAATAAAGGGCCATAAAGCTGAAGTAAAGAAATTTCCATAGTCTACATAATTTTATCTGCATTTAAAAATCACATTGCTTAGTATACACAAAACATTGTAATACAGTAATTTAAACTACTACGTAAAGGCATTAAAACAGAATCAAGAATGGAGAAATTTATTTCAATTTAAGTCACTCATGTTCCATCTTAGAGTTAGTTCACTTCCATTTTCCAAGTAAGGTTATTTTGAGAAAAACAAAAATTATACTTTACAACCTACTATTTATAAGGAAAGAAAAAACAAGTATAGAGCAAAGAATTCACATTTAAATTTTTAAATGAAAAGCCATCAACTCTCTACATGCTTTATTAAATCATAGCTTCCACAGACAGTAAGGTGCATCATTGCTATTACCAGCAGCATAACTTCTTCCTCCTTCACCTATCTTCCTGTTTGCAAACTCTTATGAATATGGTTCAATTCAAGAAAAATTACTTGGAACAATAAAATATTGTACCTTACATGTTATCACAGTTATTACCTATGTGAAAAGCTACAGAAACCACAAAGAGGGAGAGATATTTAGAGGACTATAGAAAAATTATGTAATGTTCTTCAATTCCGTGGTAACCTAGAGACCTATTAAATCCCTGAGGAAAGTAGCTCTGAAAGAGCGCTGAGGTTCATTAGGCTAGAAGACCCTAAAAAACTGAAGAAAAGCTAAAAAGACTTGAGTTCACTTAAGATATCAAATGCAATTCAATAAAGCTGCAGATACACTAAAATATTTCTTTTTTTTAAAGATTTATTTATTTTATTTATTGCATATGAGTGATTTATCTGCAAAAGAGGGTATTAGATCACATTATAGATGGTTGTGAACCACCATGTGGTTGCTGGGAATTGAACTCAGGACCTCTGGAAGAGCAGGCGGCGCTCTTAACCACTGAGCCATCTCTCCAGCCCCCACTAAAATATTTCTTTTACATAAAAACTAGGCAGTCATATTTAGATACTGTCTCTGATAACACTATTGTGTTACTTCTTGTTTTTTGTATTAAATCTTTTGGGCCAGAAGTTATGGAACACCAAAGAAAAGCAATGCATTTTGAAGACGTGAGACAAAAATGATTCTAAATATTCTAACAGTAAGTATGTTGGCCTAATTTACTAAAAATATGATTTGATTCAAATGTGCACCCACTAGGAGAATTTCATCTCCAATACTTTTAAACTATAGAATAATAGTAATAATAATAATAATAATAGTAGTAGTAGTAGTAATAATAATAATAATAACAACAACAACAACCACCACCACCACCACCACCACCACCACCAGGAAAGCAAACACCCAAGTAACAAATCAAGGGTCCCATTTTAAAATGTGTATTTTACATAGATAAATTTACACAATCCTGTGTGTAAACTTTTTTCCTAAATAACTGCTTTGGTTTTTTGTTTTGTTTGTTTTTTTGAGACAGGGTTTCTCTGTGTAGCCTTGACTATCCTGGACTTGCTTTATAGACCAGGCTGGCCTCGAACTCACAACGATCTGCCTGCTTCTGCCTCCCAAGTGCTGGGATTAAAAGCGTGTACCACCACCACCTGGCCTAATAACTGTTTTTGATATACTCTTTATTTTTAAATTCATATTTCACACTTAAAAATAATTTTAAAAACTATTTTCTTTTGCTCTTTCTGTATTGAAGCAGAATTTATAAGAAATGTCCCAGAGGAAGCATTTTTACTAAAGAAAACATATTTACTAAAGATGTTTGTTTTAATAGAAAAGAGATCTAATGTGTTTAGCTGAATGTGACATCATAATTGCCCCACCATAAAATACTGAGTTACAACAATGTGTTAACAAAGCTTTATTTTCTTGAGTGTGCATACAGGATGTTATGAAACAGTAAGTACTCTAAATAGGTTATGTTTTCAACAAAAAATAAAGGTCACACTGAGTGACACAATCAAAGAAAATTTTAGCTTCTTGTGGGTCAAAATATAAATGTGAAAATAAATATTAAGAGTAAACCAGGAAAGAGAAAGACAGCTTAGGTGTGTATTTCTGAAACCAACATTTAACATTGTAATTCCTAAACCAGAAATATAATAAGTTAAACACAAATATATTTGGTATCATTTTTCTCAGTAATAATTTTTATACATATACATATTTCTATGTATCTTATACATACATACATATATATTTGTGTGTGCACATGTGTGTGTGCCTGAGTGTAAAACAGCTGCAAACATTACCACTAGACAAACCAGGCAACTCCTAGCAGCTCTGAACTGTTATATGAATAAAATGTTACTTAAAAAAATCTTTCAGCCTCTTGGAATAACACCTACTCTTTTTGCAGTTTTTAAAAAACAATATAGTTTATATCTTTTATGTAGGGAGGAAAAAGACTTTTTTGCATTTATAATTGCAGAAATAGAACCTCACTGCCAATTTCATCTTAACTTACAATCTGAATTTTGGAGAAAGAATTTCATAACTTAGAGGGTACTACTTTGTTTTCCAAAAATAATTATCTTTCAATCATGTTTGTTTTCTGTGAGCTTAATTATAAACTAATGTGTTTGTAAAGTCAGACTAGAAAGTAAAATGAGTGTAGGTGATTTGGGTTGTTTTATCAAGTAATAGGAAACAGTATTGTCTTCAGCATACATAAGACAGGCCTGCTGAGTTTCAAGCCCATCTACCTTGATGATTTAAATATAGAGAGGAACAAAATGGTTCCAGAGAGCACATGATGAAACCGTAAAGATATGGTTATGGGTCAAAGTACCAGACTCATGACATAATTTCCTCTCTCTCTCTCTCTCTCTCTCTCTCTCTCTCTCTCTCTCTCTCTCTCTCTCACACACACACACACACACACACACAATGTTCCTATTACTGCCTAGTAATTTCCCTTCCCCCAAAATAACACAATCTAAACTACAGCACAGCTTCAATTGAGTACACTGGAGCCTCTGTTCAAATATGTTGCTGGTTGGGACTATTCTGAAGATGCATCACAGGTGATACTGTACTACATAGTCTGTTCAGTACCACTGATAGTTAAAGTCCTTTCAGAGGCCCCAAAAAGACTCAGACATCATCAAATCCCAGCTACAGTTGAGGCTGCAGAGTACTTATGTTTGAGAATGGATATTAAAAAATATTAAAAGTACTGCATAAATAGTAGAAATAAAATAAACAGTTATCATTTTCAGCTTAATGTGGATATTCTCGTCTTTAAAAATAAGTTTTGTTTGTTTGTTTTTAAATCATAGTCAAGAATGGGACCTTATTCATTAAAGTAAACAAGCCTGACTTAAGTTAAGACAAACAAAAAGGAAAAGAGAAATCAAAATATCATAGGGGTAAATTATGATTAGAAAGTTTGAGTCATATTAGCTTATTCTTGTATAATGTAAGCTTTATCATTTGGCAAAATAACTGTAAATTACTGAGGTGCTTAAACTGACAAACCATGCATTTTTCATACAATTAAAATGTGAAATAATTATTCTCCAAAATGTTTCATTTCACCAGACATTTAAAATACTCTTATTAACTAAGCCAACATTTCTGTATTTTCGTATTAGTTTGTTATAGAAATAAAAGAAAAATGAGTTCTAAATAAATGACACAGGAGGCAATAAATTGACACATGACAAGTAAATAAAAGGCTAAAGCACTCCAACACCATTGAAACTGTTTTAATGTTGTTGCAAATCCAAAATGCAACAATCATCAGCTTGTGAAAGACCCAAATTTCAAAGTCATTTTAATTACTCCTTCATACCTATTTTACAAAATAAAGGCAAAGACATTTAAATCCTCCTTGTCCTGATTATACTACACTCCTAACTTTTCTATCACTATAGTGTAAGCTATAATTCCCATCAGATGCTTTATAAGAAAAAATAAATAAAATATTAACCTCTGCTTCAATGTACAGTTTCCAGAATCTGCCAGAACTGGGGAACTGGGCAACAAGGCGCTCGTAAGTCTTCCGTGCTTTGTCTATAGGTTGATTCTAAAATTAAAAACCAATAAACAGCATTTACAATGTTAGGACTATGAGAATATTATTACTGCAGAATCAAGTAGTGTGATTGGACCCATAGAGAAGGAAATGTAATCCTATATCACTAAACCTGTGCCTCTCGAATGAGAATGCTCCAAGCATCAAGGTCATATGGATTCTCTTCTAATTTCTTTTCCGCTTTCTTCACCTTCTCTGGGACATACTCAGCTGCCTGAAGAGGGAAAAAGAAGAACAACAAACTGAAGTTACTGTTTTAAAAGTCTCATGCCCAATTGAGTCAAGAACAAAACCCACATCTATCCCTAGATCCAATGTTAGTACAAAGTATTAGAACAGCATTTTAAGAGGAACACATTATCTGGACTATGTGAAATGCATACTTTATCAACAGTTACAGGTGGACATAGTGGTGCATGCCTTTAATCCCAGCACTGGAGAGGCAGGATCCTGAGGGAATCCAGCCTAGTCTACATAGCAAGTTCAAGAATAACCAAGACTGCATAAAAAGAATAAGTGATTATTTTTGTTCAATAAAAATGAGCTTTAATTTTCATGTAAGATACTTAAAAAACATAATCTGTAGTTTATGAACACAGCATAATGAAAACTACATGAAAAGATTAAGATGTAGCTCTATTGTTAGTGTCTGCCCAGTATGCATGAAGTCTGAGGCACCACACACACTGGGTGTGGTGGTTCACTCGAGTAATTCTAGCACTTAACAGGTTGAGACAGGAAAATCAGAAACAGAAAGCTATCCTCACTTATATGTGAGCTCTTTGCTGGATTGTGCAGAGGCAAGATGATCTTTGTAGGTTTTTGAGGCCAGATTGGTCTATATAGTGAATTCCAAGCCAGTCAGGGATACATAGTTAGACCCTGACTCCAAAACGGTGTTTTCCAGAGGGGGTGGGGTTGATGAGACATACATGAAAGGACAGCAGTAGCCTCTAAGCTTATTAGCTTAAAGTCCAGTCAATAATGTAACAGTCTGCGGGGTGGGTGGTGGGGGTAGGGTGAGAATACAGGGACCGCAGGCAAATAGTAGCAGAGTGCCAACCTAGAGTAAAGAAAGCTGTTTGCCTGGAGCCAAGCTGTGTTTGCCTGATGGAAAAAAGGGAAAATAACTTTTTAAATACCAAAAAAGAAATAAAATTTATCCAATGGAATAAAAAGAAATTTTTCTATATTTAACAGATATTTTCATTGTTGAGGTAAGGGGAAGCAGGTAGCAACACTGACCAAAATTTAATATGATTATCTGATACTGAGTATGATTTCTAGGAACTTACGTTGTAGTATAACAACATAAAAGAAAACGGTCAGCTACTGGCCTGCTGTGTAAGACTACCAATAATTTAAGTAGCCATGTCTGAAAGAACCAGTTATTATGAAATTTGGAGTCACTAAAAACAGTAAGAATAAGTAGCAATATATTTCAATATCTATAATAGTGACTAAGACTTAAGGTGGGCATGGGGCACATATGTATAATACAGATACTTATTTGGACACCATACCCTTAGAACTCTGAATTTTCACTATTCAACTGAGAAACAATTGTTCAATGCCTATATTCTAGATGTTGTTGAAGGAGTCCTTGCACTTGACAAAGTGGAGAATTATTTCAAAAGGTTTCCTACTTGAAAAACCAAACAAAAATGTTTTAGAGGGGCATGGTGGCTCATCCCTGCAATGTCAGTACCTAAGTTGCAAAAGAAATGACAATGAGTTCAAGGACAGCCTGTAGTACTAAGTAAAAACTTGTCTCAAAAGACAACCAAGAAAGCTGGAGAGATGGCTCAGCAGGTAAAAGCTGCTGCTGCTCTTTCAGAGGATCCATGATTCCCTAATGCCTATAATTTCAGCTCCAGGGAATCTGGGAGTCTCTTTTGGCCACCCTGGGATCACCCCACCCCCAAAATACACATAAATAATATACATAGAAACAATAAAAAATTTAAATAACCAAGAAATTTTGTTTTGAGTCAACTATAAAACAGTAATTACAGCTGGTGTGGGCTCTAATGTCTAGCACTTGGGAGGCAGATCTGTGAGTCCCAGGCATCTAGCAGACAGACCCTATCTGGGGATAAGGGTGAATGGGAAGCAAAAACAAAGACTGAAAAAACTTAGGGTTCCTAAAATGGGCTTCAAATCACAGGCTAAAATTAGCCTAAGAATTGGTTCAGTTCCCAGCACCCATACTGAACCTCACAACATCTGTAAGCCTAGTTTCAAGAGATCCAATGCCTTCTTCTGGTCTCCTCAGACACAAGACATGCCCACTGTGTACAGAGATACTTACAACCAGGCAAAACACACACACACACACACACACACACACGCACGACAGAGAGAGCGAGAGAGACAGACAGACAGAGACAGAGAGCATGAGCAGTTAAGATTAAATAATAACTATGCATTAAGGAGGCTGGCAAGATTGCCCAGCAAGTAAAGGCATTTCCCATGAAAACTTGATAACCTTCCATACCTGGAACCCAGAAAAGCTGTCCTCTGATCTCTAAGCACCCACATATACACATCATGCTTGAGCAGCACAATTGAAAAACAAAACACTAAAAGGATGATTAAAGGAGGATGGATTAATAATATGGTTAAAAGTTAGTCAAGTTCTGCTTTGCATCCATGAGGACTTGAGTTCAGATCCCAGCACCTGCCTCAAAGGACTAGGCAGATAATGAGAGGAAGCTACTCACTACTCACTCCATGCAACACAGGCACACTTGCACGTCACACTACAGAACAAGGAAAACTCATGCTTACTAGGATATGCAAAAAAGGAGACATGGTAGTGTAAATCTGGTCAAAAGACTGTGACAGTGAGGGCCACAGGCCTTTCTAAGGAAGCTACAAATGTTTTACTACATGGACATGATGTACCTGTCAGACTGCCTTCTAAATAATCATGTTTATGCCCATATATTAGTGATGCTACCAGGTTTAGTCAGAGAATCTTCTGTTTGCAATGAACTGTAGTAATTATCACAGACTCACGACTGCTCAAAGTGACAAGAATAAGTGACTGCTGAATGCTCAGCTTTAAGTTGTACATCTACATTACCTTCCCCCAAGGCTCACTTTGAAGAGGGAACAGAAATGATTAAAAGCCCAGAG
This sequence comes from Acomys minous, assembly GCF_964271855.1. Classification (NCBI taxonomy): domain Eukaryota; kingdom Metazoa; phylum Chordata; class Mammalia; order Rodentia; family Muridae; genus Acomys; species Acomys minous. The sequence goes on from NC_140485.1 coordinate 43,047,474, forward strand.
GAAGGAGATGTGGTGCAGAAAGCTGCTATCCTGGCAGCACTTGGTCACTGCACCCTAAAACACACAGCAGCTGTATTAGACCTGTAAAGTGAGGATGGGCTCTCGGCCCCTCCTGGACATCTACAGGCAGTTAATAGTTGCTGGAGCAGAAAGAGACATTTTCTTTAGTGGAATGATCACTGGTTAGATGCCCATGCTCCTGAAAGCAACCCTAATGAAACTCAATGGGCTCCTTAAAGGAGAAGAGGAGAAGACAGAACATATAGAAGGGAAATTACATATTCCAGAGGAGAATCAGAGGGAGAAGGTAAGAGACAGAAGATAAAGAGATATAGGATCAAAATATATTAAATACATGTATGAAAATGTCACATTGAACCCAATGTGAATAATATATAATAATAATAATAATAATAATAATAATAATAATAATAATAATAATAATAATAATACTTTAAAAGATATACTGAGTCCCGTAAGGAATTGGGTTATTTATTTCCTGGCTCTGTTGCTAAAACAAAGAAACAGGACACAGAAGGAAAACTCAAGGCAAGTTTCTAGTGCTCATCTCCAATAGAGACTAAGGCTGCAACTACACAGCTCAACAAAAGGACAGGTAGCCTTTAATCCCAGCACTTCAGAGGCAGAGGCAGGTGTATTTTTGAGTTTGAGGCCAGCCTGTTTGCACAATTGATTTCCAGGATAGCCAGAGCTCCACAGTGCAATCATATCTCAAAAAAAAAAAAAAAAAAAAAAAAAAAGTACCAAAAGCCAGCTTTTGCCTTCAGGCAACACTAGTGGGAAACAAGCAGGGTAGGAGGAACATTAAACTAAATAAATACAACAAAGCTAAGCTAACTCCCAGTGCTCGTTATCAATCACTTAATTTTCTCTGTGAATAACAATTTAATCACAATTGACTACAAGAATGGAGGTTATAGGGGCTGGAGAGATGGCTCAGAGGTTAAGGTTAAGGCCTTTTTTTCTCTTTCTTTGAGACAGGATTTTACTGTGTAGCCCAGGCTGGCCTTCAGCTCAAGAGATCCACCTGCTTCTGCATCTCAAGGAGAACCCACTATGCCTGGCCAAGATACCCAAAGAGATTTCTTAAAGATGTAGGTTTTATCAATGCTTGTATTAGAAATTAAAAATGAATTTAAAATATTAAAAGTACTGAACTCACTTAAATATAAATATCTTGAGATGGAACTATATTAAGTGGTAGAGCACTTGATAGTATTTGTAAGGCTCCATGTTCAACCCCAGCAGAAGAGAAAAAACCTTAAACATCAATATCTGAAAATAAAATAAATAAATAAAAAGCAAGGCTGTGGTGGCACACACCTTTATTCCCAGCACCGGAGAGGCAGAGACAGATGAATTGGAGTTCAAAGCCAGATTGGTCCATAGAATGTGTTCCAGGATAGCCAGAGCTACACAGAGAAGAAACTCTGTCTTAAGCCACCCCTCCTCACCCTCCCCAAACTCACACACAAAAAATCAATATACATTTTATAAAAATGTACACTGTAAGACAAATAAAAAGATGGCTGTGGTTGTTTGTACACAGGCTAATCAAACTTAGGTATTGTGCATGTTAGGCAAGAACTTACTACTGAGCTATTCCCAACCAATGGTGGTACCCTTGGGTGATCTTTTAAGCATCTAGCTGAGAGGCTGGAGAGATGCTCAGTTAAGAGTCCTGCCTGCTCTTCCAGAAGACCTGGGTTCATTCCTCAGCACTCAAATGGCAACTGCCAACCATCTCTAACTCTAGTTCCAGAGTATCCCATGCCATCTTCTGGCCTCCAGGGACACCAGGCACAAACATGGTACCAATATACATGCAGACTAAACACTCATACACATAAAACAAAATAAAGAATTGTTTTGAAAGAAGATGGGTATTGTGGCTCAGTAGTAGATAGAACATATGTTTAGCAAGCTTAAAGCCCCATGTTTGAGCCTCAGCTCTCAAGTAAAATTAAAGTAATTTTAAAAACACACATTTTACATTTATTTATTTTTGTTTTATGTGTATAGATGTTTTCCCTGTATGTCTGTGTACTGTACACATTCAGTGCCCATATAGGCAAGATGGGCATCAGATCCTTTGGAACTGAAGTCACAGGTGGCTGTTAATTGCCATGTAGACGTTGAGGGTACTGAACCCAGGCCATCTGCAAAAGCAACAAGTGTTACTGTTTGGTTAGGTGTTTTGTTTTGTTTTGTTTTTCAAGACAGTATTTCTCTGTGTAGGCTGTCCTGGACTCGAACTCACAGAGATCTGCTGCCTCTACCTCTCCAAGCGCTGGAAGTACAGGTGTGTGCCACTGCACCCAACTAAGTGTTTCTAGCTAAGTGTTCTTAAATGCTGAGCCATCTCTCCAACCCCAATAAGTAATATTTTTTAAAAGAATAAAAAAGGTTAAGGGAGTCAGGTGGATCACCATGAGTTCAAGGACAGCTTGATCTACAAAGCAAGTCCAGGACAGCCAAGGCTACACAGAGAAACCCTGTCTAGAAAAACAAAAAAAATAAAAAAATAAAAAGACTGAAGGTATATAGCTCAGTGTTAAAGTGTTTGCCTAGCCATGAATGAGGCTCTGGACTTAATTCCCAGCATCATAAAAACAAAAATTAATAATAACAACAACAATAATAAAGGCAAACATGCAATTTTCTGTTCTTTCTAGAGAGGTAAGAGAATAGAATAGAGTAACTAGCGTAAGCTGGAGTGGTGTTACATAGGAGGTCAAAGTGAAATTGAAAAATAAATTAGCTTCAGCAGGTGTGGCAACTCACACCTGTATCCCAAAACTTGGGAGGATGAAGGTAAGACTGCAGCAAATTCCAAAGCTAGCCTGGGTTACAGAATGAGTTCTAGGACACCCTGGGCTATATACATACACATAATTTTAAAAAAGACTGTCTTTTCCTAAGTGACATGCATCAAAAATATGGAGGAGAGGGAGGAGCTATAGAGATGGCTCAGTGGTTAAGAACACTTACTGTTCTTCCCTACGTCCCAAGTTGAATTCCCAGAACCCATATTGGGCACCTCATAGTCACGTGCTCATAACCAGCTCTAGAGGAGTCTGATGCTTATAACCTCTGAGGGCATTGCACTCATGCAGAAACACAACACAGAGAATTAAAAATATGAATGATTCGGGCACAGTGGCACATGCCTGCCTCGTGTACACACCAAATTCTAGTGTAGGATAATCAGGGCTACATAGAGACCTGTTTTGTTTCAAATTTCACACACACACACACATACATACATACACACACACACACACACACACACACACACACACACACACACACAAAGGGGAGAAGATATCATTTAAAAAAGGAATGGGAAGTTAAGATGATTTAAACCTATACTTAGATAATAAACTTTTTTGTGACCATTTGAACAAGCAGAGATGGGCCTCAATTCCCATTTTGAAGTATTTTCCATTATTGAATGTACTAACTATAGTTAGAGAGAGTTAAGGAGGAAAATCAGTAAAATATTCTTCTTATATACTCTTTAGCTTTACTACTTATTTTTATCAAGTATATACTTAAAAGCAACATACAGCTGGGCATGGTAGCTCACATTTGTAATTCCAGCACTTGGGAAGCTGAAGCTCAAAGAGTGAATTCCAGGCCAGCCAGTTCTACACTAAGTCTATCACAAAGAGCATGAGCTAATGATTACAAGAATTCTGAGGTTTACAAGCTTTCTTTTACTTAAAACCCCCTCAAGTACATGTTTAGTAGATGCTTTAAATGAAAATTCCCAGTCTACCAATAGAATCACAGGTATCAAGTCTGAAAGTTGTAGCACAGACATCTCTATTTTCATAATGCACCAAAATAATCATAACAAAAACGAGTCTTAAACTCGACTATGAGAAACAGTAAGTATATGGTATAATATTTTAGTTAATGTCACACGCCAAATAGGACTGTGTTGAAAAATTCCACATTTGGGTTTAGTGACATCTTGACCATCACATTTTTAATGAATTGAAAGTGATGCTGGCTAGTGTAAACAAAGGTCTAGCACATATCATTACACATAACAACTGTGTTGCTGCCTTAAATACTTTCAATGTTTTTAATTAAAATACGTAACAGGATAACACATACTCATTATTTTTTTATATAAAAATCTCAAGTGTGGTGGGGCACACCTTTAATCCCAGCACTCGGGAGACAGAGGCAGGCAGATTGCTGTGAATTCGAGGCTACCCTGGTCTACAAAGCGAGTCTAGGACAGCCAAGGCTACACAGAGAAACCCTGTCTTGGTGGGGGGGGGGGGGGGGGAGAGAAAGAAAGAAAACTCAAAAAATGAGGTGGCACACACCTTTAATCCTGCACTCCAGAGGCAGAGGCAGGTGAATCTGTGAGTTCGAGTCTAGCCTGGTCTACAGATGAACTTCAAGGATGGCTAGGGCTGCACAGAGAAACCCTATCTCAAAAAGCCAACAACCAACCAACCAACAAACTTAAAAAGCAAGGAGTAGCCAGGTATGGTGATCCATGTTCAAGGAGGCAAAGGCACAAGGATCATTGAGTTTGAGGCCAGCTTGGTCTATATTGAGTTCCAAGCAAGCCAGAGCTACAAAGTCAGACCCTGTCTTAAATAAAATAGTAAGGTGTGAACCTGGTGTGGTAGTGCATACCTTTAATGCCAACAGTAGAAAGGTAGAGGCAGGTGGATCTCTTTGAGTTCTAAGCCTACTGGGACTACTGAGTTAGACTCTATCTGAACTCAGGAAGCTAAGGCAAGAAGAGCAGGAGTTTCTGGGCAGCTTCAGCTACATAGCCAGGTCCTGTCAAATACTATACAATATTATTCAGGCATGATGGTTCGTGCCTATAACACAGCACTTAGGAGACTGAGTGAGGCAGAACTGTCCTGAGTTTATGGCCAGCCTAAGCTTATGTAGCTTATGAGTTTCAGGGCAACCTTGGTTACAGATTAAGACCCCATCTCACAAAGCAAAATGAATTTTACTAGCATGCCTGAGGCCCTGGGTAACACTAATATCATGGAAAACACCAAGTAAACCAACTAGAATGCCCCATTAGGCCAGGAGACAGCCTCCTTTCTCTCTCTGCTTTCTTCCTTTCCCCACTGATTTTTAGATCTCCACCTGGGACCTAAACAATGTCTTATGCACCCCAGGCAAGTATTTTATTAAACTATAATAGAAATGCTCCTCACTGCATCATTTGCTTGTGCACTTTATTTTTATTTTGTATTCTTTTGTTCAATGTACCCTTCAGAGCAATAGGCAAATACAATTCTGCCATTAGCTTATACCAATGGGCTCATAGATTATCCCTACCACAAAACCCCAGGATGTAACATATAGTTGATGTAAACATGTTTGCTATTCCATGTTCTGCAATAATGACAAAAATCTCAGGAATGTCATTAAACAACATGACTATTACCTACATAACTGTTATCCATTTTATGTCCGTCTTAGAATAAGCACAAAATTAATTGAGCATGCTCAATGAATAATATATATTACAGGACAGGTGTCACATTTAGGACTAGATGCCAGCTTGTCCTTTGCCAATGTAAATGAACTGGGTTCAAGAAAAGCAGTTTGAGAGGCAGGAGGTCTCTGGGCATTCAAGGCCAGCCTGATCTACAAAGTGAGTCCAGGACAGTCAAGGCTACACAGAGAAACCCCGTCTCGGAGGGGAGGAAAAAAAAAAAAGAAAGAAAGAAAGAAAGAAAGAAGGAAACAGAAGAGAAGCAGTTTGTATAGCAAAAATCCCTCCAAAATTTCCAAATACAAAAATCATATTCAATTTAAAAAGTTAAAAAAAAAAATAGGAGTAAGGTATTGGTTGAAATAATAATCATACATACTCACTTCATCCCCTAGGAAGCAAATACAAATCAATACAAAGATCTGGTAATGAAGCTCTGTGGAGCATGCATTTAGCTTAATGAATACGCAGCAATGAAAGAAAACCATCAATAAAAGACAAAAAGAAAAGAGCTGGGTATGGTGGTGCACACCTTTAATCCCAGCAGCCAGGGAAGCAGAGGCAGGTAGATCTCTCTGAGTTCTAGGCCAGCCTGGTTTACAGAAAACAAAAAACAAAACAAACATTCCCCAAAACAATATCTAACATATTTGGTTATCCTACTTTCTTCCCAATCATCTCCTTTCACATTCATCTTGCCTTTTAAATTATTCAGTAATAGTGTTACCTTTAAGCAGTTTCTAAGTACTAACAAAATAAACTAGGTTTCAGATAATACTATACTACATTACATATATTTTCCCATTTTCTCTATCCTCTCCAATCTATTTTTCACTCATGACTCCTCTGGTTGAGAAAGACCAGAAGAGGCAGAATTCCCACAAGTTTCAAATCAGCTTGGCCTATTACAGCAAGAGCCCATCACAAAAAACCAAAACAGTCACAAAAGGATGTTTTTCTTTTCTTTTTTTCTGAGAAAGACTTACTTCAGTCTCTTAAATGCTGGGATCAATGGTGTGTGCCACCATGCTTGTCTCTGAATAGCTTTCATTTCTGTTTAGGTTTTCTCACCCATAATTAAGGATCACTTCTTTTTAAAGGCCTTATTTTCATTTTTGTGTATGAGATGTTCACCTGTGCCCAAGGACCAGAAGAGGGCATTGGAGCCCCTGAAGCTGGAGTTACAAGTGCCTGTGAGTCTCCCGATGTGAGCACTAGGAACTCAATTCCAGCCCTCTAGAGCAGCAAGCCATCTGATCCACCAAGCCATCTTTCCTGCCATAAGGTCATCTTAAGTACTCAATTGTTCTTCCACTGGCCATTGTCTTAAACACCAAGAACTGTATAGCCAGTTCACATTTTAAAACCCATTACACCGAAGTATCATTTAATTACTATTTTAGCTAAAGTAAAAAAACACAGTAACAGAGATTTACTTCAATGCAATGACAGCAGAGGAAGGAATGGAAAAGGACAGCTCTGTGATAAATACACTACACTTTACACTATTTCTCTCTCTCTCTCATATTTGAGATGTATCATTAAACATGTAAAAGCTGGGGGCAGGGCTGGGAGGCTGGAGTATCATTCAGTGGTTAAGAGCTCTTACGAAGGACTCAGGCTCAGTTCCTCATAACTCCATTTCTAGGGGATTAAAAGCCCCCTCCTAACATCCTTGGGTGCCAGACACACACATGGTACACATATAAACATGCAAGCAAAACACTCATACACTTTTTTTTAAAAAAGTACATCCCCCTATAAGCCTAGCATGCAGGAGGCAGAGGCAAAGGACGATAGCAAGTCCAGACAGCCTGGTTTACAGAAAGGCTTCCTGGACAGCGAGGGCTACATAGTGACACTGTCTCAATCAACCAAGCCAACTATTTTATTTTATCTCCAATTAATAACCAACTTATTCCAAGTTTGTTAATAGATGGTTACTGAGGAGAACAGTATCAACACAGATTACTAATATGGGAAAATAGTCTAGTGAAGACATCTGAAAATCACACCAACCAAGTAAACATTATCTATCATTAGTAGTGGAATAATCAGCAAAAAAGCGCTACCATGTGTTCTTGTTTGATTTATAAGCAGAATTCCATTTTTAAAATGGGTTTGGATTAAGGGCTCATCAGTTAAAGAGTGAATACTGCCCTTCCTAAGGGTCCCAAGTTTGGTCCCCAGCACCCACTATGGCTCACTATCTGTATCTTGCTCCAGGGGGATCAGACACCACCGGCCTCCATGGTGCAAGATGGTCTCTCACCCTCCTGTCTCACCCTGAGTTTGGGGATACAGGAGTATGCCACTGTATCTACCCAGCCTTTTGGGCCAGTAAGATGACCCAAGGTAAAGGTGCTTGCCACCACGCCTTAGTTCAATCTCCAGGACCTACAGAATAGGAAAGAACCAATTTTTAAAGGTTCTCCTTTGACCTCCACAAGTCCACCAAGCACACTTGAGCTCTCACATACACACTCACACTCTCACATACATACACCTACAAGATTTTTTAAGTGCTTTTTATTATATTCTATCCAAGATATTTAACTTCAAAATTATCAAGATTGAAAATAGACCTAAGTATAAAATCCTTGGGAAATACAGTAAGCATCAACTAGATGACACCATCAAAAATTCCCCAAAGATCTCAAAATGATAAACGGTCTTTTCAAATAAACAACAGAGGCATAGGAAGATTGTTTATGAGGTAAGCAAATGTGTAGATGCAGGATCAGTGCTTTACCTAGATTAAATTCTGATGTTTGGTTGGCTTTTGCTTTGTCTTGTTTTTGAGACAGCCTCTTATATCCCTGACCGCCTTTAAACTCATTATGTAGCCAACGACGCCTCTGGCCTCCAACTCCTGAGTGCTGGGATTATAGGTTTTGTGCCACAAAGCTGGCAGTTTGGGATTTACTCTGGATTCCAGATCTCTGCGCATGCTACACAAGCACTCTTACTAACTGAGCAACATCCACAGCCCATAAGTCACAAATATGAATATGAACTAGATTATAAATATATCATTATTTGGCTGAAGAGATGACTCAGCTGTTAAAGGCTAGGCTCACAACCAGAAATATAAGAAACACATCATTACTGAGCTAGTACACTGGAGAGAACCCATGATTCCAGTTCTTGGGAGGTGGAAGTTCAAGGTCATCATCAGCTACAAATCGAGTTTGAGGCTGTCCTCAAACTTGTACAACACCCTATCTCCACAAAACAAAAAACAAAAAAACAGCCAAAACAAAACAAAAAGCCCAGGAGCTAAATGTGGTGGTGCACTCCTTTAATTTCAGTACTCAGGAGGCAAAGGCAGACAGATCTCTGTGAGTTCCAGGCTCCCCTGATCTACACAGCCAGAGCTGTTACATAGAGAAACAAAACAAACAACAGCCCCACCACCCCCCCAAAAAATCAGAAGGTATGACTAGATTTCAAGGGGGACAACGGTATGGTAGTTATATAACAGATTAATATCATTATATAAGAGAATACTGAACTAGTGTGGACTAAAGTGTGATCTGTGAACTTTTAAAGAAATGTGTACGAAGAAAGAAAATCTGCAAAGGTTAGAGGTAAATATCAGTAGTAGAGGCTTGCCTAACATGTGCAAGATCCTGGATTTGAGTCACAGCAACACAAACAAGAAATACATGTGTAAACACTATTTATGTAATATAATAATATATAAACCAAATACATATATATGGCAAAGTTTGTAACCACTGTTAGGTTAGGTGAAAACTATATTAGGAGTTTATGAATTTTTCCTTCAACTTTTTTGTTGTAAACTGCACAATAGAATTCAAAGGAGGCAAGTCTGTTATGGTGGTTCATATCTATAATCTCAGGACTCAGGATGCTGAGGCAGAAGAATTACAATGAGTTCAAGGACTAAACTCCTAAATTAAAAAAAAAAAAAAAAATCGAAGGGTGGCGGTACACTATCTTTACTCCTAGCACTCAGCAAGACAGAAGTAGACTATCTCCATGAATTCAAAGCCAGCCTGCTCTACATAGCAAGTTCCATGCCAGCCAGGACTATAGCTAACACTGTCAAAATAAAATAAAAATAAAAGGGAATTGGAGGGTGAAGGTTTATACGGTCTCAGTCCCTGCTTTCATTAAAACATTAAATACTGTGTTGAGGTTGTAACTCAGCCGTTGAGGCCTCCCGAGTGCACAAGGCCCTGGGTTCAATCTCCAGCTGGGGTAGACTCAAAAACTAAACCCTCACAAGTCTATAAACAAAACCATGACAATAGTTTTGTCTTTATAATTTTATATAAAACAATGAATTTTAGACACATCCAATGAAACTTCAACACCATGAAATAAAAATGCTAGCCCAGAAAAAGTGGAGTCAAAGAAATTGTACTTTTGTATTTGTGGGTACCTTAACTTTAGATAAAAATGCAAAGCACTGCCAAGACCTCAGGAGTGAAACTGGTGCTCAAGCAAGCTTTTGCTCACTTCCTAAAGTAATTAAGTTAGAGTTCACCTACACTTCATGAACAGTCAACCTCCAATAGCTGGGAATTTGTGGGGGGCGGGAAGAAAAGAGAAAACAAGCTTATTTTACTGCTACAGCAAAAGGAAATTTAGGATTTAGTACTACTTTTCTTTAAAAAATAAAAATATTAGGATCAAGATTGAAGCACACAGCTTATATAGAATAATTTTTTTAACATAATAGGCAAATAGTATCCTACAAAATTTAGGCTATAGAAGAGCTAAAGACAGAGGCAAGCGGATCGCTGTGAGTTCGAGGCCAGCCTGGTCTACAAAGCAAGTCTAGGATAGCCAAGGCTACACAGAGAAACCCTGTCTCGAAAAACAAAACAAAACAAACAAACAAAAAAGGGCAAAAGAACCCGACGTGGAGATGCACGCCAGTATTCCCAGCTAATCCTAGCCCTGGAGGCCAAGTAAGCAAAAATTGTCACAAGGTCAGAGCTATACAGTAAAACTTGATCTTCAAAAAATAAAAAATAAAACTAGCCGGGCGTGGTGGTGCTCGCCTTTAATCCCGGCAGAGGCGGGCGGATCTCTTGTGAGTTTGAGGCCAACCTGGTCTACATAGGGAGTCCATGACAGCCAGGGCTGTTACATAGAGAAACTCTGTCTCGAAAAATCAAATAAATAAACAAATAAGTAGAAAGTGAAAGGGGGAACCTCATACCTAAAAAACCTGATTTTCAAAATACTTAAATATCATTTCTATCTACCATCCAAACAGATGGGGCCTAAAGCACATTCCCAGTTTTCAATTTATCAAATTCCGCAATGTTTGAGTGGCCGCAAAAGCAAAAATAAAGTGTTCCTAGACGAGAGGAAAAAAAAAAAAAAAAGGGAGCCGAATTCACAACCCACCCACCTCTCGGTCCAGCCACGCACTGCTTCTGGACTGCTGCTTTTTACCTTCGCTCTCTCGGAGGCCTAGTTTTCTACACTGGTTTCGTTTTTTATTTCTCGGCACAGGAGACTGGGGAGCAGACGATGGAAATCCTGCCATCGCAGGGACACGTTATAATAATCCCCGGTAACACTAAAATGGTTATCAAATAAACCCCGTCCCGACCGAAGAGATGCGGTCAACAGGGAGAAGCAACGTCTCAGCTTTTGTCTAAGTCAAATGCTTGTTCTGATGAACCCCACGGAGAAGCCAAGTTACCGGGAGACCTCAGGGGGTGTGCTCCGGCCCCCCCGGGCTCACTAGACCTCCCGAAGCCCTTCCTCACGCGAACCCAGCTGCCGTGGTCGCACCCAAAGGGCCTGAAAGAAGAGGTCGCCACGAGGCCCCGCCACTCGTTCCTCACCTGCTCCGCGGCTGCGTCTCCTGACATGGCCTCAGGGGGATTACAACGTCAACAGTGGCCGGCGAAGAAAAGCTAGGAAGGAAAAAAGTAAACTAGAAATAACTCCCTCCCCCCACCCCGCAGCAAAAACCAGTAACGCTACCCAGTGCCCAGCAGAGCCAGAGCCGCCACACGACTCGCCACCGCCCACTCAGATATGAATTAAAATGGCTGCGCCCCAGCCGGCTGCAGGGGGAGGTGTGAGGCGCTTCCGTATTCACTTCCGGGACAGTGGGCGGGGCTGGAGCTCAACTCCCGGATTATTGGAGGCGCACAAGCGCAGAGCGATCCCAGGGGGCGGGTTCGATGCGGGAGCTGACGTCACGGCCCGGAACTGATGACGCAGCTGTCCCGATTTCTGTAGGCGGCCGGAAAGATCCAGGCTATTGGTGTAGGAGCTCCCGCGCTTCTTGGAATTTAATTACTGAGTTGCAGAGCCGGGCTCCTCCCTGTGAATCCTGACTGCCAATCGGTTCAGTTCAGGCTAACTGACCATTTTAGGGAACAGCGTTGAGAGTTAGAGAAATGCCTCTCATATTTACGGGATAAGAAGTCTACTAAAGCGTTCTGTACTTTCATTTCTTGAGGCTGAGAGGAACAAATGAAGTCCGTATTAACATTTGCAGTCGCTATTCCTTACAAGACCCGGAATTTTGTCTTAGCGTCTCACCACGGTTTCTTGTCTGCAAAATTGCGGTAGTAGTGAGGAACGAAAGGTGCTTTGCATTCAGACTTCTCACCTCATTAGAGGGAGTAATCTGGGCAATTTGCATTTCCTGTGTCTCTGTTTCCTTGTCTATAGATAGGAATAACAACAACAGCTGCGATTTAACTAAAAAGTGAAAACCCTTGTTTGGTTGGTGGCGCAAGCCTTTAGTCCCAGCAGAGGTAGGCGAATTGCTGTGAGTTCGAGGCCAGCCTGGTCTACAAAGCAAGTCCAGGACAGCCAAGGCTACACAGAGAAACCCTATCTCAAAAAAAAAAAAAAAAAAAAAAAAAAAAGTAAATGAAGTCGCCAGGTGTGGTGGTGCACGTCTTTAACCTCAGCATTAGGGACGCAGGGGCCAGTGGACCTCTATGAGTACGAGGCCAGACTGGTCTATAGAGTTACAGGCAACCATAGCTATTTAGTAAAATCTGTCTTGAGAAGCCATAAATAAATAAATAAATAAATAAATAAATAAGAGGGGAGTGGGGAATGAGAACTTCTTTTCCATCCTATTCCTTAACGTACACTATTCAACACCTTATTGGTTTTAGCCTATGGACTTCCTATTTTCCCCTCCCCTTTCAAGCAGTCAGATGAACCAAATAGTTGCTGCAACATTTGATAACGGAGGTCTGAATATATCAGGAGTACTTTCTACAATGGGGTATCAATCTTTTAAACTGTTGCTGATGTACAGTAACCAACTTAGAAAGCTCTCCACAGTGGGCCAGGCTGATGGCTCAAAGGGTAGAGGTGCTTGTTATTTCTGGCCTAAAAACCTGAGTTTGACCCTGGCATCCAGTGAGTTGACAGAAGAGAACTGACTCCAAAAAGCTGTCCCTTGACCTCCACACATGCACTACGGCACTGACACGCTCCTAGACAAACAAGATAAATATATAATTCTAAAGATATCCACAAAATTAAGCCAAAAAGTGTAGAATATAAAATAGTCTATGTATGTATGTATATATATATATATATATATATATATATATATATATATATATATATAAATCATCATCAAGACATTTAAAGAGGTTACTGTTAAGAGGCAGAGTTAAATCCTGGTGGTGGTGCACGCCTTTAATCTCAGCATTCCGGAGGCAGAGGCAGGTGGATCTCTGTGAGTTTGAGGTCAGGACAGCCAAAGATACACACAGAGAAACCCTATCTTGGTGGGGAGGGGGGGGAGTCAGACTCAGACAGAACTGTGCGAATGCAGGGCAATTTTGTCTACATAGTGAGTTCCAGGCCAGCCAAAGCTACATAAGGAGACCCTATCTCAGATTTGGGGTGGTGATGCTTGAGAGGTTGCTTAGTTACCATCTGTGCTGTCTTATGTCAATTTGACACACAAACAAGTTATCGGAGAGAGGAGAATCTAAATTAGGAAAGGGTCTCCATAACATCCACCTGTACGGCATTCTTATAATTATCGACTGATAAGGACAGCCCAGCCGATCGTGGGTGAGGGTCTGGGCTGGTGGTCACGGGTTCTATAGGAAAGCAGGCTGAACAAGACATGGGGGAGCTAGACAGTAAGCAACACCCCTCCATGGCTTCTGCATCAGCTCCTGTCTTCAGGACCTTTTCCTGTTTGAGTTCCTGTCCTGACTTCCTTCAGTGATGAACAGCGCTGTGGAACTGGAAGCCAAATAACCACTTTCCTCCCCAGCTTGCCTTTTGGTCATGGTGTTTCATGACAGCAGTAGTGACCCTAACCCCTCGGACCCCAGTTCCAGAGGACCTGATGTCTTCCTTTGGTCTCCACAGATACACACATAAGCAAAATACATTAAATTTTTAAAAAGGCACTAAATATGTAAATAAGCTCGGCTTTTTGGTGTTTTAACTGAAACTGTTATGCCCAAAGTTTGAGAGACTCCTCGAACAGACCACCCAAGAGCCGAGTCCAAATGCAATAGCAAAGAAGTCTTTATTGCAGGTTCGAACCCGGGACACACTTCCAATGCACTGACACAGCAGATGCAGGGAAGTGGCCCCGAGTCTCAATTCAGAGGAGTTTTTATAGGTTTCAGACAAAGAAATGGGTTTTACAGTATATGACTGGATGGCATTTGGACAGAAAAGCTGTAAGCATGGAGTAACAAGCCTTGGCGTTTTATGGTTGGGTAATAGGTGTAGGGGCAAGTTGCCCTTTAGAAAAGATTGGTTGAAGCAGTCATGGAGGCTTTAGGAACTTTGGCCTGGCTTCTCCTAATTGGTTGTTGCTGTGCACCAGACCACCTGCTGGTCAGCTTGACCAGCAGAGAGTATATTTGGACTTTTCCCAGGTGAGCTGATTGTGTTGCTAGGGGAACATTTTTCTGTTTAGTCTACTTTGTGGTTTTTCCTGGAATCTGGGTTCAGCTCTTGGCTAGGTTTAACACGAAATGGAGTTTCTTTTTCAAAATGGAGTTTGTCTGGTCCTTACAAAACAAGATCTCAGTGTGTAGCTGAGGCTGACTTTGAACTCTGGATCAACCTATCTCCCCAGTGTAGGGACTATAAACATGAGCTATCATACGTGGCTCATATCTTTTTTCACCTGTTTGGGTTTTTTTTGTTTTGTTTTGTTTTTTTGTTGTTGTTTTTTGTTTTTCGAGACAGGGTTTCTTTGTGTAGCATTGGCTGTCCTAGACTTGCTTTTGTAGTCCAGGCTGGCCTCGAACTCACAGCGATCCGCCTGCCTCTGCCTCCCGAGTGCTGGGATTAAAGGCATGTGCCACCACACCCAGCTTTTTTCACCTGTCTTAAAGATTTATCTTACCAGGCATGGTGGATCACACCTTTGATCTCAGTACTCAGGAGGTAGAGGCAAATGGATCTCTGAGTTCAAGGCCAGCCTGGTCAACAGAGCGAGTTCCAGGTCAGCCAGGGCTACACAGAGAAACCCTTGTCTCCAAAAAACAAAAACAAAACCAAAACGAAACAACAACAACAAAATAGAATTTGTCTTTAGGGACCAGAGAGCTGGCTCAGCAGATCAGAACACCTGTTACTCTTACAGACGGCCTGGGTTTGATTCTCAGCACACATACACTGCAGCAAACAACTGTCTGCAACTCCAATTCCAAAAGACCATCAGCACTGCACACAGGCATTGTACAGACATACATGCAGGCGAAGCAACTGCACATATAAGATAAATCATTCTGCTACACATTCTTCCCCAGGGTTTAGCCCAGTGGATGGGTGGAACTAAAATAACATCTTATTGAGGGAGATAATTCAGACTCAGAAGGATAACTGGGTTCTCTCTTATTTGAGGCTCCTAGCTCCAAATCTTCAGAATTGATTACATATATATCCTGGAGTACTGCAGAAACTAGGAGAGTAAAAAAGGGACCCAGTGCTGGGCCTGAGGGAGTGGAAAAGCACTAGGGAGGGAAATATCAGGGTATGAGTGATCTGATGGGGGAGCTTTAATTAGAGAAGGAGGAAATAAATACAGAAGAAGGAGGAAAGGGTAAGGTAACAGTAAGGATGTCTGGGAAA
The DNA here is from genome assembly GCF_964271855.1 of Acomys minous. Classification (NCBI taxonomy): domain Eukaryota; kingdom Metazoa; phylum Chordata; class Mammalia; order Rodentia; family Muridae; genus Acomys; species Acomys minous. The sequence continues at coordinate 43,063,069 of NC_140485.1, forward strand.
GTCATAAGAAAGCGTACTATTAACTACTTACCTAAAAACATCTATAGCACATGTAAGTTGGTGCAAAAATATGCAGTGGTGCAAGCCTGTAATCCCAGCACTCAGGGAGGCAGAGGCAGGCCAGCCTGGTCTACAAAGTGAGTCTAGGACAGCCAAAGGCTACCCAGAGAAACCCTGTCTCAAAAACTCAACACACACACACCACACACACACACACACACACACACACACACACACACAGCTTAAATGAAATTTTCCCATCTGAGCAGACAATGCTCCCTCCAAGAGCCAAAGGCCAACTAACAATATCCCCGACACCAGGCATGAGAAGCTCTCTTTTGAGTTTTTAATCAGAGTTGTCTGAGAGACCCCCCCAAACGTTACAGAATATTGCTATTGCTCTTGTGTAGGTATATGGTTATTGTGCAGTTTAAATTCTGATTTTCTGTCTAAATGTTGTATAAACTCTGCCCCCCAATTATCCTTCTGTTATGTCAGTAGAACAGTTTACAGCCAATCAATATGCAGGGGAAATAATAGGGCTGGACTTCCTGCCAGCCAGGGGAGGAGGAGTCAGGGGGAGAAGCCAGAGGAGTAGGCCACCAGGAGGGGTCCATGGAAGATGAGGAGGAGGAAGGATCTGGAGCCGAAGAAAGCTACAAAGTGCAAGCATTGCTGGGAAGTTTGCTGGGAGTGAGACAAAACAGCACAGAGGGTTAAGAACAGCCTTCAACTGCTCAGATCGTGTTGTGAAGCCTTGCATTGTAAAAGATAGCCAGGTTAAGACATAAGCTAAAAGAAACAAACACAGTTTTATAAAAATCATTTCAACACCCTTGATTGACTCCAAGAGTGGAAGGTAAGTCCCTATTGCTGAAGACACCATGGGCTTCAGGCACAGAGTCCAGAGGCCCCTGAGCTGGAACTGGCCTGAATGTGTCCTCCCCGAAGACTACCTTTCATGGTACCAGAAGACACCTTGCAAGGTTCCAAAGGAGGAAAGCAAATAAAACTTCTACCCAGTTATGACACCATGAAGCACAATGACCACCGTGGCATGAAAACCCTAAGGATGCAATAATGGCACGTGTAGAAGGATGTTAACTCAGAACATGGATGCTACGGCAAGAGAACATGTCCCCAAAAACCTTCTAGGTCTATGTGACCCGGCTGGCAAGAGATCACACCCAAAGATCTTCTAGGGCTGTGTGATCAGGCTGGAATACAAACACGCCTTTGATCCAGGGGACAGAGGCAAACAGATCTGAGCTCAAGGCCAGCCTGGTATAGAGCAAGGAAAAGCTTAGGTCCAGGAACAGTGATAAGTGCCTTTAATCCCAAACAAAGGTAAAGTTAGTTTGTAGAAGGAAGCACTTGTGTTGGAAAGTGATGTCTGATTAAGCGGCATAAAAGGTGGCAAATCAGAGAAGATTTGACAGAATAGGATACACACAACTATCGCGAGACCAAAGAGGAAAAGGAAGCTACTTAAGAGGCAGTTTTACAGAGAGAGAGGAGGCAGTTTTCACCAGGACAGTAGTAGAGAGATGGGTTGCAGAGAGAGAACTCAGGTGAAGACAGAACAAGCCAGAGAATGAGAAGAAGCCAGAAGCTTTTTAGAGCAGGTTGTTGAGTTAGTGTGTGGCCAAGCAGAGCAATCCAGGGCCAAGAGGGAAGCCAGATTAAATAAGTCGGCGGGGAGAGTAGTTTGAGCCAGACCAGCTGAGTTGAACCAGCCAGCCCAGAGCTCAGAAAGAACAAGTAAGGATGAGCTTATTAAGCAGTGAGTCTCAGAAGCGAAAACATTCGAGGCCTAAATTAGACTGTACAGAAGCTAGAAGCTTCCAGGAGTAGGCCTAAGATACCAAAGACAGCAATCCTCAGAGACAGCAATTGAAACAGGCCAATGAAAGATACTGTTACAGGGACAGACATCTTGGAGGTAACCAACAGCTCTATAATTGATCTTAAGACCCACTAAACAGGCCAGGCGTGGTGGTGCACACCTCTGACTGCAGGGCTTGAGAGGCAGAGGCAGGTGAGCTCGAGGCTACCTGGTCTACAAAGGGAGTCCAGGACAGCAAGTGACACACACACACACACACACACACACACACACACACACACACACGGAGGGAGGGAGGGAGAGAGAGAGAGAGAGAGAGAGAGAGAGAGAGAGAGAGAGAGAGAGAGGGAGGGAGACCCACTAAACAAGATAGAATTCCTGTCTGCTCCCCGGATCTGTGGTAGGGAGAAGTGAGCGGGAAACCAGCTGTTGGTTGTACAACTAGCTACAGGATCCAGTTGTTGAGGAGAGGTTGAGGAACGGAGGCATATACAATACAAGGTGAAGGTCTTGAGGCCCAGGACAGCTTTTCTCCTGGCTCTCTATCTTCTCCATCTCTGTCTTGCTTACTGTCTGTCTGACTCCTTGCTCCTTGCTCGCTTACCTGCTTGCTGTCTTCCTAACTATCCTCTTGCTTGCACTACCCATCTTTCTATCTCCTTTCTGTTCCCCATCTTTCTATCTCCTTTCTGTTCCCCATCTTTCTATCTCCTTTCTGTTCCCCATCTATCCGTCTCTCTTGCTGTTCCCATCTCACTCTAGCTTACTCTCTCATGTCTGTTACTTGTTTTGCTGTTCTCCTTGGGTATTTTATTGAAATGAAGCTCAATTTTTTTCATTGCAGATTACATCATGATTTTTTTTCCGTCTTTTACAATCACTAGGGCAGTCAAAAATCAACAGAACAAGGAAAGAAAAAGGTACTTGCAATGGTTCTGTGAATCCACCAGATGGCAGCAAATACAACTTTTAGCCAATGCTTAAACAACAGTGGTAAACCCACAGATGTCTATGTATTTATGTATCTATCATGTGTGTATGTATGTATCTATGTGTCTATCATCTATCTATGTATTTATCATCTATCTAAGTATGTATCTATCGTATGTATGTATGTATTTATCTATCTATATATATATTTGTTCCAAATTCAACTGGGTACTAGCATCCTAGTACAAGGAGGTATAGGAGGGTACAGGTGAGGCCAGTATGGGATATATGAGATTATGTCTCTGAAAAAACAAGAAAAAAATGAAAGAAAGTAAAATCTATTAAAATGTTTTCATCAGAATTCTAAATTATAGCTGGGCTTGGTGATAAACATGGTGACTTGGTGTAGCAGCAAAGACATAAGAGTTATCTCTGAGTTAAAATTCCTGGAGGTGGTAGGTGGCATACATCTTTAATCCCAGTGCTGGGTGGCAGAAGTGGGTGGATCTCCATGAGTTTGTAGCCAGCCTGGTCTACACCAAAAATTCTAGGACAGTCAGTGCTACATAGACAGACCTTATGCAAAAACAACAACTACAAAACAAAACAAAACAAAACAAAAAAGAAAAGAAAAAAAACAAAAACAAGCAAGCAAACCAAAAAACATGAGTTAAACTTGATCATCTCAGCTGGGTATAAATCACATTTGCTACACATTCTTGCACTAAATATAACAAGTATGGTCAAGCTCTGTACCCACACCCGCACAGCTGTATTCTTCCATTTCTGTCTTCTTTTTATACCTTGACTTATTTTAGAGGAAAGGGTGACGGGCACATGACTTCAGTGATGGAGAGGGATGGGTAAATATTTCAAAAGCCTGTGCAAGAGGGACACAGATATATCTGGGACTTTATTTTTAGAGTATGTGTAGCACTTTCAAGACACAAATTCTCAATATACTCGGAGAACCGAGTAGAATGACTGCTGACTTGTCTTGATTTAGAACGCTGACTGAACGCATTTTTCACACCTGAAATTTAATCTGACTCTCTTACTTGAATTTAAAGTATTATAAAATTAAACTAAGTCTGGATAATCAGTTTAAAAGCACCAAAGTATTCAATTATTTTTATTTATAAAAGATCTATTTATTTATTTAGACTATGAGTTGCACTCTGTAGTCTCACCCTGAGTCACGCTGGCTAGCCTGGAACTCCCTATGTAGACCAGGATAACCTAGAATTCACAGCAATCTACCTGTTTTTGCCTCCTGAGTACTGTGATTAAAGGTACGGGCCACTATACCAGCAAGAGTTATGTTTTTTCCCCAAGACAGGGTTTCTCTGGGTACCCTGGCTGTCCAGGACTCACTCTGTAGAGCAGGCTGGCTTTGAACTCACAGAGATCCCCCTGCCTCTGCCTCTCGAGTGTTGAGATTAAAGGCGTGTGCCATTGCCCAGCTGTATTTCTATTTTTTTTAAATGTGTATGGCTGTTTGGCTTGCATGTATATATATATGTGCACCATATCTGTTTGTACTTGAAGAGGCCAGAAGAGGGTATTGGATCCAACTACAATTACTGAGGATTATGAGCTGTTGTGGGGGTGCTGGGAGCTGAACCACCAATCCTCTACATTTGGGCCAGCTTCGGGGGTAGAAGCCTATAATCAAAGTATTAGATATTGATATAGGAGAATAGAGAGGTTGAGGATAAAATAAAAGAGAGATTGATGCTGCCTGAACAACATAGAAAGATACTGTCTCAACTACTGTCCACCCACACACACACAAAGAAAAAATCAGACTTGGGGTGCAACTCAGAGCTGCGTTCTTGTCTAGCACATGAGAGGTTCTGGGCTCAATTCCTGGGGGTGTGGCAGGGGGATTCAAAACCCTAGAAGGACAACATTACAGCAAACTGTACAAGAAAACAAAAATCATCATTTTACTACTTCAAGAAACTATTTTTATTCACCCTGGACCTCGAGGAAGCAGGCACAGCCTTGACATGAAGAATGACACCAGCAAATTCTGGGACCTCTACAGACGGCGACCAACCCTACGACTGGTGCCAAGGACCATGCCTCTATCCAGATGAATGTGGCCAAGACTGACAATGTCACAGGAAGGTTTAATGGTAGATTAAAACCTGTGCTATCCCACATGCCTTTAATTCTAGATATTTCTATTCTCCGGCTGGCTAAGGCTGATGGCAGCTGAAGGGGCCTTGGAGTCCACCCAGAACGTACCCAGATACCAAATTCTGAGCACAAAGGAGACTTATTACCCTAGAGGGGCAAGCAGGATGTTGGTGAGGGGGAGAAGGGGACCTCTGGATGAGCCAAGGACAGCAGCAGGTGATTTTGCAGGAGTGTGCTTTCAAGGAGAAAATGGGGAAGTCTATGCTAAAGTCCTGATTGGACAGGTCAGCCAGTACAGCCAAAAAATGATTTTTCATTTCTGGACCTTGGTGTTGTGATAGTTGGACCTTAGAGTTTTAGTCGGGCATAAGGCAGTGGCCAAATAAGGCAACAGACCTTGTGGGCTGGCTTAGGAATGTAATGGAAGAAGGAAGGCAAGAAGACCTGCCAGCGCCATGTTTGCAATGCTTGGGCCTGTAAGAGGGCCCGTCAACATCTCTCAACTTCTGGCCAGAGGAAATTGGGGTATGTTTGTCATAAATAAACACGAGAAACCAATCAACCAGCCAAACAAACAAAAACACCTAGTTTTAAGTTACCATGGCTCATATAGCAAAGACAAGGGAAGAAAGGGAGGGAGGACGTTTTTATTTACTACAGTCTTTTCATATTTAACCATATGCATACACTTCTTTGTGGCACACGTTAGACAGATACAGATGATTACGTAGGGAGTTATTTGTAGTTTTAAAAGATGTGAGGTCTCTGTGCTAAAAACATTACACACCTTTGTGGCAGGAGGCTGGGATGCAGCTGGAAGCTCCCTCCCTGCTGGCTAGTTTTCAGAGTTCAAGGAGGTGCTATGCGGGTTGCTGGGGGAGGAAAAAAAAATGGCGTCAACAACCTTAGGGAGCTGTGAATCCTACAAACTGCAACTGTGTTCTGTTTTCTCTGTTTCGTCACTTTTTATGAGCCAGCTCACTTAATGACTCATTTACAACAGAAGTAAGTTTGTTGTTGTTGGTGGTGGTGTGTGTGTGTGTGTGTGTGGTGTGTGTGTGGTGTGTGTGTGTGTGTGTGTGTGTGTGTGTGTGTGTGTGTGTGTGTGTCTGCGCACGCGCACATGGGTGCACGCCACTGAGAGTGAGTTCTTTCCTTCTGCTATGTAGAAGTCACCGGGCTTGGTGGCCAGAGTCTTTACCTGCTGGAAATCTTGCTGGCTTTTTGGATATTTTGAGACAGGGGTCTCATTTAGTCCAGGATGATCTCAAACCTTAAATAAGATACATAGCTGACACTGACTTTGAACTCCCAATCCCCCTGTCATCACCTCCTGAGTGCTGAGATATTCTTTTTGTTCCAGTTCTTGTTTTCCGAGAGAGGGTTTCTCTGTAGCAAGGGCTGCCTGGATGTCCTGGACTCACTCTGTAGGCCAGGATGGCATGGAACTTATGGAGATCGGCGTGCCTCTGCCTCTGGGTGTGCAACACCACACCCAGCCCTGGATGCTGAGGTTAAAGTTGGGCACGCGCGCGCACACACACACAAACACACACACACACACACACATACACCCCACACACATACACACAGAACTTAGAAGTAATTTTAAAAACAGACTTTACTAACTTTGAAAACTACTTGGTGGTGTTTAAAATTAAGGAGCATTTTCGGACTTTTTCATTGATGAGCTTTATTGCTGCCCTGTGTCATGAGAACTGTACAAAGGATGCGTTCATTTTCTAGGAGGAAAAAAAAAAGATTATCTACAATCTCCATAATTTCACATTATTTAAAGTACATGTCTGGTTTCAGTACATGCATTTGACCCACAAAGGGCTCTCAGATGAGGATGTGTGCCTCCTAATCTTGGTGTGATGGTACTTGGCACTGCGGGGGGCCCCCCAGCCCCCACCCCTGCGGGCCCCCCACGTCCCCACCCCGACCCCATTATTGTACTGCTTATGTGACTTTCATCCAAAGACACATTCCTGGTATGAGGCCCCAAACACTTCAACTCCCTGATGGTCATTTCAGTATTTACTAGTTATAGCACAAGGGGCTGGAATGTGTTCTCCTGGCACAAAGAGTCCTACTGGGAGTCTAGAGAGAATAAAGTGTCTTCATACTTCAGTGACTAAGGAGAAAACACTGTGGAAAGGGGAGGAGCAAGTTCCAAGAAGTATATCCTTGTATCTCTGTGCCGATTGCTTGGAACTCTTTGTCAGTGAGGTCATATGTTTCGTCCCAGCTGGAGATCCTTTATCTCTCCCAGATTCCTTAATTATAGCATGCACCCCCAACTCTGGCCTGCTGTTTAACAAGTGTCTTTTCTTGAGCAAAAGGGAACCTAAAAGAAGAATTTCCTGGGGCTGAGGGAAGGTTCCCTTGGGAGAGAGCGTACATGAAGCCCTGGCGTGGTCTCTAGTACTACTTAAACTGACCAGGTGTACTCCCCTAGCACTGGGGAGGTAGAGGCAAGAACGTCGAAAGTTCAAGGTCATTCTGAGCTACCTAGAGAATTTAAGGCCAGCTTGACTTGTATGAGAATCTAAGTAAACAACAACAACAACAATAACAACAACAACAACAACAACAACAAATCCATCACTATAACTGGGAATAAAAACTACAGACACACCACCATCACCACCAAAAATCCAATTATTTCATTGATAATGAGCTAGAAGAGGTTTTTTTTTTCTTTTTTCTTTTTCTTTCTTACTTTAAAGACAAGTCTCATTATGTTCCCCTGACAGGACTGGCCTGGAATTAATTATATAGACCAGACTGGCTTCTGCCTCCTGGATACTGAGATTAAAGATAGGTACCACCATACCTTGCAAGTTAGTATTTTCATCTAGAAGTTGGTTAGGAAGATATATATATATATATCCCATATTATACAGGCAAATCAACTCCTAAGTGATTCTAGATGAACAATTAATCTGCCTTAATGCTTGTAATTCCCCAATTTTATTTAATGATATCTGGGTCAGTGTTCAAGTGTAGCCTTCTTAAGATCTATGGCTGGGGCTATAGCTTAGTGAGTAAGGCCCTATGTTCAAAACCCAGCACATACATCACACACACACACACACACACACACTCACACACACACACACACACACACATGGAACCGAAAGATTTTGTGTAAAAAATCTTAACACTTGAATTTCAAATAAAAATCATTTCTTTGAGCTAGAAGTGGTATCCTACACATGTAATCCCGGTACTCAGATGGCAGAGGCAGGTGGATCTCTGAATTCGAGGCCAGCCTGGTCTATACAGTGAGTTCCAGGACAGCCAGGGCTACACAGAGAAACCTTGTCTCAAAACACCGAAAAAAATAAATAAAACAAATGAGGTAGTAATTGAGCATATAATGTCATAAATAAATCCTAAAGCTATTAATATGTGTGAAACAGTTCTCAAACAAGACATTCACAGGATCTCTAAGTATCACCTCACAGAATGCTTTTCAGCTGGGCGTGGTGTTGCACACCTGTGGTCTCAGCACTCGGGAGGCAGAGGTAGACAGATCACTGTGAGTTCAAGGCCAGCCTGGTCTACAAAGTGAGTCCAGGACAGCCAGGGCCACACAGAGAGACCCTGTCTCGGAAAACAAAACAAACTAAAACAAAAAGAATGCTTTTGAGTTACAAAGGGAAAAGACACCTGGGTATGAGAGAACGTCTGAAGGACATTAACAAGGACAAGGACAGAGCCAATCCTGAAGCAAACGGACGGAACACCCTCTGTGCGGGGACACCACAAAGCTACCTTCTCACTGCGTGGAGTCACCAAAGACTGAGAAAAGTACTGCTAGAGCCAGGTGTGGTAGCACACGCCTTTAGTCCCAGCCCTCTGGAGTCTGGATCTGTGACCCCTGCTTTACCCACAGCGACAGCATATTACAGAGAGATGACGCAGACCAAAACAAGCAACTTCAAAGGTGGTGGATTCAGGCACAGGAGAAACCGGGAGCACAGGCTTCTCTTTGTCCTCCCTCAGTGGAGTCACATGGACAGTGTTTTATTCTCCTGGCAACTATGCTGACAACAGGTGTGACCTACTGACAGCCAAAGGAACTGACTCAAGCCCTAGGATCTGGCCTTGTGCTGAGGGCCAGCGACATGAGGATACACATGGCCTTAGCTACTCAAGCTACAGGCCCTCCATAGATCGAACTGATGTGCCACGAATGGGACCTCAGACATCTAAAGACAGGCTGGGCTGGAGGCGTAGCTCAGTTGTAGAGGGCTTGTCTACCATGTGCAAAGCCATTAGTGTCAGATACTTAGCGTCACACAAAGATTCACCTAGAAGGTAAAGGCTCACAAGTGGACTTGCTAGCCTAAGCGTTCCAGCAAAGCTGCTGTGTGAGCTCCAGACTAGAGGGTGTACACAAACACAAAGAAGCGGACTGAAGCTTTAGGGTCCAGGTTGTGTTGGGGTCAGTTATAAGAGGACACAAGTGACTTGACGTAATCAGGTAACATATTCCAGGGGCTAGGAGGCTATTCCCCAGGAGCAGGTTGAAGTTGAGCTCTTATTTGAGCATATGCATCTAGTTATTAGACCTCAGACCTCAAAACAACCCTGTGGTATATTGCCAAAATGTTTCCAGCTACATCTAAGCAAGAGTTAGAATATTTGATTGATAGTTAGCAAAAAAAAGAAAAAAGAAAAAAACAACGAAAACAAAAAACTGTCTTTCCTCTTAAGATATGCCAATGTTGTGAAGTTTTAAAAGTCTAAAAATAAGTTAATAACCAAAAATAAAAAATAAAAAACCAAAACCCAATAAAATTAAACAAACAAACAAACAAGTCAGGAACCATTCTGCATGAAAGGTTTCCATGTTCTACCTTCCTACTTTATGACTCCATGGTTTTTGTTTGTTTGCTTGTTTGTTTTCTTTCTTTTTTGAAGCCCCCCCCCCCTTTTTTTTGTAGCCTACTTGACCTTGAACTCACTACCTATCAGAAAAGGTACTTGAATCCATGATCCTCCTGCCTCTCTCTCCCTAGTGCTAAGATCACAGGCAGGCACCGCCATGCCTGGCTTTGTTTCTATGGATTTGCTTTACTTTAGACACATCATATAAGTAGACTCATGAAGAATTTGCCCTTTTGTAAGTCGTTTGCTTTTTATTGTGCTCGTTAATTTTTTTTGTAGACAGGGTCTTCCTACGTGTCCCTGGATGGTCTGGAACTCACAGAGATCCTCCTGCCTCTGTTGCTGGGACTAAAGGCACATGCCACCTTGCCCACTTTGTGGCTGGTTTATTAGTAAACGTTCTCAAGGTTCATGCATGTTCAACAGGGTGGTCTGTAGTTGAGAACAGCGCCTCATATTTTTGTATGTTTCATATATGTGGACCTTAATAGGATGGGATTCTGTATTATGGCTGTGTATATCACTTTTTTTAAAAAAAAAAGCACAGTCTCACTAGGTGGCCCAGATTGTCCCTTGGGCTCCAACTCTTTCTGTACCAATTCCTTCATGCCGGGATTGCCACCTTGAGCTGGCACACCTGACTTCTACCGTGTTTCTTTTTCCATCCCTCTGTTGATAACCCTTTGGTTTACTCTCGTCCCTTGGCTATTTTGAATCGTTGAGGGCAAACATGGATATGCGACTACTTCCCTAGCCCCTGTTTTCAGTGGTTTGGGATGTATACCCGGAAGTGGACATGGAGAATCATATGGTACATGCTCCTTTTATTTTTGTGAGGAATTTCCATGTTTTCCCCCATAATGGTCGCACAAACAACCTTACACGCCTAACAGCACAAAAGGGCTTATGCTTATGCTTTTCCATACTTGCTTTTTTTTTTTTTTTCAGGAAGGGGGCAGAGATTACTGGAAGATTGTATCCAGAGACCTGGACATTATGGGCAAGTCTACTCTTTTGTTTAAAAACTACTTTTTGCTGGACAGTGGTGGCAGACACCTTTAATCCCAGCACTTGGGAAGCAGAGGCAGGCAGATGTCTCTGAGTTTGAGGCCACCAGCCTGGTCTACAAAAGCAAGTCCAGGACAGCCAGGGCTGCACACAGAAACCCTGTCTCACCTCTTTTTGTTCTTTCTTTCTTTCTTTTTTAGGTTTTTTGAGACAGGGTTTCTCTGTGTAATATATCCCTGGCTGTCCTAGACTTGTTTTGTAAACCAGGCTGGCCTCAAACTCACAGGGATCCACCTGCCTCTGCCTCCTAAGTGCTGGGATTAAAAGCGTGTGCCACTGTGCCTGGCCAAAAATTACTTTTTATTAAGCTGAGTGTGGCAGAACAGGCCTACAATTCCAGTTCTTGGAAGGCAGAGGCAGGTAGATATCTTTGAGTTCAAGTCTAGCCTGATATACATAGTGAGTTCCAGACCAGACAGGGCTATATAGAAAGATCCTGTCACAAAAGCCTGCAATTAATAAAAAGGTTGTAGGGTTTTTGTTTGTTTGTTTTAAGAAGGGTGCTGTTGGTCTTTTGTTTTTGTTTTGTTTTTTTGAGACAGAGTCTTCCTTAACCCTGGCTGGTCCTGAGTTTGTTATGTCAGGGTGACCTTGAACTCCTGATCCTCCAGCCTCAATGTCACCAGAGGCAGAGTGTGTGGTATGCATTCCTGTGAGTTGGCATGTGTGTGACCACATGTGAATGTATTTACCCATGTAAAAGCACAAGGTTGACTTCAGTTGCTTTCCACCACATATACTAAGGCAGGGTCTCTTGCTGACTTTGGAGCCACGCAGTTTGGCTAGGCTAGCTATCTTGCTCCAAGGATCCCCTGTCTCTGCCTCCCAAATGCTGAGATTGTAGGTGCTCTGCTACATTTGCCCATCTTTAACATGGGTGCTAAGGATCCAAGCTCTGGTCCCCATACCTCCCAGTCCCTTTATCTTTTATTTGTGAGATATGGTCTTTCTAAGTTGCCCAGGCTGGCTTTTAACTTTTTGTAGTCCAGGCAGGTTTCAATTTTCAATCTCCACTTCAGTCTTCCAAGTAGCTGGGGTTATAGACCAGTATCACCAGGCCAGTTTCTTTTTTGGTTTCAAACAGGGACACACTGAAGTCCTAGGATGGCCTGGGAACTCACTATGTAGCCCAGGGTTTCTCAGAATCCCAAGAGCTAGGCTTCTGTGTGTGAGACATTACTCTTCTGCTGTTTTAAATTACGTGCTGTGGGTTTGTGCATGTGGGTGCAGTGCCCATGGGTGCCAGAAGAGGGCAGTGTATCCCCTGGAGCTGAAATGACAGACATTTCTAAAGCCACCAGGTGTGAGTGCTAGGAACTGAATTTAGGCCTTCTTCAAGAGCTGTATATGCTTTTAACTTCCGAGTCTTTCTCTAGCTCCCACACATATTTTAAATTTTGATACAGTTCCCTTTGTCCATGTTTACTTTTGTTACTCATGTTTTTGGTATTACACCCGAGGAGGGCGGGGCGTGGGAATCCAAAGTCCATCCCTCCGTCCTTCTGTTTTTGGTTCTCACTGTGTAGCTTTGGCTGTCCTGCAACTCACTATGTAGGCTGGCCTCAGACTTATAGAGCTCTGCCTGCCTCTGCCTTCTGAGAGCTAGGATTAAAGGTTTGCATCACTCTGCCTGGCCATTGTCTTTTCTTGTTCCAGCTTCTGACTTAACTCGACAGAGAATGCTATCGTGCTTGATAATATAAAAGCTAAGTGTTTGTCAGTTTTCTCTGTAAATATACTTGAAGAAATCTGTGACAAGCATATGCTCATGCATCTTATATATGTGCAAAAGGCAAAAAAAGGGTTCCCCCCCTGCAGTAGCTTTCAAGGTTGTCAGTAGGTACTAGTATGTAAAAAGTAGTTGGATAAAAATAGCAAAAATAACAGGAGAAAATTAATTCATTAGGGCCAGCAAGACGGCTTTATGGGTAAATGTGCTTGTCTCACAAGCCTGGTTACTGAAATTCAAACAGGAAGTTGTCCTCTGACCTCCCCACATGCACTGTGGCGCATTCATGCCCACCCCCCATAATAATGATGATGATGATGATGATATTAATTAGTAAGTAAATAGAAAATAATTTAATAAGTTTTTAAATAAATACATAAATTCCAAAACTGAAGTTGCGATAAAAGGGCTCTTTGATGACCGTCTTGTATGCTCTCACTTTGCTGAGTCCTTCCAGAAACAAAGCAAAGCAGAAGAATGTCTCAAGTAACAGCGGGTGGAAGGTGGAATGATGCAAAACGGTCCTCACGTGAACTGAAACAATGCCCTGCTGAGTTAGAGAGTGTAGTGCCCTCCGATGTACAAACATAGAGCAGTCGCTGCCTTGGGGATCGTGTTTACAGAGCGCACCTGTCAGTGCCCAGCGTGAACGTAGCCCTTGTTTAAGGCTTCCAGTTGGAGCTGGCAGTTGTCGTAGGGATTAAATTATTTAAAGCCTTCAGCTGGCTAGTGTAGGCAAGCAGTAGCTTAGAAAACACTTAATCTATTTTTTAAAATCTGTTCCTAAGTTTGCTTTGCTTCTGCTGGAAGGGCTACATGCGCCACCCACCTGCCACGTTCTGGAATCTTTTAAATTTATCTGAGAGAGAGAGAGAGAGAAAGAGCGCTTTAAGGAATGTCTGTATTTTTAACTCGATGCACTTATTTTTTGAGCGAAATCTATTTCTAATACATAAATCAGAATTTGCTAAGCATCTAAAAAAAAAACGGTTGGGGGAAGACTGATTAAATTTATTTCATATGAAAATGACCACATTCTTTCTTTATTTCCACAGGGGTCTCTCTCACATAAGTTTTGCCCTTTGATTACAGCGAGAAGGCGTTCTGTAATGCTGTCTGGGTCCTTTCCAAGAAAGGCATTTTTGAAAAGGTAGTTCTACATATGTCAAGTCGTTTGGCTGCACATTGCAGTTTATTTTACTTCGTTTTAGAACACAAGAGCTACCTAATCAGCCTTACTGTGTGCCTTGGAGTGACCTGACAACGGAGTTGGATGAGGCGTCTGGAGAAGTCTGGTGCAGAGGATTTATTAGGTAAATCCTCTTACATGTAATTAACTGTTACCCAGAGGCCCACGATGTTGTTTTCGCTGATGAAAACTGTACGAGGGATGGCTTTCCTGCTAGAAGTGTGGACTCTAGCCTCCTACCTCACATGCCTTTGAATGTATTAGATGAACAACAGGCTCAACTGTATCTGCAAAGTAGCTGCTGATGTCACTCACTGGCTGACCTTTTCGTGTACGGCTCTAAAAATAGAAGAATAAAGCATTTTTGCAATTTTTTGGAGATGAAATGAAATATGATATCATTATATTCTTATTTTCCTACAACCTGTATGTAGAGTTTTGGAGAGAAATAAACACAATGGTATAAAATACATATGAAATATTGAGGGGTAAGATTCTAACCTTTTCCTATTGCAAGTAACAAGATCTATTATTTGAAACACTAGCAAAAGAGTTTATCTTCTTCTTTCTCAAGACTTTTTATTACTTTATTATTAATTAATTAATTAATTAATTAATTAGCTTTTCTGAGACAAGGTCTTGCTATGTAGTCCTGGTTGTCCTGGAACTTGATATTCAGACCAAGCTGGCCTTGAACTCGCAGAGACCTTCCTGCCTCTGCCTCCCAAGTGCTGGAATTAAAGGCTTATGCCACCATGCCTGGCAATGACTGTGGTTTGTATTTAACTCTATTCCAACCTGAGACAGTGCCACCATTTCTCCAGTTTGATTGCTAGGAAAATGGCTCAGCATTAAGAGCAGTGGCTGCTTGCTCTTCCAGAGGATCTGAGTTTGTCAAAGGCAAACAGTGGATCCCAACAGCCTTTAACTCCTGTTCCAGGGGATCTGACATCCTCTTCTGGCCTCTGTGGGCACCAGGCACAGACATATGTGCAGACAACGTTCCCATATACATAAAAACAATTTTAAGTTGTTAAAAAGTATTAAACTCTTGGGGCTGGAGAGATGGTTATGCATTGACTGCTCTTTAAGAGGCCCTGGGTTCAATTCCCAGCATCCACAGCACGTCTCACAATCATCCAAAACTCCAATTCCAGGGGATTTGATACCTTCTTCCGGGCTCTGATAGCACACACATGACACATAAATGTCATCAAAACACCCATACACAAGACATGAAATTAAATATTAAAGTGTTTAGCTCTGCAGTTTGATTGGTTGTGGTTTTCTGTAATGGTCTCTGCTTGTTGCAAAGAGAAGATTCCTTGAAGAAGGCTGAGGACCCCTCTTATCCACGGGTAGTTAGCAATTATGCTTGCTTAGTATAATAGTGATGACGTGTTCTCCTCTCAGATCCCGACTTCACTATTCCTGAGTAGTTGGCCAGGTTTCTGGGACCAGGTATGATTTCCCTCGTGTTCTGCAGGTCTTAACTCCAATTAGAGACCCATTGATCACTGCCAAAACACGCACGCCACTATTGCATCTTTTTTTTTAAAGACTTATTTATTTATTTATTATATCTACAGTGCTCTGGCTGCATGTACACCTGTAGGCCAGAAGAAAGCATCAGATCACATCATAGATGGTTGCGAGCCACCATGTGGGTGCTGGGAATTAAACTCAGGACCTCTGGAGGAGTAGTCAGTGCCCTTAACCTCTGAGCCATCTCTCCAGCCCCCCACTATTGCATGACTTACCATGTCATGCCAGGAATTGCTGTGGTTCATAGGTGTCCTAGCTGGGTAGGACTGTTAATTGCTTCCCTCCTTTGCAAGCTTTCAAGACACTTTCTGGCACCATGAAAGCTAGTCCTCAGGGAGGAGGCATTTAGGTCAGTTCCAGCTCTGGGTCCTCTGGGGCCTGTGTCTGAAGCACATGGTGCCTTTAGCAATAGGGACTTACCTTCCACCTCTGGAGGGCAGCCAAAAAGATCTCAGGAGGCCTCAACCTTACACCAAGAGCTACAGGCAACTGAGGAGAGCAGGAGAAATAGTCTTCCCCAGGGAAGAGCACACCAACTGGTTACTTGATACCAACGGTCAGCCCTGCAAACATACATACAAGTGGCATTATACAGACTGGGAAGTTATACTTACATATTTAGAATATAATATTAATATTACATATATATATATGAGAGAGAGAGACATGACTTTAAAAAGCACAAGGAGGGATATATAGGAGGATTTGGAAGGAGGAAAGGGAAAGGGAAATGATATTATGTTATAATCTCAAAAAATAAAAGAGATAATTGAACAAATGTTTGTCAATGGGCATTCATTATCCCAGAACTATCTCAGCAAAGCTGAGACACCCCACTCCATTCCCACTTTGGGGCCACCTCCCTCAGAGTCACTTTCTAAGCACTATGCTGGCTCCTGAGGGATCAACGCACACACTTTTCCGTTCCTCGCAGCTGTCACCCGCCTGCTCTATTTCCTGGGATTCCTCCTCCACCTCATCCTACCCAAGTCTGGCTATGGTCTGGTTCAGTCTGCCTGAATGACCCCCACCCTTCCTTTCTGTCACTGAAAATAAACAAGAAGGCTATTTCCAGACCGAGGAAGCAGAGACCTGGAGGAATCGACAGGCCAGGCATTTCCAGTGTCACAAAGGTGTTCTTTGTCTGTGTGCCTGACTTCCCCTTAGAATCTATAAGGGATCAAACCAGTGTGGCCAGATGTGGTGGCACAAAGTCCATAATATCAGCACCAGGCAGTCAGAAGTAGGAGGAGCGAAATTTTGTGGCCAGCCTTGGCTACAGAGTGAGTCTTATTGACATCAACACAACAAAACTTCATTTTGTTTTTCTATTTTTCTTCAAGTAGGTGTCTTCTTTAGATAGTTCTTCTTTTCCTTAGAGTGGGTATTACCTGCATGTGTGTGTGTGCACATGCGCGCGCATGCGCGCGCATGTGCACACACACACACACACACACACACACACATACATACACATACACACTTGTGATACAAAAATGGAACAACCAACAAGCTGTGAATAGTGTCCAAAGGGGATTATGGAAGATAGTGAGATGGCTGAGTAAAGACTCTTGCTGTGTGTGCAAGTCTGATGAAAGTTCTCAGTTTGATCCCCAGAAACCCCCAAAGGCAGAACAGACTCCACATAATTGTCCTCTGATGGCTGCAAGCATGTTGTGACATAGGTGCCCACAAACACACATTACTAATAAGATAACATAATATCTGAAAAACAAAAGGGCTGCCAAGACAGGGTAAGCAAGTCCTCAGTAGTTCCTGTCTCACAAATATGTCTGTCAGGTATACTGGGCTAGAAGGCTGAAGGTGGGGCTCCATGTTATAGAGAGTTTTGGGTGACTGTTCAGGCAGTAAACTGTCTCTGTCATCTTCTCATTTTGGTAATTACTTTTATTCCTTCCCAAGTCTCTGATAGGGTTGAACACCAGATAGTTTAGTCTTACAATTAAACTTAGTTGTTTAGGGGTTAAGATGTTTTTAGATCTAGATAGATGTTTTAAGCTGATAGAGATGAGATATGATAGATATTGATTTTCATTCAGAATCTTAGGCTCAACAAGATAGGAAAGATGTTTACTTCATGTTTGCCAAATACAAATAGCCAAAACACTATGAATGTAACAGTTACATAATTCCTGATTGTTTCGTGGTTCTTCCTGCTGTATGTAGTTTAATTATTTATGTTTAATAAGATGAATGTATCGGTTAAAAAAAAAGAAACATAATTTTTAAAAAATGGAAAAACAAAAGGGAACATTACTCAGTTAGCTTGCCTACCGTGCTGGAGGCTCTGAGTTGGATCACTAGTCCACATAAGCCTGGCTGATGGTGCACAGGCCTTAGTCACAGTGCTTCTGAGCTGGAAGCAGGAGACCAGGCCTTCAGGATTATCCTTGGCTTCAACTTAGTTCCTGGCCAACCTGAACTACGAAGATCCTGCCTCAAAAACCACAAAAATGTTATATATATTTGGCAAATATGATGGCGCATACCTGTGATCCAAATATGTGCGAATAGGAAGTCTAGTGTTCAAGGTTATCTTCAGCTATGCTGAATATCAAAACAAAACAACAATAAACAGAAATAAGCAGTTTCCACTTAGCTACTTCAACTGCTGTGCTCATCTAGAGTGCCCAGGCTGACCTGCAGGCACTTGAGTTTTCTCTTTCTGGCTTGGCATCTCTTGGGTTGCTGTTTCTCACGATCAGTTAGACAGGCATGGTGATATACATCTGCTGAGTTCAGCAAAAGAAGTGTAAGTTCAAGATCAGCCCGGTCAGCACAGGGAGTGAGGTCCAGGCCACAGTTTCAAAATAAAATAAAATAAAATAAAATAAATGCCAGGAGTCTATACATTTCATGCTTGCTTTAAAAAATATTACCTACAGTCGGCTGGGTGCTGGTAGTGTGCACCTTTGATCCCAGCACTCAGGAGGCAGAAGCAGGCTGATCTTTGTGAGTTTGAGGCCAGCTTGGTCTACAAAGGAAGTCCAGGACAGCTTAGGCTACACAGAGAAACCCTATCTCAAAAAAAAAAAAATTTTTTTTTTTTTTTTAACCTACAGTCAAAAGTAGCCCATTTGAGCCTTGGATTTCCTATGGATTAGTAGGTCAGGTGAGTGGCTTTACAAATGAGTTCTATCTTTTTGCAACTAATTTCTTTGAGACTCTCCGTGTCGCCCTGGCTGTCCTGAAACTCCCTCTGTTGACCAGGCTGGCCTCGAACTCACAGAGTTCTTGCCTGCTTCTGCCTCCTAAGTGCTGGGATTAAAAATGTGGGCCACTACTGCCTGACCCAAGAAATTTCTTACAGAGACTGTTGACAGCTGTCTACAGCCAACCCCTAAACTCTGACCAGGTGAAGGTGGTGGGGTCTCTTTCCTGTAGTCGGCTTTGAACTATCTCACATACTAACTCTCCAGTTCCAAGCTGATGGATTTTGTGTGTTGGGTTTCTTTTATTTTTCTACATCTGTATTTAATTAACAAGACTTTTTAATTTATTTCTTTGAACAAACTTAGTGATTCCCTAGAATGCTGCCTCTGGTAATTTCTTTGGATCCAACAGAGAAATTAGATCAAGCCCCTGCTTCCTAGAGCTGTAATGGAGATTTAATGTGCTAGCATTACTAATGCATTTAGAGCAGTGTCTGACACATAAAAACACAAAAATGTTAAAGAGATGAAAAGGTAATTTTTTTTTCTCAAGACAGGGGTCTCACTATATAGACCTGGAACTCACTCTGTAGCCCAGGCTGGCCTCTCCTTCAGCTCCTGCCTCCAGATTCCTGCCCAGAGTTCTTGCCCTCACTTCCCTTCCTGAGGGAATGTAAATCTCAAAAGCTGTAAATCAAAACAAGCCCTTTCTCCCCCAGTTTGCTTTGGCCAAGATGTTTATCATAGAAACAGAAAGCAAACTAGAAAAATACCTTTAGTTGTTGGATCCCTGGGATCTAGAGTTACAGACGGTTGTGAGCTACCAGGTGGGGACTGAGAATTGAACCTCTGTAGGAAGGATTGTATTGTCCCAGGTGAAAGCAGTACATTGTGATACACTGGTTGGAGCCATCCTGGGTCTGAAATTCAGGAAGCAGACCTGGGGACTCCAGCCGGGCTATTGTGTTTCTAATCGAACATCGATGGGGGCGGGGGTGGGGGGGGTGGGGGTGGGGATCCGGACCGGCCATTGCCCGCTGGAGAGAGACGCTGGCCGAGGAGAGAGGGGGAGGCTACAGTTTTTGGAGCAGGATCGCACATGGATTGGTGGAAAGGACCAGCTTACCAGGCTGGACCAGTTTGCAGGCCAGAGACACCTGGGGATCCGTCCCGTGGAACAGATACCGGAAGGTTTACTCTTGTTTCCTTTTAACCCTTTTTTCCCTCTTGTATAGAATTGTTGGGTTGTACAATAAAGTCTGATTGTTAAGAAACAGAGCCAACAAACCTAGGTACTCTTGGAGAGCAGCAGGTGCTCCTAACTGTTGACTGACTTTCCAGCCCCATATGGATATCGACGAGGAAGAGCTCCCCAGCTATACTACAATAAAGAAAGACAGAGAGAAAAGAACAGGATGTGTGGTATAAACATATATGCCTTCTGAACAATTCTATTAAATGAGTCATACCCACGCTATAGTACAACTCATGCTGGTCCAGGAGAGGGAGCTGAGGCAGGAAAATCCCTGGAGCCCAGGCAGGCATTCAAGGTCAGCCTGGGCAATACAAAGACCCTGACTCAAAAACAAACAAACAAACAGCAACAACAAAAGAAGAGAAAGAAATACAGTATGAGCAGCTTTACTTTCCTCTCAGTGACTCATGAAAACCCCAGAGGAAATTTTCTGTAGGTGCCTTGTAACATTTTTGGCCATCATTTGGGTAGCAAAAAAGTCCCCAGAACACGTGTTTCCAATAATAGTTTCATTTCTGTAATTACATTGTCCAGTCCAGCAAATAATGGAAGCCCCAGACCCACACAGGACTGAGCATTTGCCTCTAGTTCTGCCTCGGCCATGACCACAGGTCATGGCTTTCTCTTCGGCTGCCCACCACTTGTTACCTAGGTAACTCTAGCTCCCTGGGAGGTAAAAAAAAAAAAAAAAAAAAAAAAAACAGAAAAGACTTCTGTTGGGACTTCTAAGAGCAGCGGGTTCTTATCCTTTGTTTCTTCTTTTTCGATTTAGAAAAAAAAATTATGTGCATGGATGTTTCGCCTGCATGTATAACTGTACTATGTGCACTCTCAGAGGCCAGAAGGGAGCATTGGACCTCCTGGAACTGGAGTTAACAGATGGTAATGAATCAACGTATGAGTGCTGGGAGTCAAACTTGGATCCCCTGAAAAACCAGCCAGTGTTCTTAACCCCTGAGCCATCTCTCCAGGTCCTCTTCCTCCCTTCTATGGCTTTCCTAGAGACACCCCAGCTAAGAGCTTCCAGATGCACTGCCCTGTGATGTGGCTGATGCCTCTCTTCCCAGCAGGCTACTTACGTTCCTAACCTTCATTGGGCATCCTGTGGAGAATTAGTTACTTTTCTTACTGTGACCAGACACCTCCTGCAGAAGCATCTTAAGAGAGGAAAGGGTTTGCTTTGTTTCACAGTTCAAGGGATAACAGTTCATCAACCCCATGAAGCTAGGGCAGCAGGAGCCTGATGCAGCTGGTCTGCATCTGCAGTCAGGAAGCAGGAAGACGGATGCTGGTACTTTGCCCTATTTGTTCAGCTGGGGACCGCTGCCTATTGGATGATTCAGGTTGTATCTCCTGTCCTCAGTCAAACCACTGTGGACACACTGCCACAGACACAGTAAGCACGCATTGTACACGTACACTGGAGTGTGTTCTCCCAGCTCCTCCTCCTTCCTCCCCTCCGTTGCCTCACACAGCCTTACTTCTCTTTGATGTCACATATGCATGCATTGTTTTTAGGTATCTACATAAAATCTGGAAACCAGATCATCAAAGTGGCTTAGTGGTAAAGGAACTTGCTCCAAGCCTGATGACCTGAGTCTCATCATCAGGACCACGTGGTAGAAAGAAAGAACTGACTCTTGCTAGTTGTTCTCTGACCTTCACGTGCTTCCTATGGTACTTGAGCCATAGTAGGCACATCCAAACTCACACACACATACACACACACACACACACGCACGCACACACACACTAAATAAAAGTATAATTTAAAATAAAATGTGATATTTGTCTTTCTGAGACTGGTTTAATTCACTTACTATAACTGTCTCCAGTTGCATCCGCTTCCATACAAATGACAAAAGATCTTCAATAAGTCTCAGAAAAATTCCATTGTGTACATAGTGCATTGTGTGTAAATTCATTCTTCAGTTGCTGGACAGTTATATTGGATCCATAACTTAGCTGTCCTGAATAATGCTGCAATAAATACTGATGTGAAAGTATCTCTGTCTTGTGTTGGCTTGGAGTCTGTCAGGTAAATACATGTAAGTGGTGTAGCTGGTTTGTATGGCATACATCTCTTACATAAGTTTTTTTTTTTTTTAGACTCCTCCATACTGATTTCTATACTAGCTGTACTAATTACATTCCTACAAGCAGTGTACAAAGCTTTCCTGCCATTTTAAACCTCATTTCAGGCTCCTATTTGCCCTTGGGTACACTCGGTGCTCATGCCAAGTTTAAGCGAGCCACTCAGATGACTCTAGAGAAGCCTGGCCTCTTTCTGCCCCCTACCTTCGGAGTGCAGAGATTAAAGGCATACATCACCATGCCCAGTGTAAAAATGATCTGTTCTTTCACAGTTTTACACACATAACGTGCTTTGGTCATACTTTCCCCCTTTTGTCCTTTTTATACCCCTACTGAGCCCCTCCTCCCAAAAGTCCTCCCTCACTGCACACAACAGAGTGTGGTGGTGCATGTCTACAATCCCAGCACGTAGGAGGTGAGGCAGGAGGACCAGGAGCTTCAGGCTAGGCCAGGCTTGATTACAGGACTAGACACTAGGCTTACTGTACAGAACTAAGATGAAGTCAGAATATGACTAGCTAGAAGTGTGATTGAAAGGAAAAAAAGCAGAAAGGGGACATGGGAGGAAAAAGAAAGGGAAGAAACCCGAGTAGAGTGGACAAGTCAGTAACCCCAGCACTGGAGGTAGAGGCAGAAAGACCAAAGGCTTGAGGCCAGGCTTGTCTATGTATCAAGTTGGAGACTAGCCTAGGTTACACAAGACGCTGTATCAAAACAAATGACCAAATATTTTAAAAAAGAAAGAAGGGGATCTGGAGAGAAAGCTCAGTAATTTTTCAGAGAATTTGCTCTCACAGTGGACCTGGGTATTGGGGACGGTAGGCCATATGGCCAATGTTCAGCCATCTTGTCAGAGCCTACACCTTTAGGCTCCTATTTCTCCAGCAGTCTGTCATTTACCAGAAACCAGCTGACCCTGTCGTGGTTCGGCAGCTAGACACCTGTTGTGGTTTATTGTGGGAGACGGTCATTCTAAGACCTCCGAGCTCATAGTAAGAGCTACTCCTTTCTGGCTATAAACTAGCTTTTCCAGTAAGACAACTGGTAAAATCAGATTAAAGGCCAGCTGCCTGCGAGCAGCAGTTCCGGGAACTTTTTCCTGACTAACCAGATCTTTTTTTTTTTTTTTAAATATTTATTTATGTATTTATTATGTATACAGGGTTCTGCCTGCATGTACAGCTGTAGGGCAGAAGAGGGCATCAGATCACATTACAGATGGTTGTGAGCCACCATGTGGTTGCTGGGAATTGAACTCAGGACCTTTGGAAGAGCAAGTGGCGCTCTTAACAACTTTCCTTTCTCTCTGGAATTTCTCCCTCTTCTGTGATTATAGCAGCTGTAAAGGTAGACACCTGCTGGAGCATTCTAGAGTTAGGTATCCATAGCAACCCTCGCTTACACAAATACCCATACCCCAGTGCCTATAAAAACTCTGTGAAAATTGTGAATAAATGGGGCTTGATCAGAATCCAGACTTGCCCTCATTTCTTTGTGTCTCCTGTCCCCCCACTTGTCTGCCCCCTCCGCAGGTACCCATTTAAGACCCTGAAGGCCGGGACACCTGGGTTCGATTCCCAGCACCTACAGGTTCTCTCAGTCTCCTCAGTTTCCTGCTCCTGTAGCTTCTGGGATAGCTAATGCAGCTGAGGAGTATTAAACAGGCAGAGGGTCTGTCCTCATACTTTCTCAGTCTCTTAAGCACCAATGATATAGCTGTGGGTTTGCTGTTTCTATTCTAGTGAACGGCAGACAACTGGTTCTAAAGGTTGATGTACCTGCTGAGCTCACATTTAGACTCTCAAACTCAAGGTTATTCTCAGATGACGGAATAAATCTGTTCCTGGTCACAGAGTTTTCTTTCCCTATGTTCGTCACTGAGTCAAGCCTCCCATTGCCTGCACTTTTCCGTTAGTCAACATCTGGCCCTCTTGCTCTCCACAGCCACCTGCCAGGGCCGTCTCTCTTCCTGGAACAGATGAAATTCAGGTTCCTGGTTTGTGTTTATTCCCTGCTTTCAAGCTCCCATAGTATCTCCATTTTTACACAATAATTTTTGTCTCAGGATGGCATCCAACCATTGCTCTCCGAGCCATGGAAACTGACAAAATGGGATTCCTCTCCATTGCTGACTCATCTGTTGGAGAAAAAAAACAAAAACCCGCAACTGGACCAAGACTAATGCGGGGAGGGGGGGGGAGGGTGCTGTGGGCGTGTCCTGTGGGGAGGCCTGCCCATCTCTCTCTACCCAGGCTGGCTTGTCTTTCAGATGAGGTCACCCCCGCCAGGGTGGGCGTGTCATAATCTCTGGAGATGTGATTGGTGTGGTTTACTCCCCCTCCTAACCCGCCCCTCCCCCCCCCCCCGTGGGACACCTGTTTTTTTCCTCCAGATTTTTGGGTATCCAGTCATCACCTTTGTGAAACTGTGGAGTTCTTCCGTCTTTCATCTTTGGAAGAGAGTGTGTTTCCCTTCAAACTCAGTCTTCTCCTTCACTTGGGCACACAGAAGCAGCTTGAAATCTGCCATTTAATCTGAGAGTCACAGTTAGTTAACCTGAAAGTCAGGTGGAGAGGAGCTGGGAGGAGTTGAGGGAGGGGAAACCATAAGCAGGATATATTATGTGAGGGAAAAAACCCCTATTTTAATTAAAAAACAAAACAACAACAAAAAAACCTTTCTTTTTTAAGTTGTCATGGTTGTGATGTTTTGAAGATTTCTTTTGGTTTAAAATGAGGGAAAACACGCCAACAGCACAAGGAAAACACAAAAGGATGACTGAGTCATCTCGGCAGACAAATCCCCTCTTTGGGCCACTTTGATGTCAAGCCTTTTAAAACCACAAACTCCATTAAGACTTCTGCATTAGTGACTATTTAATTGCTGCTGTAAAACACCATGACCAGGGCAACTTATAAAAGAAAGGCTTTCTTATTTATTTGTTTGTGTTTTCTTTTATTAAAATAGATTTTTTTTTCTCTCACACATAATATATCCTGATGACTAGGGGCTGGAGAGACAGCTCATCAGTTAAGAGCACTGGCTGCTCTCCCAGAGGTCCTGAGTTCAATTCCCAGCACCCACATGGCAACTCACAACCATCTATAACTTTAGTCCTGTGAGATCCAATGCCCTCTTCTGCTGTACTGATGTACCTGGAGACAAAACACCCATATACACAAAATAAATAAAGCTTAATGTATATATGCATATATATTAGTTTCCCCTCTCTCTACTCCTCCCAATTCCTCTTCAACTCTCCTAGTACCTGGATCCAACCTCTTTCTGTGCCTCATTAGAAAACAAACAGGCTTTGAAGGGATAATATAATATAATATAATATAATATGATTAAGAAAACCTAATATATAAGAATTGGGCAAAACAACCAAACAGGAAATAACTACAAGAAAGGGCACAAGAAGCGTGACTTACTGGTTTGCCTACTTGTGAATCCCATAAAACATTAATCTGGAAGCCATAAGTAAAGTAAAATTAAAATAAACAATAATTAAAAAAAAAAAGAGGGCTAGAGAGATGGCTCAGAGGTTAAGAGCACTGGCTATTCTTCCAAAGATCCTGAATTCAACTCCCAGCAACCACATGGTGGCTCACAACAATCTATAATGAGATCTGGTGCCCTATTCTGTAGTGCGAGCGTATATGTAGGAAGAACACTGTATACATAATAAATAACTAAATCTAAAGAAAAAAAAAAAAGGAAACGCAAAGCCCTGACAAGACATAAGATGAGGGGCCTCGGAAGATGCCTTTTAGTTCATTTTCTTTTGGCCATGTGCTGCTGGGCAATGCAACTTACCTTTAAGAATAGTTTAAAGTGCATTCCCCCCAGTGAGACTCCCTTGGAGAAAACTAAAATTTCTTTTGCAATTAGTTATCAACTGGAGATTGCTTCTCAGTTGGGGATGGGCGCATGTGTCCACTTCTCCTTTCAGCTATAGGGCTCCATCTGGTCCAGACCCCGTGCATGCCAACTCCTTCTCCATGAGTTTATGTGTGCATGAACTCGGGATCATTAATTGCATGGTCAGGTTGATTAAGAGGGTCTTGCTTTCTTGGCGTCCTCCATCTGCTCTGGCTTTTACACTCTTTCTTCTTCTTCTGCAGGATTCCCTGAGCCCTTCGGGGAGGGATTTGATAGAGGGTTGAGTGCTCAGGGTCTCTCACTCCCTGCATAACGTCTGGCTGTGGGTTTCTGTATTTGTTCCCATCTTCTACAGGAGGAGGCTTCTCTCATGATGGCTGAGCAAGGCACCGATCTAGGACTATAGTAAAATGTCTACATTCTTTTTGTAGAACAGTCAAATTGGGTTTTACCCTCCCTAGGCTGTCTACTCTCAGGTTCTTGTCCACCTAAGTGCTGTCGGGTATGGGTGCCAACTCAAGGAGTGGACCCTAAGTCAAGTCAGATACTGGTTGGTTGCTCCCACAAGTTTTGTGTCACCACTGCACTAGCATATCTTGCAGTCAGGACACCATTGTAGTGTAGCTAGCTAGGTGTTTACATCTCTCTCCTTTAGTAGCATGCAGAGAACTTTCCTGTACCAAAAAAAAAAAAAAAAAAAAAAAAAAAAGAAAGAAAGAAAGAAAGAAAGAAAAGCTAACATGTAGGAGTAAAGGCTCTATGTAGGTACCAGTTCAACTTTTCCATATTCTATGAGTTGTGTATTGTCTTTAGCAATGAGGCTTTGCTACCCTTTATTAGGTTTCCATACTGCCCCCTCAAATGGCCCTTAATTTATCTGTCTCTTGACACATTGCCTCCTTTGTCACCCTCTTCTCCCCTCCCCTTCCCCACTTGGTTCTCCTAACCCAGCTCCCCCCATCGATCTATAACTATATGCTATATTCTCCTTTCCAAGGGAGATCTATTTACTCCCCAACACACACGCCCCAGTCCCTTACTCTATATCTAACGTCTGTGGGTCTGCGCATTGTAGCTCGGCTATCACTGATTTGACATCTGATATTTCTATATAAGTGAATACATACTAATTCCATACACTTACCTGCAAAATTCATAATTTCATGTTTTCGTTTGTTTGTTTGTTTTTTCGAGACAGGGTTTCTCTGTGTAGCCTTGACTGTCTTAGACTATGATTGTAGACCAGGCTGGCCTCAAACTCACAGCGATTCACCTGCCTCTGCCTCCCGAGTGCTAGGATTAAAGGCGTGTGCCACCACCACCTGGCAATTTCTTTCTTTCTTTTTTTTCTTTTCTTTCTTTTGTTTTGTTTTGTTTGTTCAATACAGGGTTTCTCTGTGTAGCCTTGGCTGTCCTAGACTCACTTTGTAGACCAGGCTGGCCTCAAACTCACAGTGATCTGCCTGCCTCTGCCTCCCTGAGTGCTGGGATTAAAGGTGAGTGCCACCACACTGGGCTGTGATTTCATTTTTTAAATGGCTAATACTCCATTGTATAAATGTACCACGCTTTCTGTATCCATTCTTCTACTGAGGGACATCTAGGCTGCTTCCAATTTCTGGCTATTATGAATAGAGCAGCATGAACATGGTGGAGCAAATGTCTCTGTAGTAGAATGAAGCATCCTCTGGGTAGATGCCCAAGAGTAGTATAGCTGGATCTTGAGTAAATTGATGTTCATCTTCCTGAGGAACAACCAAAGTGATTTCCATAGTGACTGTGTACATACGTTTGTATGCCCAACAGTAGTGGGTGAGTGTTCGCCTTACTCTATGTCCTTGCCAGCAAGAGCTGTCACTTGTTTTATTGATCTTGGCTAATCTGATGGGTGTAAAATGAGATCTCAAAGTAGATTTGACTTGCATTTCCCTGATGGCCAAGATGTTGAACATTTCTTTGTTTCTCAGCCATCTGAGGTTCTTTTTTTTTTTTTTTTTTTTTTTTTTAGAATTCTCTGTTTAGATCTATAGCCCCCACCCCCAAATATTTTGAGGCCAGGCGTGGTGGCACATGCCTTTAATCCTAGCACTCAGGAGGCAGAGGCATGCTGTGAGTTCGGCTAGGCTAGCCTGGTCTACAAAATGAGTCCAGGACAGCCAAGGCTACACAGAGAAACCCTGTCTCAAATGAGGCAGAGTTATATAGCCCTGGCCATCCTGTAACTAACTCCCTCTGTAGACCAGGCTGGCCTTGAACTCAGAGATTCACCTGCCTCTGCCTCTCAAGTTCTGGGATTAAAGGCATGCGCCACCACCATCCAGCTTATACCTCATTTTTTAAACTTTTTTTTTTTTTTCAAAACAAGGTTTCTCTGTGTAATAGCTCCAGCAATCCTGAACCTTGCTTTGTAGACCAGGCTGGCCTTGCCTGCCTCTGCCTCCTGAATGTTGGGACTAAAGGCACGTGCCACCACTGCCTGACTACTGTACCTCCTTTTAAAATTGTTATTTGTTTTCTTGATTTTAAAAAAATTACATATTTTGGATATTTTTTCTGTCAGCTGTGTACTGGTAAAAAAAAATCTTTTCTTGTTCTGTAGGCTGTTGCTTTGTGTGAAAGACAGTGTCCTTTGCCATTCAGAAGCTTTTCAGTTTCATGAGGTCTCATTTATTAATTATTGATCTTAGTGTCTGTTCAGAAAGTGATTTCTTGTGCCAATGAGTTTAAGGCTGCTCTCAAGTTTCTCTTTTATAGATTTCAGTGTATCTGGTTTTACATTGAGGTCTTCAATCCATTTGGAGTTGAGTTTTGTACAGGGTGATAAGTACGGATCTATTTGGATTCTTCTACTCACAGCCAGCACCAATTGTTAAAGACAGTGTGTATGTCTGGCTTCTTTATAAAAAGTCAGTCATCCATAGGGGTGTAGATGTGAGTCTGAGTCTTCAATTGATTCCATCGATCAACCTGTCTGTTTCTGTACCAAGACAGGTGTTTTTATTGCAATAGCTCTGTAGTACAACTTGAAATCAGGGGTGCTGATACCTCTAGCAGTTCTTTTATTATTCAGAATTGTCTTAGCTATCCTGTGTGTGTGTTTCCATATAAAGCTAAAATTTGTCTTTTTAGGATCTGTGAAGAATTGTATTAGGATTTTTTAAATGGGAATTTCATTTAATCTATAGATTGCTTTTGGTCAGATAGCAATTGTTACTATATTAATCATACTGATCCATGAACATGGAAGATCGTTCCATCTTCTCTTCTTCAATGTCTTAAAAGTTTTTTTTAGCATACAAGTTTTTTATTTGCTTGGTTAGAGTCACCCCCAAGATATTTTATATTATTTGAGGCTATTGTGAAAGGTGTTGTTTCCCTGCTTTTTCTCTCAGTCTGTTTGTCATTTGTATACAGGAGGGCTACCCATTTTTGTGTGTTAATTTTGTATCTAGCTGTTGCAGGATATTGGATCCCATTGTGAAGCCTGAGATTATAAACTGTAAAAACCTGTTTTTAACTGTGGTGTGGTTCAATCTTTGATCCAAGAACGCTCTGTTTACTGTAAACAAGTGCTTGTGTTTTGGCTCAGCCCTAGCACACACCTTTAACCCAAGAGCTTTCTGAATTAAATACAGTTAACCCTAGGTCAAGAGGTGGAGCAAGCAAGCTGACTGAAAAGAAGTGAACATGAGAAAAAAAGACCATAGTGAGTGAGAGGAAGCCCAGAGAAAGGGCTTTTTCCTCCTGTGACATCAGCTGAGCAGGAACGTCAGATGGGTGCTTTCTCTGCCTCTCTGAGCTAGCAGGTTTTCACCCCAGCATCTGGCTCCTGAGTCTTTAGTAGTAAAATCGAATGATTGGGATTTTCTTTCTTTATAACAACATCCAGCTACTTGCTAAAGTATCAGCCATAGGAGTTGCCTGATGAAATTTTTAGGGTGACGTATGCATATTATATTATCTACAAATAATGATACTATGACTTTCTCTTTCCAAATTGTATCCCCCTGACCTCCTTCATTGCTCTAGCTAAGACTTCAAGTACTATATTGAATAGCTATGGAAAGGGTGGACAACCTTGTTTTGTTCCTGATTTTAGGAGGATGGCTTTGAGTTTCTCCACATAAGTTGATGTTGGCTGCAGACTTATAAACTGCCTTTATGAGCCACAATGCGGTTGCTGGGAATTGAACTCAGAACCTCTGAAAGAGAAGACAATGCTCTTAACTGCTGAGCCATCTCTCCAGCCCTGTAAACTGCCTTTATTATGTTGAGGTATGCCGCTGGTATTTCTCACCCCTCCAGGCCTTTTATCATGAAGGGGTGTTGAATTTTGTCAAAGGCCTTTTCTGTATCTAATGACATGATTGTGTGTCTTTTAATTTGTTTATATGGGGGATACATTTATCAATTTACATATGTTGAACTATCTCTGCGCCTCTGAGGTTGAAGCCTGCTTGATCACAATCGATGACCTTTTTGACTCATTGTGTTCGTGGATTCAGTTTGCAAGGTTTTAATTTTTTTAAAAAATTTTTTAATTAATTTATTCTTGTTGCATCTCAATGGTTATCCCATCCCTTGTATCCTCCCATTCTTCCCTCCCTCCCATTTTCCCCTTATTCCCCTCCCCTATGACTGTTCCTGAGAGGGATTACCTCCCTCTGTATATGCTCATAGGGTATCAAGTCTCTTCTCGGTAACCTGCTGTCCTTCCTCTGAGTGCCACCAGGTCTCCCCCTCCAGGGGACATGGTCAAATGTGAGGCACCAGAATATGTGAGAAAGTCATATCCCACTCTCCACTCAACTGTGGAGACTGTTCTGACCATTGGCTAGATCTGGGTAGGGGTTAAATTTTTTTTTTTAATTTTATATTTAATAGAGAAATTGGTCTGTTATTCTCACTGGCTGGTGAGGGGGCGCAGCTTTAATTCTCTTTCATAATTTGGTCTTTATGTGGTTTGGGTATCAGAGTTAACTGTAGCTTCATAGAATGAATTCAGCAATGTCCTTTCCGATTCTGTCTTGTAGAATATTTTTAGAGTATTGGCATTCACTCTTCTTTGAAAGTCTGGTAGAATTCTGTGCTGAAACCATCTTGTTAGAGGTCAGAAGAGAGAACTAAACAGCCCACAGCTAGAGTGGTTGTGAGCTACTCAATGTGTATGCTGAGAAACAAATGTGGATTCTCTAGAGAGCAGCAAGTACCCTTAACCTCTGAGCCATCTCTCCAGGCCTCATAATTGATTGATGACTGATTGGTTGATTGACTGAGATAAGGTCTCTTGTAGCCTAGGCTGGCCTTGGACTCTGAATATAGCCAAGGATGACTTTAATGTATTTATTTTTATTTAGTACATGGATGTTTTATCCTGCATGTATGTCTGTGTGGAGGAGTCTGGTCCACTGGAACT
Source organism: Acomys minous (assembly GCF_964271855.1). Taxonomy (NCBI): domain Eukaryota; kingdom Metazoa; phylum Chordata; class Mammalia; order Rodentia; family Muridae; genus Acomys; species Acomys minous. The sequence goes on from NC_140485.1 coordinate 43,094,246, forward strand.
GGGGTCATAGGCAGTTGTGAGTTGCCATGTGGGTGCTGGCAATTGAACCCAGGTCCTTTGGAAGAGCAGCAGGTGCTCTTAACCACGGAGCCATCTCTCCAGCCCCCAAGGATGACTTTAAACTCCTGTCTCTACTTCCTAAGTGATAATATAATAGATATTATATATTATAAATAATATATGCAATATATCTATTTTTATAATATATAGAAAAATAGAGAAATGCATCTTTAATAGATAACATAAATGTGCCATCTTGCCTTGTTTGTACCATGCTGGAATTGTACATGGGCCTTATGGATGTACTTTATCACCTGAGCTACATCCTCAGCCTCCAGATGATCAGTTTGAAAGCAAAATTATAATTTAGGAAGAACAGTGATGAACTAATAGAATCATATAAGTTTCCTTTTTCTTTCTAAAATTTTATTTATTTGGTGTTTGCCTTCGTGTGTGTATATGTGTGTGTGTGTGTGTGTGTGTGTGAGAGAGAGAGAGAGAGAGAGAGAGAGAGAGAGAGAGAATAGATTTATATAATTCACAGTGTGGATGTGAAGATCAGCAGACAAGTTTTAGGACCTTGGTTCTCTCCTTCCACCCTGTTTTGTTCGGAGTTTTGGTATTTCTTTTCTAAAAATTATTGTTTGTGTATGTGCATGCATACATGTGCACAGATGACGGTAGCAGTGCTGTGCCGCAGTGTGCTTTGAGGCTAGATCCCTCCTGCTGCTTCTGCTGCTGTGCTCTGTATTCAGGCTTGCTTGCACCTTGCAGTAGATGTGCTGGCTAGGATCACAGATGTATACTCTGCATTCAGACGAATATGCAGGCTCAGGGCTTGAATACTGGCCGTTAGAACTGCATGGCAAGACTTTTATTTTTCTGAGACAGGGTTTCTCTGTGTAGCCTAGGCTGTCCTGGACTCACTTTGTAGACCAGGCTGGCTTCAAATTCACAGAGATCCACCTGCCTCTGCCTCCTGAGTGCTGGGATTATAGGCGTGTGCCACTGTGCCTGGCTCATGGCAATAAATTTTCCCAGTCAAGAGTCACTGCCTAGAATCAGGTACAATTTCTCCTTGAGAAAGATCTTTTCCTTTAAATCACCATATGACTTAGTTCTCAGGTTTCTTGTTTGTTTGCTGACTAAAGTATATTATCTGAAAATTTCAGTGCTTATCTCAGCTTTGTGCTTTCTATTAAACCAATCAACTATGTTTGATTCAATTTACTTAAACCCCATTCAACATGACTTTAATCATGAAGGTCCAAAAATGGAAGGAGAGTTAAAAAGGGTGGCAGGGGCGGGGCGGGGGTGGGGGTGGGGGTGGGGAGTGGCGTGGCGGTGATGAGAGGGGGAGGAAAGAAAACTGTTGTTGGGTGTAGCTGCTCAGGTCACAGCTGGTGACCACAGCCTTGTGGTCAGTTGTCATGGTTGACACATGCTCCTGCAAACATAAAGTCTGCTTCCTCCACCTCTCACAGTTAAGGTGTACATTTTGTTCTCTCCTCTCCCCCCCAAGCAAAGGAGATAAAGGGGAGCATCCGTAATATTACGCAACCTGGTGACAGCCTTTGTTCCTGCCCAGTCTGGCCCTCAGGGTAAAACTCAGTGCTCCTCTTTATTCATTCTAAGAAAGAAAATCCATTCTGGGAGGCACTGGACTCTGGAGGAAAGCTTTGCAGAGAAAGCAGGCTGATGGGTTACATCACACATCGCAAAATGAAATTTAATAAACCCCCCACTAAGCTGTTCTGTAGTCCCCTTAAGTTCATCTGATGTGCCAGCTACGCCTGCTCACAGGCAGCCTCCCAGTTCCTAAGAGCTTCTGTCCAAACTCCTAAATCTATTTTTCTCTTGCAGAGTGTTTTTTTTGTTTCTCTTGTCTTCATCATTTTTTCATCTTAACCCCTGTTATAGAAAGTAAGAAATAAAACAAACAAGCAAACAAACAACAACACAACAAAACTCCACAAAAAACTTCCTGGGGCTAGAGTGCAGCTCTGTGATGAAACACACCCTTAGCATTCATGAGGCCCTGGGTCCAATCCCCAGCACCTGATGAACAAGTAAACAGGGGAGAATTTTCTTTGTTTGAAAATATTATTTTCAGTCACATGATGAGAAAGCCACAATGAAGTGAAGATTTTAGGTATGTGTAACTGAGAGAATTAGGGATTACAAACTCCCAGAATTTTAGCTATAGGGCTGTGTATTTAGCTCAGCTGCAAAGTGCTTGAATGGTATATGTGAAAGTCTGGCTTGATTAGATTCTTAACCCTGGATGGGGGTGTGGGGGTGTGGGCTGAGGTGCGGGGAGCTTAATGTGGAGGTGCACACCAGAGGCCAGCCTTGTGACACAGAGAGAGACACTGTCTTAAAAAGCAAAACCATGCCGGGTGGTGGTGCTCTTCTTTAATCCCAGCAGAGGCAGGCGGATCATTGTGAGTTTAAGACCAGCCTGGTCTACAAAGCAAGTCCAGGACAATCAGGGCTAAAACAGAGAAACCTTGTCTCAAAACAAACAAACAAAACAAAACAAAAACAAACAAAACCATGGGGTGGGGGTGGTGGAAGGCAGGCAGGGGGTGGGGGGCTAGAGAGATGGGTCAGCAGGTAAGAGGCTGTTCTTCCAGTGGACTGGGGTTCAGTTCTCAGCACCCACTCAGTCACTCACAATATCTGTAACTCTGGTTCTTTTTTGGGGGGATCTGATGGCCTCCAAGGGCAGGGAACACATGTGGTGCAGTTATAAACATGTAGGCACATGCTCATCCACATAATATACAAATAAATAAATCTTAACACAACCTTGGCAGGGGGATGTGAGCCTGTAATCCCATCACTTGGGAGGCAGAAGCAGCATGCTTGATCCAAGTTCATGGCCAGCCTAGTTTACCAAGCAATTTTAATTTTATGGGCATTTGTGTTTTGCCTGCATGTATGTCTGGTGGTGTTAGATTCCCTGGAACTGGAGTTGCAGACTGCCGTGAGCTGCCACATAGGTGCTGGGAATTGAACCCCAGAACTCTGGAGGAGCAGCCAGTGCTCCTAACTCACTGAGACATTTCTCCAGGGCCCCATTTCCCTTCTTAAGGTAGATGGGTTGTAGTTTGGTGTGGCCAGATTACTAAAATCATGGCCAATGGGGTGGCTTAGAGCCAAGCACGGTGGTTCATACCTAACAGTCCCAGCACTCAGGGGATTGAGGCAGGAGAACTGCTGCAAATTTGAGGCTGGCCTGAGATAAACAGTGAATCAGGCCAGCTTGGTCTATAAAATGAGAGTCTGCTTCAAAACAAAAATGAAACAAAGTCATTTGATTAAAAGGAAGGAAGCTGTGTGTTGATTTCTTCCTTTTCCTAATTCACTGGAGTGGAAAATCAGACCAGACAGCCACACAGCTTGGGTCAGTCTAGCAAAGACAACACTCTCATAGCACCTTGCTACTCCTAGTGTGAGCCTTGGCTCAGTACCTGCAGTGCCTCCTATGAGTCTGTGAGTAAGGCAGAATCCTGAGCCCCTTTCCAGACGTGCTAAATCATAGTCTGCAGTCTAACGAGATGCCCATGTGTTTAAGAGGAACACTGGAGCCCTGTGGTAGATGGAATCCTGAATGTCAACCGCTGAAACTCCTATACCTACCTACCTTTGATTCCTTCTAATTTTCTTTTAATGTTGGTAAAATACACATAACGTACAACTTTATGATGAGCTGGGTTAGAGCTCAGTGGAGAAGCGTGTATGAGACCCTAGGTTCAACACACACACAACTGTGTGTGGGGTGTGCGTGTGCATGTGTGTGTGTGTGCATATGTCTCTGTGTGCATACCCTAAGTGCGCACTCCCTCAGTCCCACGGCAACCTTGTTTGACAATAATGCGCTGGTGTTAAGTACACACGCGGTGCTGTGAAACCCTCACCACCAACCGTCTCTAGGGCTCTTTTCATCCTATAAAAGTGGCTCTTGAAACTCTATACCCATCACACAGCAACTGCCCTGTTTGTTATGCCCCACCCCAACAGACCCTGGAGCCAGAATTTTACTTTGGGATGGTTAGGAAAGAGAAACAAATCTCTAAGTTACCCACTGCTCAGATGCCCTCTCGTAGGACAAAAGAGTTGATTTCCTCAGCTGCTGGGAGTTGGTCCAGGCCCTCTAGAATAACAGAACTCACCAGTGTCTTTCTAGGGTCGGCAAGTTCACATCCAAAAGATGGAGGCCGGCAATGTCATGTTCCTAAGTTGGGGTAGCTCCAGAGCAGTGGTTCTTAACCTTTTTAGTGCTGTGACCTCATGATGTGGTGACCCACCAGCCATAAATTATTTTCATTGTTACTTAATAGCTATAATTTTGTTACTATTATGAATTGTAATATAAACATCTGATATATAGGATGGTCTTAGGTGACCCCTGTGAAAGGATTGTTTGACCCACAAAGGGTTCTCGACCCACAAGTCGCGAACTGCTGCTCTAAAGCCTCAATATTTAAACTATGTGACCCAAGGGGGTTGAATAACTGAACATGGGGGTTGCAAAAATGTTGGTTAGTAAAATGTTTCTGAATGCATGAGTGGTCTTTAAAAATTAATTCAACATGCCGGGCGTCATGGCGCGTGCCTTTAATCCCAGCACTCTGGAGGCAGAGGCAGGCGGATCTCTGTGAGTTCGAGGCTAGCCTGGTCTACAAAGTGAGTCCAGGACAGCCAAGGCTACACAGAGAGACCCTGTCTTGAAAATAACAACAACAACAACAACAACAATTCAACTACAAATGCAGGATTCCCACAGTGTCTCTGGCAGCCTGTGCCTGTGCTACATGTGTGTCTTCTTCAATCCAGCCTTGGTCCAAAATGTGCAGCATGCCATCACACGTGCCAGTGATGGCTGATTAGAACACCCCTACTCAGACTCAAGACTATTGCATGTTATGAATTGCAGTGCTTTTATTGCACAAACAAATTCTTCTGTTCTTATAGAAACATAGTGATTTTATTATGGGAAACAAATATTTTAAATATTTTCTCATCATCATTCCTCAGCACGTATGTATAAGTTGAGTATATATGTAGGCTTTTTATTGTGTGAGAATATTTTGGCTTTATAAATTCTGATTTTTTCATGAAAAAAAAATAAGTGAATTTGATTTGGGAATGGGACAGAATTTGTAACAATGTCTGAAATGGCCATAAACACACGTCTGTCTTTTTTTTTTACTGTGTATTTATGTGAGGATATATTCTTCAAATGAATGATTATAAAATCAATCCTGGGGAGGTGGCTCAATTGGCCATGTGCTTCTCTCCCATACACAAAGTTCTGGGTTCAACCCTCAGTACCACATGAGCAAGGCAGCGGTAGGCAACTGAAATCCCAGCACTTGGGAGGTAGAGGCAGGAGGCTCAGAAGTTCAAGGACATTCTCTGAAACAGCAGATTTGAAGCCAGGCTGGTCTACAAGAGACTGACTCACAAAAAGAAGGAGGAGGAAGAGCAGGAGGAGGAGGAAGAGGAGGAGGAAAGATTCTTTGCATCCAGAAACATAAATTACGTAGCCATAGGGCTGGAGAGATTGCTCGTTAGCTAAAGTAATTGCATGAGGTCCAGAGTTCAGAACACCAGACCTACATGAAACTTGAGTAGACATAACAGCCTGCCAGTAACCGTGTCACTCAAATGGCAAAGACAGTGCATCTTTTGGGCAAGCTGGCTAGCTAGGCTAGATAAATTCCATTCAGCTTCAGTGGGAGACTGTGTGTGCCTCAGTAAATAAAGTAGAGAAAGGTTGAGGAAGACAACCTCTGCTCTCCACATGCACACACACACATATGTGCATGCCAAAAAACAAAAACAAAAACAAAAACAAAAAACCCCTCAGTAGAGACTTACTCCTTTGTTGTTGTTGTTGGTGCTATTTGAGACAAAGTCTCTCTATGAGGCTCTGGCTGTCCTGGAACTTACTATCTAGACAGAAAGCTTCTTGCTTGTGCTCCTGAATGAAGAATTAAAGGCCCATACCACCATTCCCCTCTGACTTAATATTTATGTAAAAATAAAGGAATGTACTCGGGAGGGAGAGGCAGGCGGAGAGTTCGAGGCCAGCCTGGTCTACAAAGCAAGTCCAGGCCAGCCAAGGCTACACAGAGAGACCCTGTCTCGAAAAACTAATAAAGAAAGAAAGAAAGAAAGAAAGAAAGAAAGAAAAATAATTGCATCCTCTCATTAGAAGTTGTATTTGTATCTTGTGTCTCTGATAAATAGTAAAATTGTATGTATGTTGAAGAAAGGTTTTAAGATAAATTTTCTTCACAGTTTATTATCAGTAAATGTTTGGCTTGTAGACTTATAATATGCCCATGCTAGGCTGCAGACAAATGTCTATGGAGCAGAAGGGACAACAGGGGAAAAATCTGATCAGCCCTGTTCCAAAGGACCATTCCAACTTGGCACTTCTTTTGAGTTTGTAGTCATTGTCTTTGTTAGGGTTACTAGGATTGTGATGAAACAGAGGCCACAGAGGCTGCTACTTGCTGGCTTGTTCCTCATAGCTCGCTCAGCCTGCTTTCTTATAGAAGCCAGAGGAGGCCCCACCCACAATGGCTGGGCCCTCCCACATCGATCACTGAGAAGATGCCTTACAGTCTATCTACAGCCTCATCTTATAGAGGCAATTTCTTCAACTGAGGTTCCCACTTCTCCAGTGACTCTAGCTTGTGTGAAGTTGACTTAAAACTAGCCAGCACAATCATACACACACACACACACACACACACACACATACATATATATTTAAATATATATATATATATATATATATATATATATATATATATATATATTTAAAACTATGATGTGATAACACCAAGCCTGTCTTTTTTCCATTCCCCACCAATCAGAGTTTCTCTGTGTAGCTCTGGCTGTCCTGGATCTCACTCTCTAGACCAGGCTGGCCTCGAACTCACAGAGATCCATCTGCCTCTGCCTCCAGAGTTCTGGGTTTAAAAGCTTGCTCCACCACCTCCCAGCTCCATTCTTTTTAATTTGGTTTTAAGATTCATTTTGTATTTTATATGTCTGACTCTTCTGCCTGCCTCTGTGTGTGTGTGTGTGTGTGTGTGTGTGTGTATGTGTGTGTGTGTGTGTGGTGTGGTGTGTGCCTGGTGCCTGTGGAGGCCAGAAGAGGGCGCTGGGCCCCTTAGAACTGGAATAGGAGGTGCAGGAAACTGGACGTGGGTCCCTTGCAAGAGCCAGTGTCCTTAACTGTTGAGTCAGCTCTCCATCCCCTTTCTCTTTCATCTTTTGTTTTGTTTTTCGAGACAGGGTTTCTCCGTGTAGCCTTGGCTGTCCTGGACTCACTTTTTAGACCAGGCTGGCCTTGAACTCACAGTGATCCACCTGCCTCATCGTCCCAAGTCCTGGGATTAAAGTGTGCGCCACCACTGCCCAGCTTCTCTTTCATTCTTAAATACAGTCTCCAATGGAGCTTAATGGTAGAGTGTTTCTTAGCATGCACAAGTCCTAAGATCTCTCTCCAGTGCCACAAAATAACAAACACAGGCCGGGCATAGTGGTGCACGCCTTTAATCCCAGCACCTGGGAGGCAGAGGCAGGTGGATCACTGTGAGTTCGAGGGCAGCCTGGTCTACAAAGTGAGTCCAGAACAGCCAAGGCTACACAGAGAAATCTTGTCTTGAAACACCCCCCTCCCCTGCAAAATAAAAAAATAAAAAAACAACAAAAGCCACCACCACCACCAACAACAAATACCAGTGTCCTAGAGGGCATGGTAGCTCATGCCTGTGATGCTAGCTAGCATTTTGTGGTTGGTTAAGGCAAAGAGTTACTACCAGTTGGAGCCCATCCTGGGCTACACAGTGAGTTCCAGGTCACTTTGGTCTAAAGAAAAAGACTCTGTCACAAAACAAATGAAAGTTCCTCCAATCTCTTCTCTTCTCTTCTCTTCTCTTCTCTTCTCTCTCTCTCTCTCTCTCTCTCTCTCTCTCTCTCTCTCTCTCTCTGTCTCTCTCTCTCTGTCTCTCTCTCTCTCGCCCCCCCTTTGTGCGTGTCTCTCTGTGTCTGTCTGTCTGTCTGTCTGTCTGTCTCCCTCTCTTTGTGTGTGTCTCTGTCTCTATCTCTGTCTCTGTCTATCTCTGTGGCTCTGTCTCTCTCTGTGTTTGCCTCTGTCTGTCTTTCTCAGGCCAACCTGATCTTTGCAGTGAGTTCCAGGGCAGCCAGAGCAAGAAGAGAGAACCTGTCTCAAAAAACAAAAACAAAAACAAAAAAACAAAACAAAAAAAAAACCCACCTGGGACATGAGGTTAGGATGTAGCTCAGTTGATAGAGTGCTTGCTTACCATGGACAAGCTCCAGGACAGCTCTCCAGCACCATACAAACTGGCTATGGTACACACTGGTAATCCCAACACCTGGGAGGCACGAGGTTCAAGGCCATCTTCAGTTACACAACAAGGTCAAGACCAGCCTGGGCTAAGTGAAACCCTGTCTCAAAACCAAAACAAACAGCCAGGTGCGGTGGCACATGCCTTTAATCCCAGCACCCGGAGGCAGAGGCAGGCGGATGGCTGTGAGTTCGAGGCTAGCCTGGTCTACAGAGTGAGTCTAGGACTGCCAGGTCTACAAGAGAAGCCTTGTCTTGAAAAACCAAAACCAAATCAAACCAAACAAACCAAACAACAACAACAACAAACCCCAAAACCAAAAAACCAAGAAGGCTGGAGAGATGGCTCATCAGTTTAAAGTGCTTGCTATTCTTGCAGAGGGCCTGGGCTTGGTTCCCAGCACCCACATAGTGGTTCAGAACAGTTTGTAACTTCAGTTCCAGGGAACACCCCCTTCTGACTTTTTTTGGCGTGACACACATATGGTGTACACACACACACACACACACACACACACACACACACACACAGGCAAAACAGTCACAAACATAAAATAAATGAATAGATACATTTTAAAGGGGAGGGAGTGGAGAGAAAGCTCATCAGGTAAAGGTGCTTGCCATGCAGACCTGGTGACACATGTTTAATCTCTAGAACACACATAAAGATGAAAGGAAAGAGCCGCCCCCACAAAGTTTCCTTCTCACCTCCTGCTGTGATCTGTGCATGTGCCCAGCCCCCCACGGTGTGCACACAATACGTTTTCAAAGCCTTTATCAAAACAAAAACCGAGAGGAAACTCTGACTTTATGTGATAGATAAATAGCTATGGTTAGGTAAGTATAAACAGGATTTTCACTGGTAACTACAAGAGCCATCAAAAGTTGTGAGGGATCCAAGATAATTAACTCTGCAGTGGACAGCCTCCTAGACCTCGGTCCATTACATCCCGACCTAAGGACACTCCCATGGAAACCAAAATGCCTCCACTTTGAGAATCGCAGCTCAAAGAAGGCATTATTATGAATGATTAAAATAAATTAGTTATTGTGTATACTTTTTATGGTGTCAAGGAAGGGCCATAGAATTTTTTTCCATAAATGGTTCCTGCGAGTCTTGGCAGGTAATTGTTTGCCTCATTTATTAGCATTTTTACAAATAGGGAGACAAGCTCAGAGAGAGGAGGCCACTTGTACCGAGGCACAGAGTGAGGAGTTAGTTACAGATCTCTGCCTTACCCTACCCAGCTCATTATACCTCCCACTGAGATGGCATAGGAATCCCAGCACTCAGGGAGGCAGAGGCAGCTGGATCTCTGTCAGTTCGAGGCCAGCCTCATCTACAGATTGAGTTTCAGGACAGCCAGGACTACACAGAGAAACCTTGTCTTAAACAAAAGAAAACAAAAAAAGAAACAAAGAAAGAAAAAAGAAAAGAAAAATGGTGTGTCTCTGGTTGAGGGCCCAATGGTGAAATTGCTGAGGTCTTGGCATTTTCTCTCACTGCAGTCCCTAGGGAACACCATTGCCTATGCTCTGGTTCCTGCCCTTCTGCCCGCCCTGTTTCCATGGACACAGTTGCTCTTCAGGAAAACTTACCTCTGCTTGATTTCCTGTAGAGTAACAAAAAGGATCTAGAGGAATTTTCATTCAGAACATGGCTGCTCAGGTCTGTGTGATCTGGGTGGAATATAAACATACCTTTAGTACAGACAGAGGCAAACAGATCTGAGTTCAAGGCCAGCTTGGTATAGAGCAAGTATCAAGTAAAGAAATGCTTAGGTCCAGGTGTAGTGGTGCACGCCTTTAACCTCAAACAATGAAGGTAAAGTTACTTTGTAGAGGGAAGCACCCATGTTTGAAAGTGATATCTACTTGAGTGGCGGAAAAAGTGACAAATCAGAGAAAGATTTGACAGAATAAGATATTCCCAGTTCTTACAAGAACAGAGAGGAAAGGGAAGGTACTTAAAGAGCAATACAGGGAGAGGGGGAGGTTTTACCGGACAGTGATAGGGATTCAGGTTGCAAAGAGAGAACTCAGGTGAGAATACCTGGATGAGCCAGAGAACGAGAAGGAGCTAGGAGGTTAGAGCAGATTGCTGGTATTAGTTTGAGGCCGAGAGAGAAGCCAGATTGAATAAATCAGCTGGGAGAGGAGTTTGAGCCAGAACCGCTGAGTTGAACCAGCCAGCCCAGAGCTTAGTAAGAACGAGAAAGGGTGAGCTTACTAAGCAGTAAGTCTCAGAGGCTCAAAACATTCTAGGCCTAGATTAGATTGAAGGCTAGAAGCTTCTAGGACTAAGGCTAGGTTAGCAGACAGAGGCTTGTGAGCCTTGGAGATGACAATGACATCAGGAAAATAAAAGTTCCTTTTATAGACATGTTCTTTTCTGATTGGTTGTATTGTTTTTTATCCTAGAACTCTTCCTCTGTAGGAGCCTGACATGGGCACAAGGGCTGGCCCGGTAGCCTGTGTCATCCTTCACTCAGTGAAGTCTTTCTTCCAAAATCCAGTCAGTTCAGTACATGGGAATTTACAATTACAATGTCATTCTCTAGCTCCTTGAGGAGGTGGGTGGTGAGGGAGTGTGAGGTCAGGGTGGGGGTAATCTCAGCCCTGGTGACTATGTTAGCTTTATGTTTCTGAGCCTCGAGTTGGCAGGCCACTTAACGGCCATACCCCTCAAAGCAGGCAGTGGCTGGAGAAGTGACAGGGGAAACAAGGCCTGTCTTCTGGAAGCCTTTCTTTTTTTTTTTTTTTCCTCCTTTATTAATTTATTCTTGTTACATCTCAATGGTTATTCCATCCCTTGTATCCTCCCATTCTTCCCTCCCTCCCAATTTCCCCTTATTCCCCTCCCCTATGACTGTTCCTGAGGGGGATTACCTCCCCCTCTATATGATCATAGAGTATCAAGTCTCTTCTTTGGAAGCCTTTCTTTTTATAAAGAGTAAACGATTAAAATATCTTAACTTCATAACAGATGCAAGGACATCATGGAATACAGTATGAACTATTCAGGGACATTTACAATGAAGCCTTGATTTAAATTCCCAGCTCCTGATTGGCCAATGGAGATATGTAGTTTTCTTTGACTTGAATTAAAAGCTGAACTAGCACTTTAGACATTTCCCTAGGGCAGTTGTTCTCAGTCTTCCTAGCACTTTGACCCATTAATACTGATCCTCACATTGTGGTGACTCCCTACTATAAAATTACTTTTGTTGCTACTTCATAATTGTGATTTTCCTGCTGTTATGAATCATAATGTAAATATGCATGTTTTCCAATGGTCTTAGGCTATCCCTGTAACAGGGTCATTTAATCCCCAAAGGTGTCAAGACCCACAGGTTACAAACCACTGCCATAAGATATGAATTAATGGGGCTGGAGAGATGACTCAGAGGTTAAGAGCACTGTCTGCTCTTCCAAAGGTCCTGAGTTCAATTCCCAATGACCACACGATGGCTCATGACCATCTATAGTGAGATCTGGTACCCTCTTCTGGTGTGCAGGTGCACATGCAAGCAGAACACTGTATAAATAATAAATAAATCTTTTTTAAAAAAGATATCAATTAAAATCACAACCAAATCCTGAAGAGATTTTAAAAGTCACACACACACACAAAAATGGAACGACACTTGTGCTCATGGATTGGAAGACTTTATATTGTTCCTATGTCAATACCACTCAAAGCAACATACAGACTTAGTATAGACACTAGGAAAATTCCAATAGCATTTTTTTTTTTCAGAATTAGAATTTGGAACTGGAGAGATAGATCAGCAGTTGGGAACACTTGCTGCTCTTCTGAAGAACCCGTGTTTGGTTCCCAGCACCCATGTTTGGTTCCCACCCACACTGGGTGTCCTACAACCATTTGCAACTCAAGCAACAGGGGATCTAACACCCTTCACTGGCTTCCATAGGCACACATGGCATACACTGATAGACATGTACAAACATTTTTTTATGAGACAAGGTTTCTCTGGATAGCCCTGGCTATACTTGAACCCACTCTGTAGACTAGGCTGGCCTCAAACTCAAAATTCATGTGCCTCTGCCTCCCAAATGCTGGGATCAAAAGCATGTGCCAGCACCACCTAATACATTAATTTTTTTAATTTAAAAAATGTAGGCAGCTGGGCATGGTGGCACTTGCCTGTAATCCCAGTACTTGGGAGGCAGAGGCAGGTGGATCTCTGTGAGTTTGACACCAGCCTGGTCTACAAAGTGTGTTCAGGACAGCCAGGGCTATACAGAGAAACCCTATCTTGAAAAACAAAAACAAAAACAAAAATTTAGTTTTAGAGTTGGGTAGTGGTGGTACATGTTTTTAATCTCAGCACTGGGAAGGCAGAAGCAGGAGGATCTCTGTGAGTTTGAAGCCAGCCTGGTCTACAGAGTTCTAGAACAGCCAAGGTTACATAGTGAGATACTGTCTAGAAACCTACAAGAAGAACATTATGATGGGTGGATTTGGGCGCAGGGGTTCTGCTCAAACTACAGCACCAGCCAAGGAAAATACATGCAGTAAACTTCAAACCTTGAACCAGATCTAACCAATGGACAGGACATTCTCTAAAGTTGAGTGGAGAGTGGAAAATGGAGACTGACTTTCATACGAACTCAGGTGCACCCTTTTTGACCATGTCCCCTTGATGGGGAGACCTAGTGGCACTCAGAGGAAGGATAGCAGGCTACCAAGAAGAGACTTGATACCCTATGAACATATACAGGGGAGGAGGTTCCCCCAAGTCATAGTCATAGGGGAGGGGAGTAGGGGGTAAGCAGGAGGGAGGGAGGAATGGGAGGATACAAGGGATGGGATAACAACTGAGATGTAATTTGAATGAATTAATTTTAAAAATATATTTAAAAAACAAAATCAAAATAATAAATAGCTAAATTAATTAATTAATAAATAGCTTTTATGTTATGTGAATATGTTTTTGTTTTAATCCAGTGTGGCATATGGGATATGGGACTGCTTCAGTTTGTCCACAACCATTGGCTATAATTATCTCATGCTCTAAGAGGGACATGATTTTTGCCAGCTGCAGATTGTTTAGTTCTGGGGACTCTGGAGAAGGTATAAATGTGAGAGCCCTGAGAGGGTCTGTGGTGGCTGCTGCTCCCCCTGCTGCTGGCCCTGTTGCTCTTGGTCCCTGTTGCTGCTGTTATGCTTGCTATTGCTGGATTGCTAGATTGCTGGTTTGCTGGATTGCTGGATATTCTGATGCCAAAAATTGGATTTACCCCTAGGAACCCGACATCCCTAATCAGCAGGAAGTAGTCTAAAGAGGTCTACACCCCCTTTTCTTTCTAATCTTCTTTCTCTACTACCTAGTATTGGGGGGTAAAAGGACTAGGGTGGTAGATATAAGAACCCAATAAAGTAGCTTTCAAAAGTGCACCTACACTCTGTGAAGGCATAGGTTTTTATAACTCTGTGGTTTGCATTTGCTGGAGCTAGGAACATTCCAGAAGGTCTGTTCCAGAGCCATTATGTTATACTTGATAATTCCAGCTCAGACCCCCTGGGAGGAAAAGCAAAGCTAGGGCAAATGCAATAAGCATGAGCTGCCTACATTAATTCTTCTTGATCTCCTGGGGACCTAGTCATTTTGTTGCTGTGCTAGTGGCCTTCTGAAATTCTTGTTGAATTCAGCTGCTCTTTTTGGGGGGAAAATGGTGTGTGTGTGTGTGTGAGATATGATAAAGAGAATAAGAAAAAGTAAGTCATGAATATTTCCTACTTTTCCTATTACAATACAAAGACTTTCTTAACTGGTACCACAGGTCTGTGAAGACGTCCAAAGATGCTGAAAATGAAGTTTAGGTACACACTGCTTTGCTGTCTCTCCATCTCTCAGAAATCAGGCCAGAGTTCCCCATTTTGCAGGTGTCTCTCTGGGACAGAGTGTTGATTAAAAAAAGTAAGCCATCAGGCTGGCCTCAAATCTATGATCCTATAGTACCCCAACTAGTGAGATTACAGGTGTATGCCATTGTGAAGTACTGAAAAACTATTTTAAAATCAACTTCAATATATATATATATTGAATACACACACACACACACACACACACACACACACACACACACACACAAGTTTCTATCAAAGTATTCACTGTGCCTAGCAATAAGCAAGTTCTAGGTTGGGCAAAAATTCAAAGGTAGCATAAAGCCTAAGTATGGTAGAAACATGAGCTGTGAAGCTTTGTATAAAACCTCTATGGGCAGAGTTTCATTAAAACTGTTTTGAAAGCCCTATTTTTATAACATGATGCCTTGGAATTTATTCTTTGCTTCTTTTGGTGGATGGTGGGTCACTGTGATTGAAATAGGGTCTCATTGTAGCCCATCCTGACCTGAAGTTTCTGGATAGCCAACAATGACCCTGACCTTTTGATTCTCCTGCCTCCATTTTAAGAGTTCTGGGATTAAAGGCAGGGACCAGCCTGCTTGGTTGTCAACTTGACTACATCTGGAATGAACTACAATCCAGAAATTGAAGGTACACCTATGGGGAAAAAATTTTTTTTTTGGCTTGGTTTGAAGTCTGTAAGTCCACTTCTAATCTACACCTTTGAAATAGGAAGGGACACATCTTTAATCTGTGTCTTTAATCTTCTACTGAAAGTCTGTATAAGGAAGGAGGAAGCTTCTGCTCTTTCTTTGCTTGCCCACACCTTGGTGGCACATCCATTCCTTCAATGGCATTGGAACCTACTTCTTTATGATTCCAGCATATACTGAAGACCAGCCAAGATATCCTCGTCAACTGAACAACTATTATATTCTTGGACTTTCTGTTCCCAGCCGGCCATAGTTGGTTTAGCTGAACTGTAGCCTGTAAATCATTCTAATAAATCCCCATAGACAGACAGACAGACAGACAGACACACACACACACACACACACACATCTCCCATATATATGTGTATATAATTCTATATAAGTTCTTTTACTCTAGAGAACTTTGATCAATACACACCATCCAGGCTTCCTTTTTCTTTTCTTTTCCAATGAAAAAAAAATCCAACCTTTAACACTATAAACTTTTGAAAACCTTTCCACAATTTGGCATTAAAGTTTTAAAATGTTCATAGCCTTTGACCCAGCAATCCTGGCTCTTGGCAATACATTCTAAGAAAAACATTGTGAATACACGAGGCTGTAGCCTTAGTTTAACAGTGCTGTGTTAAAAACAGCCTAACTTAAAAAACAAAACAAAAAAACCAGCCTAACTAAAAAAAACAAAACAAAACCAAAAAAACCAAAACAAACAAACAAAAAACCAACAACAAAAACCAGCCCAACTGAACAACGAGAATAGCAAAAAGGACAAGTAAATATGGATTATTTTGCAACTGCTAAAATTTATAATTAGGCAAACTATGTGGTAACTTGAAAAACAGCTCCTGAGATCATGTTACTTGAGGTAACCAGGAGACGCATGTATACATGCCTCGGGATTCAACTATTTCAATTTGCAGTTTCAAAATGAGGAAACAAAAGGAAAACACAAGGGAAAATAGAAAGAGTGTTGTTAGACAGTGAGGTTGTGGAGGTTTTGTTTCTTTTTAAATTTACTCTATTCTTATACTATTATTGTTTGTCTTATTTTTTTAAAAAAATGAGGTGGCATCCTAGAAATTCAACTCTTGCTTTTGAGAGTTTAAAGGGTTTGAAAGGAGCCTGGAGAGATAGCTCAGAGGTTAAGTTCACTGGCTGCTCTTTCAAAGGTCCCGAGTTCAATTCCCAGCAACCACATGGTGGCTCACAACCATCTATAATGTGATCTGATGCCCTCTTCTGGTGTGCAGGTGTACGTGTAGTTAGAACACTGTATACATAATAAATAAATAAATAAATAAATAAATAAATAAATAAATAAAAGGTTTGGAAGAATAACTACCTCCTAGGTTACAGCGGAAAGCAGGGTACCCTAAGAGGTGAGTGGCTAAAATTATCACGGTCACTGTGATTCACACGAGCACTTGCTGTTTTTCTAAGCACTTACTATTTTCCAAGAGTGTTTTACTTCTGTTTGAAAGCCTTTTCTTCCTAATCTATCACTTTGGTCTGCTTCCTGGGCTATCTCTGGAACTGCTTCCTGCCACCTTTGATGCCCGACATGTCCTCTTCAGCCCCTTCCCCAGACCCTGATTCCAAGTTCTGTTTTCCTTCTTGTGTTGAGACCATGCTAGTGTGTTGCCCAGGCAAGCCCTGTAGTTGGCACGTTTCTGCTTCCATTTCCCTAGCTGGGAGTACAGACTGTGCCACCACCCCGCTCAGACCAGGATTTATGCCTAGATGGGATTGAAGAATGTCACACAGTGTAGAATGGGCTCGGGGACGGTGGCTCCTGGAGCCTGTGAAAAGAGCATTGTAATGAGAATTTTGGTGTTTTGGTGTTCCTTTAAAAACACAGAAGTATTATAAGAATATGCTTTTGTTTTAATCCCAGGTGTGGGGCATGGGACTGCTTTGCAGCAGGTGACTATGATTTGCCTCATGCTCTAGAGGGGACATGATTTTGTCAGCTGCAGGTAGTTTCTGCAACTGTGTGACATTTGGAATTCTGGAGCTTTGTCAGAGGATATATAAATGCTAGGGCTCTGATAGGTGGGTTGTTGTTGGTTATTGGTTGCTATTGGCTTCAATTTGTTAAGTAGTCATAGGCAAAGAAGAAAAAAAAGAAGAGGAGGAGGAGGAGGAGAGGAAATTAGATATCCTGACAGCAAAGATCAAACTTGCCCCAAGGAGCTTGATTTCCCCCCAATCATCAGGAAGTAGTATAATGATAGTGTCTCCCCCTTTCCGATCCCTGACTTTATTTAAGGATCTCTTTTCTTTCCTATCTGTCCTTTTTCCTCTCATTTCTAGTGTTAAAGGGTTGAAATGGTAGAAAAGGGGTGGAAAAGGGTTGAAGAAAGGAGAACCCATAAAGCAGTTAATCTGGTTACAGAGCACCCCCACTCACTGTGTGGGGAGTCAGAAACCTCACCCGACAGGACAGCTGGATAGAAGCACACAGTGGAAATGGATCCTCTGGAAGTGAGGCTCGTTGTCAAGACAACTGATGAGACCCAAGGATTAGATGGTGGCAACGAAGCAATAACAACCTCCTCATTTGATTAAAAAAAAAATCAATTCTTTTTTTTTCTAAAGATTTATTTATTTATTTATTTATTTATTTATTTATTTATTTATTTATTATGTAGACAGTGTTCTGCCTACATGTAACACCTGCATGCCGGAAGAGGGCACCAGATCTCATTATAGATGGTTTTGAGCCACCATGTAGTTTGCTGGGAATTGAACTCATGACCTTTGGAAGAATAGACAGTGCTCTTAACCTCTGAGCCATCTCTCCAGCCCTTGAATTTTTTTTTAATAATAGTTTGTATCACATTTGATCCATTTATGTGTCTGTATGTTGTGTGTGGTAGCATGTGAAGGCCAAAGGATGACTTGTGGGGGTCAGCACTCTCTCTCATAAGGACTCCAGGGTTAGAACTCAGGTCTAGGGCTTGCTGGCAAGTGTCTTTGCCGCTGAGCCATCTTGCTGGCCTTCATTTGATGGTTTAAGGCTACATAGAACATCCTTGTTTGTAGAAATATATACCTAAGCATTAGAGTGGCTGGTAACAGGTCACTACGTTAGCATCTTACTCTGCTCTGTGTATGTGTGTGTGTGATATGCACATTTGTGCTTGAATGTGGTGTGTATGATATGTGCACATGTGTGCTTGAATGTGAGAGGGCCAGAGACCCTCAGATAGCTTACTCTATTACTCTCTGTTTTGTTCTCTCAAGATCCCTCTTTGGCCTGGAACTAGATGACAATCAACAAGCCCAGCAATCCTACTGTCTCCAGCCTCACAGTGCTGGAGTGACAGGTCAGGATGGCCATGCTCATCTTTTTGCTTGGGTGCTGGGGTTTCCAGGTTGGGTCCTTATGTTTGTGCAGCTAACTCCCACCCACTGAGTCTTTAGCCCCAACATCTTACTTTTAATGATTTTTGAAGGGAAAATTTTTTGTACTATATTTACTCATTTCCTACAAGTTTCAAGTTATTTAAAAACTGGAAAAATAAAATTTTACATACACATATATATTATACACACATACACACACACATATTAGAGAGAAAGCTACTCAGTGGTATTTCAGAAAAGACAATAACAGAGCGAGCAGAGTAGGAGCGAAGAGTGCTTAAAATGTTCTACAAACTTGTTTATTGTCACAGAAAAGATATGCTTCGAAAGAGAAAGGATCTAACTTGAAATAACTGAATACTTTTGGTATTTGTTGATGGTATTGGGAATCAGACTGGCCTTGAGCAGCACGGCCCTTGACATGAGTAGAGAATGAAAAACAACCGAAAAGCTGGGGTTGGGTAGTCTGTGCAGGCTTTTATGGAGCCACACTTACCAGTGTAGTAACCTCAGCGTGTTTACTTTATGAGCAACAAGGAAGGGGTTGACGAGTCTCAAAAGGAGGTCTCTGTCGGTCAACAGTTTCCAGCTCTACCCATGCAGGAAGAGGAAGGTGCAGTTGCTGGGTTTGCCACACACTAGTTAATTGCTCATAAACACATGTATGCTCACATACTGTCAGTATTCAAACTCTGACTCCAGGAAGGCTTCTCTTCCCGTCAGAGTTTCGCTAACTCAGGGTTTACTGTTCCCATAAGTCTGAGGTGCTGGGGTCTAGACATGTGTATGCCAGCTAAGTGCTCTGCCACTGACTGTGTGTGGACCCTAGGTCCAAAATTTTGAGATTTTCTTACAACTCTGCTCAAAAATTTAATAATTAAAAAAGTATGTATTTATTTATTTTTATTTTATATATATTGGTGTTCTGTTTGCTTATATGTGTGAGTGAGAGTGTCAGATCCCCTGGAACTGGAGTTACAGACAGTTCTGAGCTGCCATGTGGGTGCTGGAAATTGAACCCAGTGCTCTTAACCACTGAGCCATCTCTCCAGCCCCTGGTAATTGTTTGGAGAGAGTTCCACACTCAATTCTACATTCACGCTAGACTATAACTTAACTCACTTTTGGCTTTCCTCAGCGGGTGCAAGTGTAGAGAAGCAACAGGGCTGGGATGGATGCTCAATGGATGAAGACCTTGCTCAAAAGCTGGAAGGCCTGAGTTTAGTCCCATCCTCCAAGGGCACAGTGGCACGCTCCTGTGACCCCAGTGCTGGGGAAGCCGGGACAGGTGGGTCCCAGGGGCTGGCTGACCGGCTAGTATGACTCAGATGGTGAGTTCCAGGTTCAGTGAGAGATCCTATCTCAAAGAAGGAGGAGGAGGAGGAGGAAGAGGAGGAGGAGGAGGAGGAGGAAGAGGAGGAGGAGGAAGAGAAGCAGCAGCAGCAGCGGGTGTTGGCGTCTGGAGTGGTGGTACACACTTCTAATCCCAGCAGTTGGGAGACACAGGGAAGCGAATCTTATGAGTTTGAGGCCAGTTCCAGGACAACCTCGGGCAGAGCTACATAATGAGACCCTGTCTAAAAAAAAAAAAAAAAAAAAATGCAGTTGAAGAAGATGGCCCATCGTCGGACTCAATAAGTAGTGTGCGTGTGTGCGCGCACACACACACACACACTGGCACACTGGCACACTGGCACACTGGCACACTGGCACACACACAAAAGAGAAAGAAAAAAAACAATAAGAAATAATTTTAAAACTAATCAGAATTATGTTATTACCTTTTTTTTTTTTGAGACAGGTTTCTCTGTGTAGCCTTGGCTGCTGGGCTCCCCTTGTAGACCAGGCTGGCTTCGAACTCAGAGATCTGCCTGCCTCTGTCTCCCTGAGTGTGGGGATTAAAGGTATACGACACCTTGAAGGGAACCTTTTTCTTGTTTTGTTTTGTTTTGTTTTGTTTTGTTTTTCGAGACAGGGTTTCTGTGTAGCCTTGGCTGTCCTGGACTTGCTTTGTAGACTAGGCTGGCCTCGAATTCACAGCAATTCGTCTGCCTCTGCCTCCCGAGTGCTGGGATTAAAGGCGTGCACCACCATGCCAGGCGTCATCACCTTTTTCTTAAGAGAAGTTTTAAGACCTTGAGAATAGTATGCAGGCAGGGCCACTTAAGGCTTTTGAGTGAGTGACATTTAGTGGCACTTGCGATATGAAGTGTTTTTAAGTCACACACTGTAACTATTTACATTTTAGTGAGAATCCTATCAACACAGCCATCACAGGAGTTGACTCGTGGCCCCACTTCCCCATCTCTGGACAATAATAGCTGCCACCTGAGACCACAGACCACTCAACATTAATAGACACAGCGACTCCTCAGGGCACGATGGTACATGCCCACAGTCCCAGTGCTCAGGAGGCTGAAAAGAGAAGGACAGGTTTGAGGCCAACTTGGACTAAAGGGCAAAGCCTTATTAAAGAAGAGGAAAACAAAACAAAACACAAACACAGCCATGCATTTATACATTTACGAAAAAGACTTACCACCTTCAAGGATTACAAAAGAACTTGTATTTAAAAGATGGTTAAATTTACTTTTTCTTTCTTTATTTTTTAAAACAACACACATGGTTAGGGTTTTGGCTTCTTTTGCATGTTCTAAGTACCTAGTACAATGTTTGGCTCACAAAAATTTAAAACGTTGTTGACTCAAAAAGAAATCCTTACTCCAACATTGTGTCCTTAGAGACACATTCCCTAGTTCTTACTCCCTATGGTTTTTATAAAAATAGCCCAGGACTAAACTGTGTTACAGAAACAAACCCAAACTTCTGAAAAGACTGGATCATGACTTTTTACTTTTTACTCTTTCTTTTACTGATAGCTATAGAAAAACTACACACACAGAGACACACACACACACACACACACACACACACACACACACACACACCCGCGTGCACGTGCTCACACAAACGGAAGGCTAATTCACCTTCAGTTCTCACTAGCACTCTAACTCACAAAGAATCAGGTTAGGCATGTGTTGTTATAGTGTTTGAAAAGAGTTATTTCTTGAGCCAGGTGTGGTAGCATTGACCTGTAATCCCAACACTCCAGAGTAATCTTGCCTGTGAGGCCAATCTGGGCTGAAAGCAAGTTCAAGGCTAACCTGGCTATATAGCAAGACCCTCACAATTAAATTTACCCATCTCTTATATAATATAATAATAACAACAACAATATACATATTATTTCATAGAGCACAGGAGTTGGTAAATAGAAGCTTTGAGAAGATATATTTACGCATAGATTTCAAAGAAATAATTGTGTCTGGGTTTACAAAAATATATATTTGCATTTGTATAGATTATTCATAGATGTGACTCTTTTTTATTTTGTGTTGAGACAGGGTCTCACTAGGTAGTCCTGGAGAGCCTAGAACTCACTATGTAGACTAGATTTGCCTCAAGCTCACAGAGATCTCTTGCCCCTCCTTTTTGACCGACTGGGGATTAAAGATGTGATTCTTTAACGACTTCAGGTCTGAGTGATCTTGATTTTCGTTTAAAATAGAGCAAAGCATAGCTCCCCGCCCCCCCACCCCTTCAGTATTTATATTTCCACAGGAAGCAGCTAAAAGTTTAGCCTCTGGCTTCAGGTCACCTCGTTTCAAACTGTGCCTTAGTTTCCTAACTCAAGGCCCTTGCTCACGTGTGACTCCTAGAACTGGGCCTACACTAATTGAGAGGCAGGGTAAACAGATTTCCTGTAAAAAAAAAAATCTAGTCTTTTCTTTTTCTTTTTCTTTTTTTTTATTTTTTAATTTTTGGTTGTAAGCCTAGACTTTAACAGCTGGGCCATTTCTCCAGCTCTTTTTTTTTTTTTTTAAAAGATTTACTTTATTGTCTGTGTCTGTTTGTTTGTATGTAGGTACATTCCACGCATGTGTATGTGTGCATGTGTGTGCCTCAGGAAGAACAAGTGTCAAATCCCCTATAGCTGGGATTTCCAGCAGTTGTGAGATGCCTGGTGGTGGTGCTCGAACTTGGGTCCTCTGCAAGCGTCATACATACTACTAACTAGTGGGCCATTTTTTCATACCAAGATCTAGTTTTTTTGGTTTTGTTGTTGTTTTTTTCTCTCTTTTTGGTTTTTCGAGACAGGGTCTCTCCGTGTAGCCTTGGCTGTCCTGGACTCGCTTTGTAGACCAGGCTGGCCTTGAACTCACAGCGATCCGTCTGCCTCTGCCTCCCGAGTGCTGGGATTACAGGCGTGTGCCACCGCGCCTGGCTAGCTCTAGCTTTATTAAAAACAGGGATTTCCTTTGTTAAGCTCTCCCACTGACTTCCTACCTCCTCTATAGCCATTCATCCCCATGAGTATTTTTACTGTTCCTTTCACTTGACCCCATGCCAGATTTCTTTGGTATTTTGGGGGGACAGAGTTTCGCATAGGTCAGGCTGGCCTCAAACTCTATAGACAAGATGACCTTGGGTTTCTGATCTTGCTTACTTCACCTCTCACTTCTGTTATTACGAGAGTGGAATTCCGTGTCCATGCCCTGTTTTTATGTGGTGCTGGAAATCTAATCCAGATCTCCCTGCATGCCAGGCAAGCACCCTGCCAACTGGGCTACATCCCCAGACCCCAACCTCATGCTTGTTTGCCATCAAAACTTCCTTTAGGAATTTGCTAGGCAAAGTAACATACTTTAATAAAATACTTAAAATAAGACCGCACATTGCTTTCTATTAGTGCACGGAACGGGTCATCATGCTTGTCAACTTGATAGGTTTACAATCACCATAGAAATGAGTCTCCAGTTATGCCTGAAGAACATTTTAGATTAGGGTAACGGAGGGTGGGGGTGGGGAGACTCACCCTAAGGGTGGGTTGCACTTTTCCCAGGTCCTAGGGTCCTGGACTGAATAAAAAGGAGAAAGCAAGCAGAGAACTAGCAGCCAGTGCTCTCTGCTCCCGGACTGTAGTCAGTGTAAAAACCTTCACCAGCTCATGCTGCCTCGACTTCCCTAGGTGACCGACCGTACCCATTAATTGTGACCTAGATTAAACTCTTCTTTTTTTCTTTTTGTTTGTTTACTTGCTTGCTTGTTTTTGAAACAAGGTTTCTCTGTGTGGCCCTGGCTCTCCTGGAACTCACGTTGTAGACCAGCCTGGCCTGGAACTCATGTGGACCACCTGGCTGCCTCTGCCTCCCGAGTCCTGGGATTAAAGGCACGCACCACCACCATGCTAAAACTCTCCCTCCTCCTCCTCCTCCTCCTTCTAACTCTTCCTTCTTTTAAATTGCTTTTTGTCAGATATTTTTGTCCCAGCAATGAGGAAAGTAAGTAATACAATATATTACTGAAAAGACTGTTCAATGCTTAGAATACTCAAAGCCGAGAGCGTGGGGCTGTGGATAGCTCAGTCGCTAAAGTCTTGCTACACAAGCATGAAGAACTGAGTTTGAGGCCCAACACTCACATAAAAAGACAAGTATTTCCATGTATGCTGGTAATTCCTGCCCTGAGGAGGGAAAGCTAGGCAGATACTACGGGTTTATTGGCTATCCAGCCCCGCCTTATCAGTCATGGGATTCTAGTGAGAGACCGTGCCAGAAAACAACCCAAAACATCAAAAAAAACAAACAAACAACAACAACAACAACAAAAAACCCCCAACCTCACAAGGTCCATTGCTCCTAACCTCTGGCCTCCATGCACACAGGAGCATATGTAAACATACACTCACACACACATGCACACATTCACACGTAAAACCAAAAGAGTCATGTTCCTTCTTGGGAAAGTCTCTCCCAATTGCCAGTTCTAAGAAGTTATTTTACTTCCAATGGGTCATGGCAGTCACAGTGACTTCTGCCAGGTCCCTGGGAATGAGGTGAGAAAAGGAACAACCGAAGTAAAATTTAGATCTGTTAAAATGTGCTTATGGCCTAAAAGTTTATTGTTAATTTGTACAACATGTTCTGAAGGAAAAAGAACAGCTTCCTATATTTGAACTTGAAGTTGACACAGAGAGAAGCCATCTGAAGCCTCTGTTGCAACCATCCTATTGGCAACAGCCCGAAAAACAAACTCAAATAAAACTTATCTCTGAGGTTTTGGTAAGGTGTGGCTGAGTGGGTGATGTCACTTTCCCTTTCTTGAGCTTTGAGAGCTCTGTGAGGCCAGTTTCCAGATGTGGAGCTCACCCGTGGTGCACGTGACCGACAGCAGCTCTCACAGGATGCCGCAGTGTCTGAACAGCTCAGCTCCTGGTGCGGCTGCAAGTTTCTGTTTTAAGTGGTGGCCTGACAAATTGTTTACCAAATAAGTTTAAATAGTATTGATATTTTTTTCTTTTTGTTTTTTTTGTTTTTTGTACTTTGCTTTTGGGTTAGATATTAAGCATTTGACTGACTGTTGAATTCAAAACCAGCACATGCAAAAGTCTTCTTAGCAAGTGTTTGCAAAATTTTTTAAAGACAATAGTGAACATTTTGAGTACACACTTAAGTGCTTCTTCCAGCAAACTGGGCCTCTGGGAAGAGGATTTTGCTAATTGGATGGCCTGGCATTATTGCTTTTAGGATGAAAATGTGTGGAGTGCTTTAGGTATTTTTTGTCGAGAGATGCTAGAGTAGGGCCAGATGGAAAGGACCGTTTGATAAACAAGCTCTCAGAGCTGCAAATGCTTATGAGCTCTTTCCATGAAATGACAAAAAAAAGAAATTGATGTGTGATTGTCACTGTCTACGTTGCAGAACTTGCAAGATCTGAACAAGAAAACTGTAGAAATTGGGGCTGGAGAGATGGCTCAGCAGTTAAGAGCACTGTCTGCTCTTCCAGAGGTCCTGAGTCCAATTCCCAGCAACCACATGGTGGCTTATAACTATCTATAAAGAGATCTATATCTCTTTATACCTTCGGTGTGCAGGTGTACCTGTAGGCAGAACACTGTATATGAAATAAATAAATAAATCTTTAAGAAACAAACAAACCTGTAGAAACAAATAGACAGTTCACCTGCCCTTCTAGGGGACCCAGATTCAGTTCCCAGCACCCAAATGGTACAGCTCACAGCCGCCTGTACCTGCAACTCTAGGAGATT
The DNA here is from genome assembly GCF_964271855.1 of Acomys minous. Classification (NCBI taxonomy): domain Eukaryota; kingdom Metazoa; phylum Chordata; class Mammalia; order Rodentia; family Muridae; genus Acomys; species Acomys minous. Next base: position 43,119,709 of record NC_140485.1, read on the forward strand.
AGATACTCTATTCCAGCCTCTATGGACAACTATGTTCATGTATTTGGACATACATACACACACACACACACACACACACACACACACACACACACACTTAATTAATTAATTAAAATAAATCTTATTTAAGAATATGTGAGTGATGCCAGGTAGTGAATGCCTTTAATTTCAGGAGAGACAGAGGCAGGTGGATCTCTTTGAGTTCCAGACCAGCTTAGTCTACATAATGAGTTCCATTATTAATTGCTAATTAATTAATGTCTTAGGGTTTTATTCCTGCGAGGAGACACCATGACCATGACAACTCTTATATAAGAAAACATTTCGGGCTGGAGAGACGGCTCAGTGCTTAAGAGTGCCACCTGCTCTTCCAAAGGTCATGAGTTCAAGTCCCAGCAACCACATGGTGGTTCACAACCATCTGTAATGTGATCTGATGCCCTCTTCTGGCCTACAGGTGTATATGCAGGCAGAACACTGTATACGTAATAATAAATAAATAAATCTTTAAAAAGAAAAAAAGAAAACATTTCATTGAAGTGTTGGCTTACGGTTTCAGAAGTTTTGTCCATTAGCCTAATGGGAAGTACGGCAGCATGCAGACCAGGATGGTGCTGGAGATGAGCTGACAGGACTGTATTGTGATCCACAGGCAGCAAGGAGAGACTATGTGTCACACTTGGGTGTAACTTGAGCATAGGAGACCTCAAAGCCCGCCTCCACAGTGACATACTTTCTCCAACAAGGCCACAACTCCTGCTGCTCCCTGTGGGCCAAGCATTTAAACACATGAGTCTAAGGGGGCCATTCCTATTGAAATCACCACAATTAATTAAAATTTGAAAGTTAGTGAAAATTGTATGTTTGAGATGAACAAATGCTGTTTACCACAGAGCCATCTCTGCAGGCTCTATTGTTGTTGTTTTCCTATTAAAAAAAAATACCAAACACGTCACACAGGAAATGGTATCATTGTCCTGTAATGTCAGTTTTGAAGACCTGTTTGTTTGTTTGTTTGTTTTGAAACAAGGGCTCACTCTGTAGCTCAGGCTATCCTAGGTCTGATTACATAACTCGGGCAGGCCCTGAATTTGCACCAGTCCTTGGCTGTCTCTCTATAAAGTAGTACCTGGAAAGGAAGACATCCCCTATAAACTTTCCTGGATTGAGCCCTGCCCTGCCCTGCCCTGCTCTGCCCTGCCCTGCCCTGCCCTGCCCTGCCCTGCCCTGCCCTGCTTCTGCCTGTGCACACACTCTCTTATCACAACCTTCTTCACAAAAGGCTTGTTTTCAAAAGCAGGGTAACTGTAGTGTCCTCAGAATGTATAAATATCTAACCTAGGATTTCCTCTGGTCAGTCATCTGTTTCCTCAGTTCAAAAGATGAAATGGCGTTAGTGTTAGGATTCTGCTTCGGTTCGCCTACCTGTGATGTCATTGCCTACCTGCCATGGGGGCGTGGCCCTGCCAGGGCTATATAAAAGGACAGACCCTGCTCGTGGCCCCCTCTCTCTACCTCTTCCTCTTTCTCTTCCTCTTCCTCTCTCTTCCTCTTCTTCCTCTGTCTCTGTCTCTCTCTGGGCTCTCCTGCCTCCTTTCCTTCTCTCCCCATGCTCATTTAATAAACTCCTCTATAACATAATATTTGCTGTCTGGTACCTTATTATCTTATTGCCTTATATCTTATATATATTAAACATAAAAGTTAGGCTATGTTTTCAAAAGTTGAATTTGCTTTGCAAATACAGGAAAAGCAATGTGTCCTAATTTGCTTAGATTAGTATCCGCATAAGTTGAGATACAAGGTCCAGACGGCATTGAGGGAACAATGCAAAAGAGCAGGCTGTGAGTGTACACACACTTGCAGGTGCACACACATACAGAAACGCAATCACTCATAATATCTGTATATTGAAATGTCATTATTAACATGTATAAAATGAAAAAAGGAAGAAAAACATTTTTTAATTTTTCAAGACAGGGTTTCTCTATGCAGCCTTGGCTGTCCTGGACTAGCTTTGTAGATCAGGCTGGCCTTGAACTCATATCGATCCACCTGCCTGTGCCCTCCGAGAAAGAATTGGGGTTTTATGGCTCACACCTGTAATTCTAGCATTCTGGACCCCAAGGCAGGAGGACTACCTTAAACACTAGGCCGTATTAGTCTATATAATGAGGGCAAGGCCATACTGAGCTACAGAGTGAGACCTGGTCTTCAAACAAAAAGAAAAAAGAAAAGAAAATTCAGAGATAATGCAATTAAAGAGAGAGAGAGAGAGAGAGAGAGAGAGAGAGAGAGAGAGAGAGAGAGAGAGAGAGAGGAGACTCAGAGCCGGGTGTGGTGGTGCACGCTTATAACCCCAGCGCTCAGGAGGCAAAGGCAGGCAGATCTCTGAATTCCACGACATCCTGGTCTACAGAGAGAGAGGTCCAGGACAGCTAATAGTACACGGAGAAATCCTGTCTTGAAAAATCAAAACCAAAACCAAAACCAAAACCAAAAAAAAAAGAAAAAAGAAAGAAAGAAACAAAACAAATAATAAAACAAGCAAACACTGTTCTAGGAAATACCTTGAGTTTTGTTTGTTTCTTAGGGGGTGGTTGTTGTTGTTGAGTTTTTGTTGTGGTGGTTATTGTTTAAAAGCCTGTCACTGGGACTTGGAGCTGGGGCTTCGGACATGCTGTTCAGGTCTGTAAGGCTGAACTACACCCTCTGCCCTCTTTGTGCGCAGGCTGGTCTCGGCCTGAAGCTCAAGGAGACTTTGAACTTGCATGTCTGTTGCCTGTTGTCTCAGGCTCCGGAGCAGCTGGGTGAGTTCCACCAGGCTTGCCTGTGGCTGACATCTTTTATTGCACTTTATTTCTTTTGTGTGGGCTGGGAGTGGGGGAAAGGCTGTAAGAGTGCGGCAGCGTGTATGCGGAGGTCAGAGGACAGTTTAAGGGATTAGCACATCCTCTCTTTCCGTTGGTGGAAAGACCCCAGGGGTCTAGCTCGGCTCCTCATGGTTGGTGCCAGGCAGCTTTACTGGCTGAGCCCTCGCCTGTTGGCTGACATTTAAAAAAAAAAAAAACTAATTTATTTATTTGTATATATGTGCATGAGTGTTTGCCTGTATGTATTTAAGTGTATGATGTGCATGCAGTGTCTGCAGAGGCCAGAAGGGGGCGTCTGCCTTCCTGGAACTGGAGTTGCAGAGAATTGTGAGCCTCTCTGTTGGTGCTTGGAACTGAGTCCAGGTTCTCTGCAAAAACAGGAAGTGTTCTTGATTATTGAGCCATCTCACCAGCCTCAGTATCTTTTGTTGATTTGTTAATTATTTTGTGTATATGAGTGTTTTGCCTACACAAATGTATGTGTACCATGTACATGCCAGAGGCCATTGGATCCCCATGGAAATTGAGTTACAGATAGTTTTTAGCTGCCATGTGGGCGATGGGAATCGAACCCACTTCTTTGGAAGAGCAACAAGTGCTCTTAACCACTGAGCCATCTTTCCAGCACCCAACATTTTAAAACTGTCTGGGAAGAATTAGGCAGGGGGGTGGCCTTGTTAGAGCTTTGAGGTCCCAGAAGCCACTTTGTTCTCAGTGTTTCTCTCTCTATATCTGCCTCCCACCTGTGGGTCAGAAGCAAGCTCTCAGCTGCTGCTCAGCATCATGCCAGCCTGCTGCCACGCTCCCCACCCTAGTGGTCACAGACTCGCCCTCCGAAACTGTAGGCCCAGTGAACTCTTCTGTGAGTTGCCTTGGCCATGGCATCTTATCACAGCAACAGAAAAGTAATTAAAATACCGCCCTACCCAGGAGGTCAAGGGCAACAGAAATGAGGCCAGCCTGGTCTACACAGTGGATTCTAAGCCAGCCAGAGCTATCCAGTGAGACCCTGTCTCAATAAATAAATATACTTTCATAGACGGACAGTAAATAATGGGGGAAACTGTTATCAGAGTGGTGTGTGAGAATTTTCCCTCCTATAGTCTCAAATTTTCTATAAATCTAAAACTGTTTTAAAATCAAACGTAATCTTAAAAATGCAAACAGAAAACAAAATGTATGCTCCATCTAAAATGCCGTTTCTGCCCCCATGAGTCTCACCGTGTCTCTCCCCAGGCCCCAGATACACCGACTGTGGCTGTGTCTTCCCTAGAGCGGTTACTGCTACTTGACTTTACAGCTTTACTTGTTTATGCTGTATCCCGTCCCACTGGAATTTAAGTGGCATGTGAGGGTGCAGATGGGGTCTGCTCTGCTCCTGCGTCACTGAGCACACGGAGGAGAATGAGTCCATTTATCTGTTGCTATAGAAACCTACTGGATTAACATAGCAAGCATTTCCTATTTCCCTACTTCTATGGGTCAGAAATTCTGGGAGGCTCAGCTGCATGGTTGTGACTTGTGTTGTGCCTTGTGTGTGGGGGTGTGGTGTGTTTGGTATACGTGTGTTCATGTGAGGCCTGATGTTGACACTGGGTCGCTTCCTTCAAGGCTCTCCACTTGATTTCCTGAGACAGGGTCTCTCACTGAAGCAAGGTCACTGACTTAGCTATCTGCTATATCTACGTTCTGAGTCCTGGGGGCTATGGGCAGATGCCAGGCCTACCCAGCTTTTATATAGGTACCGGGGATTTGAACTCACGAATGCACAGTACCATTATTCAGTAAGCCATCTCTCCAGCCCGTGACTCGAGTTTATAAAAACATTGCGCTCAGTGTTGGTCAGAGCTTGCTCGTCTGAAGGCCTGGCTGACATCGACTGCAGAATCTCTCTGTTTCTCCTAAAGCTATTGACCAGAGGCTTGGGCTCCTTGCTGCTGAGTTTCTCCCTAGGGCTGCTGTCAATAAATTGGTTGGAAAAGTGATGAGATACTTGTGGAGGGAAGAAGCAGTAGAGATTAATGTGGCAGCCATGGAAGTTTTTATGACTATTTGCACACCATCTTCCCACTTCCGTTTATTTATCAGAAATAAGCTACAGGGCATACTGCAATGACACATGTCTGTAATTCCAGCACCCAAAGGCTGAGGTGTGGAACAGGTCTTGACAAATAAAAGACGCCAGAGAAGCTCAGCTCAGATGTTCTTGAAGGGCTGTTTAGTTTGTTTGCTTTAGACAGAATCGCTCTATGTAGACCAGGATGGCCTCAAATTTACAGAGAGCCACCTGCCTCTACCTCTAGAACTGTTTTGTTTTGAGAGGCAATCTCTGTATAGCTTTGAATTTGTTAAGTAGCAGATGCTGGCCTTGAACTCCTGATCCTCCTGCCTCTACTTCCCAAGTACCAGGATTGCAGGCTTGTGCTACCACACCATGCTTAGTTTGTGAGTGTGTTTTAAATAAACAAATGAATGAATAAAAACATTAAATGATCAATGGTATTTGTTTTTGTGTTGTTTAAAAAAAAGATTTATTTATTTAATATGTATACAGTGCTCTGGCTGCTTGTATACCTGCACAGAAGAGGGTGACAGATCTCATTACAGATGGTTGTGAGCCACCATGTGGCTGCTGGGAATTGAACTCAGGACCTTTGGAAGAGCAGCCAGTGCTCTTAACCTCTGAGCCATCTCTCCAGCCCCAATCAATGGTATTTGAGGAATGGAATTAGGCTATATGTTTTTACAGTTGTTTGATTTTAGTTTGTTGAGACAGGAGCTCACTCTGTAGCCCTAAATGTAAGGAAGTCATCCTGACTTAGCCTTCTGAGTGCTAGTATTATGGTGTGAATCACTGTGCCCAGATGGATTAAATCTTTATATGCTCCATCTGTGTGGAGAATGATGTGTTGGAAGAAAACAACAATAGTAACAAGATTGTGACGTTAAAGGAAGCCAACCCTGTTAGCATACTTCCCCCAGTCTGCCTAGCAACCTATGACATCATTACCTGCCTGCCACTAGGTGTGCCCCCTTGGGGTCTCCCTTTCTCCCCCTCATGCTTCTACAATACATCTTACACCATGTGTGTTGTATGGCACATATTTTACGGTTAACAAACCCTAATTCTTTTTGTGCCAAACGCTTCACAGACCTTAACTCTTTTAATTATTAGAGCAACCTTGCAAAGTAGGTATCCTTTCGTTGATAAGGGGACTAAGCGACTGAGACACTCAGAAGTGGCATGCAGTGAAGTGGCTCTGAGGTTACATTGACACCAATTCTGAGCGGGAGGTTCCAAAAGCCTGTTCAGATCCTAAGCACCCACATAAAATCTTTGAGCACCTTAATCCAAGGCTGGAGTGGACAGAGGCAGGCAGCTCCAGAACCTTCACTATTTTCACAGAGGACACAAGTTCGGTCCAGTACTCACAACAGCTGGCTCACAACCTCCTGTAGCTCCACCTCTAGAGGCTCTGCTGCCACTAGCCTCTGTGGGCACAGCCCTCACATGTGTGTGCGTGTACACACACTGCTGTACTAGCCTCTGTGGGCACAGCCCTCACATGTGTATGCGTGTACACACACTGCTGCACTAGCCCCTATGGGCACAGCCCTCACATGTGTGTGCGTGTACACACACTGCTGCACTAGCCCCTGTGGGCACAGCCCTCACATGTGTGTGCGTGTACACACACTGCTGCACTAGCCCCTGTGGGCACAGCCCTCACATGTGTGTGCGTGTACACACACTGCTGCACTAGCCTCTGTGGGCACAGCCCTCACATGTGTGTGCGTGTACACACACTGCTGCACTAGCCCCTGTGGGCACAGCCCTCACATGTGTGTGCGTGTACACACACTGCTGCACTAGCCTCTGTGGGCACAGCCCTCACATGTGTGTGCCTGTACACACACTGCTGCACTAGCCCCTGTGGGCACAGCCCTCACATGTGTGTGCCTGTACACACACTGCTGCACTAGCCCCTGTGGGCACAGCCCTCACATGTGTGTGTGTGTACACACACTGCTGCACTAGCCCCTGTGGGCACAGCCCTCACATGTGTGTGCCTGTACACACACTGCTGCACTAGCCTCTGTGGGCACAGCACTCACATGTGTGTGCCTGTACAGACACTGCTGCATTAGCCTCTGTGGGCACAGCACTCACATGTGTGTGCGTGTACACACACTGCTGCACTAGCCTCTGTGGGCATAGCACTCACATGTGTGTGCCTGTACACACACTGCTGCACTAGCCTCTGTGGGCACAGCACTCACATGTGTGTGCCTGTACACACACTGCTGCACTAGCCTCTGTGGGCACAGCACTCACATGAGTGCACATGTACACACACACAGTTAAAATAAAATAAAATAAAATAATTTTAAAACTATGTAGAGCAGGGAGAAACTGAGGAATGTCTGTCTACCTCTGTCCTCTATATGCACATGCATGGGCAAGCACACCTGCACACACATGTATGTGCACAGATGCATACCACCCCTCAACAAAAATGAATCAAAAGAAAACAAAATGTAATTAGCTGAGGAAAAAAATTTTAGATATAAAAAAATTAGACTCATAAGCTTATGTTGTATATTTTAAGTTGCTTCTAGTATTGTGTTAGTCAATCTCTTTCTTTCTTCTTAGTTTTTGATAATAAAAGTATATTGTTATGATGAAGGTGGACTATGGGGTTTTTACACTTATTAAAGTGTTTCTGGGGCAAGAGACAAGAAATTTATAAACATGACATTTGTGGCAGTATTGATCCTTTTGCTGGTCTCTGTGTGTGTGTGTGTGTGTGTGTGTGTGTGTGTGTGTGTGTGAGAGAGAGAGAGAGAGAGAGAGAGAGAGAGAGAGAGAGAAAGAGAGAGAGAGAGACAGACAGACAGACAGACACAGAGAGTAAATATGTCACATGTGTCCCTTGAAGGCAAGAAGAAGGCATTGAATCCCCTCAACCTGAATCTACAAGCTGAACTTACACCTAAAGTGGGTGCTGTGTTACTAAACTTGGGTCTTACTAATTACATATCCCAGGGTATAAACTGACTTTTTTCTTTTTTTTTTTACAACATTTATTTTTTATTATTTTTCTTTTTGGGGGGAAGTTATTTGTTTGTTTGGTTGGTTTGGTTTTTTGAGTTTTGTTTGTTTGTTTGGTTTTGGTTTTTCATGACAGGGTTTCTCTATGTAGTATTGGCTGTCCTGGACTTGCTTTGTAGACCAGGCTGGTTTTGCACTCACAGAGATCCAACCTACCTCTGCCTCCTAAGTGCTGGGATTACAGGTATGTGCCTTTATACCCGGCTCATAACTTGCATTTTAAATAAAATTGCTGTAGAAATGAGTTGTTTTCCTTTGAACAAATTTCTTTTTTTTTTTTTTTTTTTTCTTTTCTTTCTTTTTGTGGGGCTCCTCAACTCCACCTGGTCTGGTAATCCCAGATTTTGT